>NW_028263370.1:24853163-25153163 GCF_051168715.1 Poecilia mexicana | reverse complement strand
AGGAAGTGGACTCTCTATCAGCCAGACTGTCAGGCTCCGCCCCCTTCAGCCTAGGCTCCGCCCTCCAGTTCTCCAAGGAGGCAGGCGCCCTGTCTGATGTAGGTATCCTTCCCATGATGCCGTGCAGCAGTGAGGTGACAGTTTAACCCTGAGCTGTGTCTGACAGGCTGTGGACAACACGCCCGTCCCCCAGTGGCAGCGCCGAGAACTGCAGGTCCGGCTGCGGGCCGCGCTGCGCTCCATCAGCACCGCCATCAGGAAGCTGGAGGCTCGGCAGGTGAGAAAGCACCTGGACGGCGCAGCGCCAGGAGACGCCCGCCGCTCATGCTGTCCCATCATGCTTTGCTCAGGCTGCTGAGAGAGCGGCGCTGCTGCTGCGGCGGCGCGGACAAACGGAACTGCTGGTGGACGCCGTGGAGACGGACTCGCCGTCGGTGAGTAGAACCGGGCCCGATGGGTTTTGACCCAACTGGAACCGGGCCTGGTTTTGGTTCTTGTCTGGGATTGGACCGCTAACACGACCGGATCGGTTCTTCTGGGTCTGTTCCAGGTTCTGATGAAGACCGTCAACCAGCTGAGCGCCGCCGCCCCCCTCAGTTACGTGATGTTGCTCGCTCACCAGAGGCATTCTGGGAAAGTTTTCTGTGCCTGTCAGGTTCCCAAGGTAACTGCTGACATCATAGGGGGCAGGGCCCTCACCAGCCACCTCTGATTGGCTGTGCTCCTCCTCCGCAGGACTCACCGGCCCTCACCGCCTCTGATTGGGCGGTGGCCGTGTGCCGCCACCTGGGAGGGAACGCTGGGGGATCAGCGCTGGTTGCCAAGGGAACCGGAAGCAGCAGTGACATCACAGAGGCCCTGAGGTTTGCCGAAGACTTTGCCCTCAAGAAGGCAGGGCGATGATGTCACAGGCTCCGCCCCCAGGAGGCGTGCTGTGATTGGACCGAGAGATTTCTTTGTTTTAGAAGAAATAAAGGCAGAACTGAGTTGATTTTATTTTTTTTATTCATTTATTGATTACATCAGTTTGTTTACAAATAAGAAACCAAAACTTCTGCTACCATCTGGGTCGGAAGCGGAACCGGGCCACGCGTTGAGCCACTGCAGGAAACAAACATCCTTTACCTCAGAACTGGACGACTTTCAAAATAAAAGCTTCACACAGCGCGCTCTAAAGCAGCAGATCGGGCCGGGTCGGTTAACGGGTCACGGCAGGAGTTCAGAACCTTCCAGCCCAAATCCAGAGAATATTTCAAATATTTACGGAGAAATTATTTCAAATTTCACATTAATTATTAGGTTTGTTTTAGTTTTGGCCGTTTTGGGCCTCCGTACTCCTTCAGGGTCACATATCCACCATCCTTAAAATCATTTGGGAACCACTCCCCCTCCCCCACCTGCTGCTACACTGGCTGAAAGGAGGAGCGCCTCCATCAGGCTGGTGAAGGTAACACGCTCTCTGAGCTGGTTCGGTTCCGACCCGCTTCCTGTCAGAAACACTGAACCACAGAAACATTCAGAACCACAGCCTGGTACCTCCATCAGGCCCAGCTCCACAGTTCCGGACCCGTCCATGTCCAGTCTGGCGAACAGGTCCGAGGACGGAGACGGGACAGGATGAGATGAGGTCGGGAGGGGTTCGGCCCGTCTCCCCGGTGCCGGGTCAACTCACCGAACATTGTCTCCAGCCGCACCAAGCAGCTCACAAAGTTATCGAAGTCGACTGTGAGGTCCAGTTCGCTGTAGCGGGCCACCAGAACCTGATACAGTAGACTGTTGAGGTTGAAACCTGAACACAGAGTGATTGGATCAGAACCAGCAGGCCAGGTCCTGGACCCGACCGGAACCAGAACCCGGGCGGACTCACCAGCTTCGTCCACCGCAGTCCACATCTCGGGTCCGGTAGATATTCTGGAACACAAAGGTGACACGTGAGTCTGGGGTCAGAGGTCACCAACCAACCACCGACTCACCAGGAAGTTCTCAATCTTGGTCCACAGGATCTTGAACTCGATCAGACCCAGTTTCCCACTGCAGTCCTTCTGTGGCCCGGTTCAGGATCTGCTCAGAACTGGAAACCATGGAAACCACCATCAACCACTACAACCATCAACCTCCCTAAACTGGTTCCTGTACACTCAATGCTTTCACAATAAGAGCCCTGTTACTGCCTCCATCTGTGTGGTGGCGTTTTATTTTGAAGGATACGTCCAGCAGGTTGACCATGTTGCGGCAGATGCACAGGATGAAGCCGCTGGTCCGGATGTCGGAACCTGGAGGTCAGAGCGGTGGCTAAACCCTCAGCAGCGACTGCAGGTGAGACAGAGAAGGGGGCGGAGCCACAGGCCCTGAAGGGCTTCCTTACGTTTGGTCACCACCTTGTTGAGGATCCTCTGCAGCTCGAAGGCGGAGATCTCGCAGTCCGGCGGGGAGAGTCATCAGTTCCACCGGACCGCGGCTGTTCCAATCGGCCAATCGGAGACCGGCTCACCTGTCCCGCCAACTCTCCAAACGGACGTCTGAATCGGTCGTCCACATCATCGATTTTGATCTGCGTCAGAGCAGAGTCAGATCAGCCGCCATGTTTCGACCTGTTGAGCCGAGCACACCGGGTCAGAACTCTCACCTTCTCCACCCGCGACTCCACTGGGTCCTCCAGCACTCTGCAGGGGAAAAAGCAACCGCATTAGCCACGCCCTGAACGGTGGGTGACCTGCAGGCGACCCGCAGGTGCCACACAGACCAGGGAACCTACTGGAAGTCTGCTTGTTTCTCGGAGAACACCCGGACGCAAAAGTCTCCGTCCTTGTTAGGCTCGAAGGTGGACGGGACGATGAGGCAGGACGAAGCGGCTGCAGACCTCCCGCAGGTTGATGAAGGTTTCTGAGCGCACGGCAGAGGCGTGGCGCACAAAGAAATTCCTGTCCAGGTGGACGTTCATCTGACCAGAGAACTGACAGAGACAGCAGAGTCAAGGACAGGTGGAAAACTCACCAGGATGTCCAGCTGGGGGGCGGCATTAAACTCCTACCTCATCAGGGACCTGCAACAGAAGAAGAGCGTTTGAAGCCTGGCGTCGATAGAACCAGGATCGATCCTGGCGCTCTGAGGTTAAACTTTGTCTGGTTCCACCACTAGTCTCTCTGGACCGACAGTCCAGTCCAATGAAGATCTGGACTGCCGGATGCTCTGAGACGCTCTCTGTCCTCATTGTTGATGCAGCGCCACTGCAGAGTTACTCTGCGTCACACAGAGTAAGTCTAATCATCTCTGATGCTTCGCTAGGAACATTTCTGATTGGATTTCTGGTTCTGACAGTCGGATCGAGACCATCAGAACCTCTGAGGTTCTACCAACACCCGATGCTCTGCTGCACTTTGTCAAAGTTTGGGTTGAATTACTTGTCGCTCCAGGCGCCGGTCCACTCCACCTAACCCCAGGGGTTCCGGATCCGGATCAGCTTCTCCGTGTCGCCCTGGTACTCCACCTGCAGCCAATCACAAGCAGAGTAACTCACCTGGCCCACCTGGCCAGGGTGGGGTTGATGTGGGCAGGTCCTCACCTGGTCTGCACCTGTCACAGAGTAGGCGTGGCCTTTGACCAGCTTCTGGGAAGTGATGGCTTCAGAGTCGGGCGAGTTGGTGATCTGAAACAGAACCAGGTCTGACCATCAGTCTACCAGACAGGTGGGTCACCTGACCAAACCCGGTCAGACAGGTGGGTCACTCACGTCAATGGAGCAACCCATCAGCGACCCTCAGCCCAGAGGTTTTTGGATGATGTGGAACAGGTGTGGATCGGGTCGGGTCAGTTCATGGACCTCAGCAATGCCGCCGGTGAAATCCTCAAAGCCCTCAGTGGTGCTTCCCCCAGACAGAGCCTAGCAGCCGTTTAACCTGCGGGATCACATGGGGCAGGGTAACATGGGGCAGGGTCACATGGGAGGGGTTATATGGGGCAGGGTCACATGGGGAGGGGTCACATGGGGCAGGGTCACATGGGAGGGGTTATATGGGGCAGGGTCACATGGGGCAGGGTCACATGGGAGGGGTTATATGGGGCAGGGTCATATGGGGCAGGGTCACATGGGGAGGGGTCACATGGGAGGGGTTATATGGGGCAGGGTCACATGGGGCAGGGTGGGGCAGGGTCACATGGGGAGGGGTCACATGGGGCAGGGTCACATGGGAGGGGTTATATGGGGCAGGGTCACATGGGGAGGGGTAAAATGGGAGGGGTTATATGGGGTAGGGTCACATGGGAGGGGTTATGTGGGGCAGGGTCACATGGGGAGGGGTCACATGGGGCAGGGTCACATGGGGAGGGGTCACATGGGAGGGATTATATGGGGCAGGGTCACATGGGGCAGGGTCACATGGGAGGGGTTATATGGGGCAGGGTCACATGGGGAGGGGTAAAATGGGAGGGGTTATGTGGGGCAGGGTCACATGGGGCAGGGTCACATGGGAGGGGTTATATGGGGCAGGGTCACATGGGGAGGGGTCACATGGGAGGGGTTATATGGGGCAGGGTCACATGGGGCAGGGTCACATGGGGAGGGGTCACATGGGGCAGGGTCACATGGGAGGGGTTATATGGGGCAGGGTCACATGGTGCAGGGTCACATGGGGAGGGGTCACATGGGGCAGGGTCACATGGGAGGGGTTATATGGGGCAGGGTCACATGGGGAGGGGTCACATGGGGCAGGGTCACATGGGAGGGGTCTGCAGACTGAGAAGAGAATAATCTGAACATAAACCACCGGAACCAACAGGCTCCTGTCCAGAACCTTGTGCAACACCTCCTCTGGACGTCCTCTGGACTCAAAGGCTGGATCCACCTGGTCTGGGACCAGCTCAGGTTCTGATGGGTTCTTACTTGGTGTAGGCCTTGTCCAGCAGGGCGCTCCAGAACCCTCTTCCTTTAGCCGAATAGATGAACTGATTTTATCAAGTGCTAAAATCATCAACAACATGAGATTCTGTAATAATTTATTTTGGTCATTATTGTTATAATTAGTGTTGATATGTGTCTGGTAGACGAGTCTATCAGACATTTATAGAAATACGGAACAAATCGCGTCCTGGCAGCCCTACCTCCAGTCCTTCAGGACGTTACGCCTCAGAGCAGACTGAAGGACGGGTCCAGACTGTTCCAGAGGCCCGGTTCTCCCTGGTCCAGAGTTGATTAATGCTGGAGGCCATTCCAGGGAGAATGGCAGATCAGAACCTCTGTCTCCGACCCACTAAATGAATCTGATTGAGGTCAAAGGTCACAGCTAGTCATCAGGAACCCAGACAGGTGGTCCGGTCCAGTCTGGTCCAAAACCTCAAGGAACGTTTGGGTCTGAACCAGACCCAGTGAGATTTGGGTTCTGGAGAAGTTCTGATGGACCCACTGGGTCCCACATCTGGTTCCCTCAGTGCCTCCATGTGGGCCCGATTCACAGGGTTCTGACGCAATACTGGATCAGAACCGACCAGATGGGCCAAAAACTGATCCCTCCTGATTGGACGTCTGGTTTTCAATGACTTTATTGATCGTTTATTTATTTTAGACAAATTGTGTTCAACATCAACATCACATCCGGTTTAATCCGGTTTAATCTGGTTTAATCCGGTTTAATCTGGTTTAATCCGGTTTAATCTGGTTTAATTACTGAACAAAAAATGACTAAAATATGTGATGCGTTTCCCCCAGTAAGTGATGGACCAGAACCAGAACCAGACTCTGGACCGGATCGGAGTGGCTCGCTCCTCTTATTTTTAAATCCAAAACTTGACTGCTGTGGTTCTGTTCAGGTTCTGGTCCAGACTGATTTAACTGGACTGGTTCTAACAGAACCTGAACTCAGATCTGTCAGCTGGGTCCAGTCAGGCGGAACCAGCCAATCAGATCAGAGCATCATCTGCCAAGTTCGGTCCGGATGAACAGAACCGAGTCAGAACTCACCGTGGGTCACCGCCAGGAAACCCCTCGAACCTTGTAGGAATTTGGGCCCAGTTCGTTGAAGCCCAGAGAGGCGCCCAGCGCCGGGAAGGTGTCATCCCGGAACAGGCGGCCCGTCTCCAGGCAGCGCCGCTTCAGAGCCTCGTAGACCTGGTTCAGTCCTGGTTCAGGTACGAGCAGAAACCCTTCCGACCCAGAAGGGTTTCTGCTGCGCGCATGCTATTATTGTGAAAGGCGCTGGCAGCGAGCAGCAGGAAGGGACTTCCTGTTCCCAAAAAACTGCCTCATTCCTGCAGCCTGAGTCATGGCGTCTCCACCCTGCAGTTTACACCATCATTCCCAGTTTAATCATTCCCAGTTAGGGTTAGACTGAACAGCAGGGGGCGCCCTCAGTCCAGGTGAGCCGCTGGAGAAGACGAGCGTTCTGGAGCAGTGAGTGGCTGCACTGCGACGACCTTTGACCCTTCACCCCCAGGAAGTATTCACACCCTGAAACACATCAGTTTCAGATCTGAGAGGAACCCGAACAGGAAGTGATTCATTTGCATCGGAGAGTTCTGGATCTGATCCTGATATTCATTATTTTGGTTCCTTTGGCTGGTTCTGGTTCTTCAGCTGTTTCCTGTCTGGTTTTGCTGAATCGGACCCGGACATGCGAGGCCGAGGTTCTGCTGGGTCAGCATCAGACAGTAGCAGCAGTGAGTCTGTGTGTGTGTGTGTGTGTTGAGTAAACAGCCTGCAGAGCAAACAGAGCAGCTGAAAGAGGTTCTGTCCGACCCGTCCTTCATGGAGACACTGAAGACATCTGAGGGATGCAGAACAGAATCAGAACCAAACATGGAGAAGCAGCATTCAGCTTCTATGCTCCACAGATCTGGAACAAACCGGAAACCCTGAGCTCCTCTCAGCTGGTTGGAGTTTGATTATTGATAAATGAAGAATTGACCAACATATTGATCATGTATTGATGATTGTATTTAAGGTTCTGTTTTGTTCATTTGATGTAAAACACTTGAAGTGTCTTGTTGCTCAAATGTTCTAATAAACTGATTGATCCTGATGAGCTGCAGCTGCTCATGTTTCTTTGTGGAAACTTGGAGCATCCAACCGGTTGGATGCTGGATGGATGAGCCTCGGTGTTCTGATTGAGCAGCAGACCTGCTGGTTCTGGTCGGGATCATAACTGGACAGGGATCCGATTCTGGTCCCGGTTCCGGTCCTGGCTCTGGCTGTTTTGGCAGCCAGTGAGAAGCAGAGATAGGCTCCTCCTCTCAGGGAGGAGGTCTCACTCTGACTCAGACTCCGAGTCCAGCAGCAAAACTTTTTCCGCTTAGTTGCGACCCGGTTCGGTTCTGTTTAGTTCTGCGCCATCATGTCCGGAGTCGCCTCCACTCTGGCCAAGAAGCGGGCCCTGGCCGCGGGGTTCGGAACCAACTCCAACGCGGTTCGGTACCTGAACCAGAACTTCGAGGCCCTGCGCGCGCAGTGCCGCTCCTCCGGGCAGCTCTTCTGCGACCCCACCTTCCCGGCCGAACCCGAATCCCTGGGCTTCAACGAACTGGGTCGGAACTCCCACAAAACCCGAGGAGTCACCTGGAAGAGGCCCACGGTAAGAACCGAGCCCGAACCGGGGGGGATGGGGAATCCGGGAGGGAGGAGAGGGGTGGGGCCGGACCCTCCCTGCAACGAATCCGACCGAACCATCCGACTGGGTCCGGGTTCTGATTCTGGTTCCGGTCCTGTCGTAGAGAAAATGGGAAGACATGAACTCCGATGGTTTTTCTGCGGATTGGACCGGAACCTGAGAGAGAGTCTGAGCAGGAAGTCAGACAGAACCAGAACCGGGTCAGATAGACACACCTCGGTCAGCAGCAGACTTCCAGGTGGCCCAGTTGGCTGTCTGATCCAGAACCAGAACCTCTTAGGACTGTAGAGACATGGAGAACCGGGTCGCTCAGAACTATCAGCCTGCAGCAGCAGGTCACTGGTTCTGGTCTGGTCCATTTGGAAGCACCTGGAAGTCATTAAGAGGCTGACCCGGTCCGGCTTTCAGAGCCGATCCGGTCTGGTCCAGATGAGTCCTTCAGATTCATTTCGTCATATCTGAAAATGATTTGATCAGAAGTTTATTAATGTTTGAACTAATAGGAGCAGCTCTGCTCTGATTGGTCCAAGTAGAGGTCAAAGGTTAGCCTGTCTCAGGGTGGGTTCACTGGTTATGGAAGGGTTGGACATAGAGACGTCCAGCCGGTCGTCATGGCGATAACTGTGACATCACCAAACACAAACAGGAGATAGGCCCCGCCCACACGATGTCCAGCTGATGGCACATGGGTTCTGATCAAACTGTTTAATCCTGTTGGACCTGAACCAGACGGGCCAACAGGATGAAGAACCTGCAAGGTTCTGTCCTCCTGTCTGACCCGGTGTTCTATCAGATAGCCCTACGCTGTCAGGATAGCATACATGCAGTTAGTACGCATGCCCGCGCATGCGCATTAAGACGTTCGACCGTCAGAGGAGTTGTCAGTTTACCATACGCAACAAGTTATGACGAAAATAAGTAATCAAATTGTCTATAATATCACATAATATGATAACTAGATAAATATAGATGCGTTGTCGTGGTTTCAAAGTGTATTTAAAGCAGGTCTGGTTGCAGCTGCAGTCAATTACAACACACCGTGTAAAACTCATTAACCTGCTTAACCGCTAAGTCAGGATGTCATACAGCTGTTAATAACAAAGTGTATGATGATCTACGTCATGATTCTATGTTGCTGATTAAATAAAATCATATGGTAATGACAGCGTATACATGTCTGAGCTAAGCGTATGACTATCTGACAATGTATGCTGATCTGACAGGACACCGGTTCTGTCCTCCTGTCTGACCCGGTTCTGTCTGTCTGACCCGGTGCAGGAGCTGGTCTCAAACCCGGACTTCATCGTGGACGGTGCCACCAGAACCGACATCTGTCAGGGAGCGCTGGGTGAGTTTTCCACGCTGGCCCTGAATGCAGAGGTTAGAGGTCACCGATTCCTCCGCTGGGTCTAGCCATGTAGAACCGGGCCACAGAACCGAACCAGCAACCTTGCAGGTGGAACCAGATCCAACCAACAGAAGCGTCACCAGGTTCTGGATGGTTCTGATCCGATTTGACCCGGGTCCAGAAAGCAGCAGTGGCTGCTGGTTCCGGGGCAGACTCAGCATCAGCTGCAGGCTGCGCTCCGATTGGCTGACCGGGAGGCGCTGCACAGGAAGAGAAGCAGCGTGATAGGGAGCAGTCGGCCAATCAGGACGCGCCGTGTCACGCGCTCAGTGACTCACGCCGCAGCTTGAGCAACCAGAGATCTGTTCCCACACGCTGCAGAGTGAGACCTCTCCCAAGCCCGTCTCTGTGGTCGAGGCTCAGGAGCTGGACCGGAACAAACATGTTGGGAATCTGATGGTTCCTGTCCATCACTTGCCATCCTCCTGTCTCTTTAAGAAGCTCTTCCTGCTCTGATTGGTCAGGAATGATGGAGATGTTTGGGAGAAGGTCTGAGAAAAACACTAAAAGACTAAAAACCCATCAGAACCGATCACATCGCTGACAGGCAGGTTCTGGTCCAGAACAGAACCCGGCTTCAAACCGACTCCAAATCAGAACCCATGAAAGCCGGGGGCCAGCAGGGGGAGACAGAGAGCCTGGCTGGATGTGAGAGGTGTTACTGAGCACTTCCTGTAGGGGGCAACAGTGAGTTATGGTCTCCTTTCTGTCCAGGTGACTGCTGGCTGCTGGCCGCCATTGCCTCTCTGACCATGAACAAGTTTGTGATGGAGCGAGTCGTTCCCACAGACCAAGGGTTTGGAGACGACTATGCAGGAATCTTCCACTTCCAGGTATTCCAGGTGTTCCAGGTGTTTGGCTTCTTCTGCCATCACAGGAAGTTTGTGTTGTATCTCAGAGGTCTTCCTGTTCTGGTCTCAGTTCTGGCAGTTTGGGGAGTGGGTGGATGTGGTGATTGACGACAGGCTTCCGGTTAAAGACGGGGAGCTGCTGTTCGTCCACTCAGCGGAAGGTCGGGAGTTCTGGAGCGCCCTGCTGGAGAAGGCCTACGCCAAGTAAGAGCACGCAGAACTGATAGCACTGAGCTGGTTCTACTGGAGCGGATGGGAGGAGGTTGGATCCACAAGGACCTGCTGGGGGATTTTCCTCCTGGCTGAGTCCATCATCTGCATAGAAACAGCTGAAGGAATGAAACCTTGCATGACACGGTGTCAACCCGTGACTTTACTGCTGTTCCTGCAGGGTGAATGGCTGCTACGAAGCCCTGTCTGGAGGCTCCACCACTGAGGGCTTCGAGGACTTCACCGGAGGTATTGCAGAGAACTATGACCTCAACCGGCCACCATCCAACCTGTTCCAGATCATCAAGAAGGCACTGGAGGCCGGCGCTCTGCTGGGCTGCTCCATTGACGTGAGTTCACTGTCACTCCTACTGTGAACCACCTCAAGGGCTCCTGAGGATTGACCACTTGTCAGCAGAACATCAGCTCTCTTCAGCTGAACCTTGGGATGATGATTTGCTTGTTGTTGCTGCAGATCACAAGTGCTGCAGACTCAGAGGCAGTGACTCGACAGAAGCTGGTGAAAGGCCACGCCTACTCATTGACGGGGGCCACGGAGGTAGTCGGAAGTCCTGGAATGGAGATTCCGTCAAGCAGAAACAGGAGAAAACTCTGTGTTCTGGTTGCAGGTGAACTACCGTGGGCGTCAGGAAAAGCTGGTTAGGATGAGGAACCCCTGGGGTCAGGTGGAGTGGACCGGAGCATGGAGCGATGGGTAAGCAACCAGAACCGGACTGTGAGATTCTGAAACCAGCAGGTGTTGTCTTCAAAATGAGTTCAAATGATCAAGAACTGGAAAGCCAGTTGATTTACATAGAAGGTAGTTGGTCTAACTGGTTTCAGGACAGAAGCAGGAGCCTGACCATCGACCAACTTGTCAGTCTTTGGTCCTGCAGCTGAGTGTCTAACAGCAGCATCTCCTTCTATGCAGGTCTTCTGAGTGGAACTATGTCCAGGGAGACTGTCCTCACGCCAGATCAGAGGATGGAGAGTTCTGGTAGGACGAACAGAATGTCCCAGTGACATTCATGAACTGATCTGAGGATGGAATGAGATCACGTCTCTGTTCCTGTCTCTGTAGGATGTCGTTCAGTGAGTTCCAGCGTAACTACTCCCGAATCGAGGTGTGCACTCTGACTCCCGATGCGATAGACGACAACTCTGTCAAACACTGGAGCGTCAGCAAGTTCGACGGCACCTGGAGGAGAGGCTCCACGGCTGGAGGATGCCGGAACCACCCCTGTTAGTAGCTACGATGGACCGGATGGTCCTGACTGTTCCCTTAGGAACTTATATGAATCTGGATCATAGAAAAAGATCAGTGTCCTGCCTAAAGCACATGACTGGACCAGAACCAGAACCAGAACTGCTCAGGACAGGTTCTAATGGGAACAATGACTTTCATGACCCACTAGGTTCTATTGAGTCAGAGGGAACTAGAGGGTGATTCATGTCTGCTGGTTTTTCTCCTCAGACACGTTCTGGACAAACCCTCAGTTTGTGATCAAGCTGGATGAGGAAGATGATGACCCTGATGATGGTGAGGTGGGCTGCAGCTTTGTGGTTGGTCTGATCCAGAAGAACCGCAGGAAGCTGCGCAAACAAGGCGAGGACATGCACACCATCGGCTTTGCCATCTACGAGGTCTGAAACCTTTGATTCCAGCTTCAGATTCCATCATGAGTCCAGGATTTAACTCTGCTTTGTTCCTCCAGGTTCCCCCCCAGGTGAGTCTACCTGGAAGCCTTCACCTCCTCACCTTCATCACATAGAAACATGGAAACCTGCTGGCTGGAAAGGACTCAGTTCAGGTTCTCCCTGGCCGGGGTTGGGCCTTGCAGCCTGATAGACGTGTTTCTCTGGTAATTTCAGGGTTGTTTGCAACCTCTGACTTCCTGGAAAGACAAACAGACATCCATGTTGATGACTCAACCTGCCTGGCAAGCTAACGGCTGGTGGGCGGAGCCTAATTAGGCTACAGGAAGGGAGGGAACACCCGGCCTAGCCTGATCCAACAGGAAACTATTAACATCTTAGCAAAACACAAGGTTTCTCTTTGTTAGAAAGCATCACTTTCTGGTTTTAGAGTATTTTCAGTAAAACCTGATGAGATCACAGCAGGCTGGTTTCAGCTCCAGATCCATTGGTCTCACTGAAGTCCTCCTTGAAGGTCTTCTTGAGCCGTCAGGTTATTGAACCCTCATTAGGATGAGTCTGCAGATCCTCCTGAAGGTCTTCCTGAACGTTCTTGCCTTCATCAGCTCATTTCTGAACGCTTCTCCTGGACAGGTACAGGTGACTTTAAGAGCTTTCCTGATTGGCTGTCTGTCTGCAGTTCCACGGACAGAGGGAGGTCCACCTGGACAAGAACTTCTTCCTGACCCACGCTCAGACGGCGAGGTCAGAAACCTTCATCAACCTGCGGGAGGTTAGCTCCCGCTTCAAGCTGCCACCTGGAGAGTACCTGATTGTCCCATCCACCTTTGAACCGCACCAAAACGGAGACTTCTGCATCCGAGTGTTCTCCGAGAAGCAGACCGAGACCGTGTAAGTTCTGCTGGACCAGAACCGCTTCGGTTCTCCGTCTGACCCGTCCCCCCCCTGTAGACTCTGTGTGAGGTTCCTCGGAGACTTCCTTCAGTCCAGAATCCCGGTTCTGTTCTGTGGAAGGTGCAGAGGAGGGGAAGAGGGTCCGGATCAGAGAGCGTGATCAGAACCGTTTGTTCTGTTTCAGGCCCTGTGACGACCCGGTCAGCGCCGACCTCAGTGACGTGAGTGATGATCCGCCCACATCTGGTAGCTAGCGCATTCCAGCTGCTAGTGACAGTGTTACAGCTGTTAGCTAGCAGGTGTCGTACCTGCTGCTACATGTATTTAACTTTGAAAATGTGAAACTTTAAAGTTCTGTTAGAATATGTTGCTGTACAGTTATGATGTTTCACCCTACCCTGGTGAAACGGAAAGAACGTCGCACCATCCTGACCTATAAACCCTGGCTGGAAAAGTTTGAATAAAATGTGAAATATAGATTATTACACTCTGCATAGTGGTTTTACATAGTGTTTCCTGATCGCTCAGGGTCATGCAGCTCTTTGAGCTCAGTCTGGAAATGTCGGTTCCTCTGGATCTACAAACGCACCGCCAGCCTTTAAAACATTTCCTATGTTCATCCCAAAGTATGGAATGATATTCCACAACATATAACGTCTATCTGAATGCTTGTTAGGAAGAGCCGTCTGCAGGACGCTGCCCTCACTGTGAATGTATGTCTGCCTTGTTTGCTGCATATCTGTGTATTTCTACGTTCTGCAGAAAAGGATCCTGCTGTGAAACTGCAGTTATGCTAGATTTGTTTTAAAAATGTAAATAAAATAAAATCTAATCTAATAATAATATAATCGTTAATTTAGAATTTAAAACCAGTAGAAACAGGAACATTAATACTGGCTGGTGTTGCTGGTACCAGTTGGTACCATGGTAGCCCAGATCTTTGCACCGTTATATGTTTGGTCTGTTGTGATGCTCTGACTATTACCATGGTGACTGTGTCTAGGAGACGGTGTCAGACGAAGAGGTGGACTCCGGGTTCAGGAACCTGTTCACTAAACTCGCGGGAGCCGTAAGTGTCGCCGTGGCTGGCCCCGCCCAGCGGCTGCTTCCTCCCTGCTGATTGGCTGCTTCTGTTTCAGGACATGGAAATCTCCGCCTACGAGCTCCGGACCATCATGAACAAGATCGTAGCCAAACGTGAGCCGCTTCGCCACGTTCAACACGCTGCGCTGGAGCGGCCACAGCCATGACTTCCTGTTTGTTGTTGTTTTAACAGGAACTGACATCAAAACAGACGGATTCAGCATGGAGACCTGCAAGGTCATGGTCAACCTGATGGACGTATCCTTCACCGCCTGGGGGGCGGAGCATCAGGGCGAACGCTGGGGGGCGGAGCATGTGAACCGGGATTAAGAGGGGGTGGGATCTGTGAGGGGGCGGGGAATTGGCTGGAGCCATAGTCAGGAGGTTCTGGAGCAACATGCCGGTTCTTGTTCTGGAACTCTGGACCCTCAGAGGGTCCATGAGGACCCAACCAATTTAAATGCGTTTACATGATCTGTGATTGGTCAGCTGATCAGCCAGCTGATTGGTCGGCGGTCCCACCTGTCCAACACCTGTGAGTGACCTTTAACCTGCAGCAGGACAGCGGCAACGGCAAGCTGGGCCTTGGAGAATTTGCCACACTGTGGAAGAAGGTGCAGAAATACCTGGTGAGCTGTGACCTTTGACCTGTGACACCCGCTGTTTTCTTGATGTTGGAATTGTGGGAAATCTCAGTGTTTGCTGTTCCTGCAGTCGATCTACAAGCAGAACGACTCGGATAACTCTGGAACAATGAGCACTCCGGAGATGAGGGTGGCCTTTAAGGACGCAGGTGGGTCGCTGTGGTCAGAGGGGAAACTTCCTGCCTGGTGCCTGCCCACTTCCTGCCTCTGCTTGCTTACTTCCTGCCTGGCGCCTGCCTACTTCCTGTTCTGCTGCAGTGGCTCTGCCAGCTTTAACCGTGTCAATTCGATGTTTGGTGCTGCTGGCAGACGGATCAGCTCTTGGTTTCGGTTCTGGCTCTGACCCACTTGCTGCTGCAGAGCATGATGGGACAGCGCCATGAGGATGCTGAGTTTTCTCATATCGCTTTGACCAGCTTCCTCCTCTCCTGTCCCATAATGCAACACTGTCAGCAGGTCGGGCCGAGTCGATCCGATGAGAGTTTGGAGCGAACCGGGTCGCTCCAAACACGCAGCAGGAAACCGTCACCATAGTCTGAGAACATGTGAGATTATCAGATCGGGTTCGAAACCAGAATCAGCCGGAGTGAAGCGGCCAGTCGAACCGTCAGCAAAGATTTAAGCAAAGCTCCAGGCCTGGAGGGTCGTTAGCAGGACTCAGCAGAACCTGACTGCACTGAGGAGGAGATTCAGCTGTTGGATCCAGGTGTGTTGGACCAGGGAGACGTCTAAGAGCTGCAGGACTCCGGCCCTCCAGGACCAGGATCGCCCAGCCCTGGGTTAGATGGGTCTGCTTCAACACCTGAGTGACATCATGAGGTCATCAGCAGGACTCTGCAGACCTACTCTGAGGCATGTTGGACCAGGGAGACACGGAAAAGCTGCAGGAGGCTTGGAGCGCCCCCCAGACCTCGGTGCCCTCCCCGCCCTAAATGCAGGTGGACAGGTGTCTCAGTGTCCTCCATGTCTCTGTCTGTCCTTGCGTGTCTGACGTCTAGCTGCTTCCACCAACATCTGCAGTTTGTCCCTCTGATGGAAACACCTCCAGGATGGAGCCAAACGGCCAATCAGCTGTTAGTGGGCGGAGTCAAAGTTCCCTCTGTGGAAAAACCCCGGCTGGGTGGAAGGGGCCGCTCCCCCTGACATTCCTGGGCCAGGCGGCGCCCCTCTGTGGTCGGGATGAGTCACAGTCCGGGAATCTGGCCCGAGGTGCTGCGTGTGTGTGCGTGTGCGCGTGCGCGCGCGTGTGTGTGTGTGTGTGCGTGTGTGTGTGTATGTGTGTGTGTGTGTGTGTAAACTGAGGAGAACTTCCTGTTTATCTCCAACTTCTTCTGCAGTGTTTGTATCTAACGTGTGTTTCTGTTTTCTGCTGCTCAGCCTGCTGACGGCGATGGTACGTCTGGTTCTGGTTCTTTTTCAAACTGTCCATCTGTGTGTCTTCCAACATGAAGCTGGGTTCTGTTCAGGTTCTGTTCAGCTAACAGTGAGTCGGACTCATGTTGGTTCTGTTTATTCAGCTCTGTTTTATAAATGTTTTCAAAAATAAAGACCATTTAAGGATCCAGAACCCCTCCAGAACCCGCTTCATCTTTGTTTAGATCATTTTAAATGGGTTCCTGTCTGTTTAACTTAATTTATCTTTATTTTGAAAGGACAGTGAAAGGCATTTCCTATTTGGACTTCAGATATTTCTGAAGTGTATGAACTAAATTCTACAGAACCAACCCGGTTCTTGAACTCAAGAAGTTCTGATCTGGGATTACTGTGATTCCCTCCTTTTCTCAGGAGGAGGCGTGGCCTGTAGTATCACTGGTTCCATTGGCTGGGCTGACAGAACCGTTGACCCGTCTCTGCGGTCCGGCCAGGTCCAACAGGAAGGTGTTAGATCAGTGGTTCTTAACCTGGGTTCGATCGAACCCCAGGGGTTCGGTGAGTCGGTCTCAGGGGTTCGGCGTAGCCTCTGCCGCGGAGGTAAAGACACACTGTGTAGTCGTGATGACGCCCCGCTTTGCCATCACTTGCTGCAGAGGATCACGTTACATTGCTGAGCCAATCAGAGCTGCGGGAAAGATTTCCACTCTCAGCATGGATTGGGCTCTTTGCACCTCAGCTTCCGCGTTCGGGGTAAAGCGGCTCGATTGTTTCCGATCCAATACAAATATCATTTACATCAGGTGCTTTCAGGGCTTGGCCAAGGTTTGTACATCGATCCGAAGCCCCAACAAGTCAGCTGGAGAAAGGTTTTAGATGTTCGCCTCGTTATACATTCACTGACACGAAGGTGAGTTTTACTTAAACTTTGTGGCTAACATTAACGTTAGCTTATGCTAGTAGGCAATTTTCTCGGACATTGTTCTTGTAAAATGTGCTATTTAAGTATCTAAACATTCTAACGGACAATGTATTTATCTTATTTTCAAGTATATTATGTGTGTTTATTGTCGTTAGTGTCACAGACTAACGGGGAGGTTACGGTTCGGGCTTTTTACTAACGAAGCCTGACGAAGCTCAACAAGCCTCATAGCTTGACAGTAGCGCAGCTCTGGTGTCAGAGATCTGGTTCAGCTGTTCAGGTTCAAAGTTGCTGCTTTTAGAAAAATATGACCGTGTTGCTTCATGTCTCCGTGTTATTTCGTTTTATTACCTTTGCATGTTTCTTGTGAAGAGCTCAGATAGGACGGTGTTTACAGCAGGATGTACAGGCGGATCAGTTGCTCGGCTGTCTGGCTCTGGTCTGCTCTCTCGTTCCCATAAACTCTTTCAGGCTGAATACAGAAGTGATTCCATGGAAATAACTCAGGGAGGCTCCTTTATTTACCATCCGTATCCCCGGTAGTTTTAGGCTGATCCTGAGTGAAGTGAAGGCTGCAAACTTTGCTGTGCGGCGTTAGCTGGTAGCGACAGATATTTACAAGCCATCTTCTTAATTCAGGATCGCTTGGAAATTAACGAAAACTTAAAAGCCCATTATATTAGGAAGACAACAATGTTAATAGTATTGTTTTTTTGCACCTGAAATACGACTTAGTCTTTTCTACCAGTCATGGTAACTCAAAGCGGAAAAAAGTGAGCCGCATTAGCTCCTGGAGATGTGACGTCAACGCCTTAGGTGCAAAGAGCCCTTTGAACTTGTCTTCAGTAAAGCTCAGTTTTTACCTAACCCTAACCCTGTAGTCTAAATCTGCTCCTTAGTCACATCTTTTTGGGGTTGGTACTGCCTCTAGTGGCGTGGGGGAGGTAATACAACTAATATAATTACATTAATAAATCAGGGGGTGGGTTCGGTACCTCAAAAAAGGTTAAGAATCACTGTGTTAAACGTCCTCTAACCGGCCTTAATGTGTCCTGTTGGCGCTACATTTGAAGCTAGCCCAGTTAGCTTCACCAGATGTACCAGTTTAACCGTCAGAAATCTTGACATTAAACCTTATCTGTGACTCCATCATCTCATTTTAAAACTAGATTGTTTTAGGTGTGCTGTGGTGGCGCAGGGGTTCAGCACAACCCACATTAGAGGCCTTAGTCCTCCACGCAGCTGTCGCAGGTTCGATTCCTGGCCTTGGCGACCTTCACTGCATGTCTTCTCTCGTTACCCACTTTCCTGTAATTAACTATCAAATAAAGGCCACTAGAGCCAAAAAAAACTAGATTATTTTCTCCTGTTTTTCAGTTGATAACTCTTTATGTTAGCATTGAGTTAGCATGCTGCTAGCTAACTGCTTCCTGGTCCTTCCGAAGGTTTCTCCCTCAACAACACCATCTACCAGCAGCTGGTGGCCCGGTACTCGGACCCGGACATGACCATCGACTTTGACAACTTCGTGGCGTGTCTGATGAGGCTGGAGATGATGTTCAGTGAGTCTGATGATCAACGGCGCGAACGAGAACGCCTGAACAAACTTCACTGTTCTACATCCAGAGTGGTTAAAAATCCATCTGATTTCAGCCGAGCAGAGACACTAACCTCCGTCTTTTTCCTCAGGGATCTTCAGGAAGCTGGATGCCCACCAGAGTGGCTCCATCGAGCTCGACCAGAACCAGGTGAGGCAGGAAGCTGAATCAGTTTTTAGCAGTTTAATATCAGTTTATTATCGGAGTTCAGGAAGTGATCCTCTGTGTTTGTGTTGCAGTGGTTGAACTTCGCCATGATCTGAACCAGAACCGCTCTGCTTCACGCCATCAAAGCGTTTCCGGCTGCAGCTTCTCTCTCGTCGTATTGTAACCTCTCCTCCACCAGCTGACTGTCCCTGAACCCGTCTGCTCTGTGCGCTGATGTTCTGCAGGTCCATTTGGACCGGCGCCACACAGAACCTGTTAGTCAGGCTTTTATCTGCTGGCTGCTCTTTACCGGATCATTAAAGTGTTTCCATGGCGGACGCACTCAGTCTGTTTTGAAGTTTCATTTGAAAGGCATGAAGAACCCGGAATCAGAAATGAAATTTAATATAATATAATATAATATAACATAATAAATATAATATACTAAATATAATCCTGTTTCCATTAAGTTTACAGTAAACAGTACTGTAGAAAATAAAGGACTAATTTCTAAATATCAGTTTTCTGCAGGTTCACTTTGGACAGATTTCACTGGCTAACAGGAAGTTCTGAACTTTCACAATAAAATTATTTACACTGCCAGAAACACAAAATAAAGCTCAAAGTTCATACATTAAATATGTAAATACACCTTATTACTCCTCAAAGTACAAACACGGTTCTGACCCGGTCAGAACCTGGAAACTAACCAGAACCGGTTCTGACCCGGTCAGATCCTCCTCCAGAACCTGAGCGGA
This sequence comes from Poecilia mexicana, assembly GCF_051168715.1. NCBI lineage: Eukaryota > Metazoa > Chordata > Actinopteri > Cyprinodontiformes > Poeciliidae > Poecilia > Poecilia mexicana. The sequence continues at coordinate 25,134,026 of NW_028263370.1, read as the reverse complement.
CGTTTCTGTTCGTGTTTCCAGAATGTTCTTTTTCATCTCAGCCGGTTCTGATCTGATGCTTTTGGACCAGAACCCGCCTTCTGATTCAGAACCAGAAGCATAAGTTCGGTTTGGACCGCTGTCCTCCTGCAGGGGGCGCTCTCTAACTCCCTCCCCCCCTCCCTCTGTGGCGCTGTGACGTCATGTGGAGCCCCGCCCCTCCCGCCGGGCGGGGCCGGTGCTGCAGTGAAGCATCTTCAGCATCATTTGGAACCAGAACCAGACTGCAGAACTCAGAGACATCCCGACACCGAGCCGCCGGAACCATAACTGCAGGTGGGTCACACTTCAAGCTGCGGTCCGACCCGGTTCGGACTGGGAGTTCTGGTCCGGACCAGCTGCTTGACTGATGAAAAACATTTGATCCAATCAGAGCCGTCCTCGTCACAGCGTCCCGGGAGCGCACACGGACAGGTGTTACTGCTGGTGGCGAGGTTCGGGAGGAGAACCCGGTTCTGGTTCCGGTTCTTAGGTCAGTGTGACTGAATCAGCAGCAGAGTTTGGTCCGGCCCGGTTCGGTTTGAGCAGAACACCCAGAGCTGCTGTGTTGAACTACTTCAGAACCAGTCGGAACCAGTTAAAGAACTCTGGTCCACTAAGCTCTACTGGGAGCAGAAGGTTCCGGTGTTACTGGTTCGGACCATGTGCCTGAACTGGACCTGATGGATCTGCTGGTCCGGCCAAATTAATTTGTTAATTTCCACTTTGCTCCCTGATCAGAACCGGAACCAGAACCAGGGAGGTAATCAGCTGATGGTAGAACAGGCTTTGTTCGGCTCATACCCGGGTCATCCAGTCCAGATCTTTGACCGGAACCACTGGGTCCAGTTCTGTGTCAGGGGCTGTTTCAGACAGCAGGGGGCGTCGCTGCTGGTTCTGACCCGGTTCTGTGTTTGGTTCTGGTTCTGCTCAGGATGTTCAGCAGCGTGTCGTGTCGGATCCAACACGAGCGGGACCGGGCCGGGGGACTGGGCTCGGCCCAGCAGGCGGTCCGGTACCAGAACCAGGACTTCTGGGCCCTGAGGGAGGAGTGCCTGCAGAACGGAACCGTCTTCCTGGACCCGCTCTTTCCGGCAGAACCTGGCTCGCTGGGCTTCAAGGAGCTGGGCCCGCTCAGCGCCAAGACCCGGGGCGTGCAGTGGCGCCGGCCTACGGTAAGAACCGGAACCGAAACCGGTCCGGGAATCGAGGGCGTGTCGGTGACGCAGCTCGTCTCTGATTGGTCGTTCAGGAGCTGTCGGCGGAGCCGCGGTTCATTGTGGGCGGAGCCACTAGGACCGACATCTGCCAGGGGGCGCTGGGTGAGTTACCATGGCAACCTGACCACATCTACACCTCATTCAGCCGGGCCTGGTTCTGAACTCGGTCCGGTTCTGGACCGGCCATGTGTTCAAAACCTAAACCAGGTCTGGAACCTTGCTGGTCCTGATCCTGTTTGGTTTCCTCTGCTGAGGCAGGACCAAGCCGGGTCAGAACCTGAAGCTGAAGGTCCTGAGTTCCCAGCATGCACTGGGGCAGCTGCTACCTGTATAACGGAAAGGTGCAGTCGCTGTGGGCGGGGCCAGTCGGTGTTTGTTAGAAAGCTGTCTGTGAGGCTGAGCTGCTTGTCAATGATGAGTCAGTCAGGAGGAAACTGAGCAGTGGCTGCAACCTGCTGCTACAGCTGCAGCTCTCTGAGGGGCGGGGCCTAAATGAGGGGCGGGGCCTCCAGTGTGTCCCCAGGAGTGTCATGCCCCCTCCTGGGGACCAGTTGACTCATGAGCCAACCGAAGCCCCGCCCTCCTGTTTGTGTGTGTGTGTGTATATATATGTGTGTGTGTGTGTGTGTATATATATGTGTGTGTGTGTGTGTATATATATATATATATATATATATATATACACACACACACACACACACACGACATATAAACTAAGGTTGCACACCAATCCGCTTTACTTTAATTTGTTTGTCTAGAAAGTGTGTCTAGGGAATGTGGATGCAAATTTGAATTCCAATCCAGACTGAAACGGTTAACTCTGAAAACCTCGGTCCGGCTGAAGTGAACTCTGATGCAGTTGGAAGGCAGTGAGAATGCCACTGGACTGGAGACCTCTCCAAAAGCAGGAAGTTAGCTACAGTGCAGGGCAACACTGACTCCGGTACTGACATCACCGATGGAGGTCCAGTGTCATTGGTAGAGTCCGGTGTCGCTGTTACCACTGACACCGGACTCGACAGCACAGCTCATGCTGAACCGGACACAGCGCTACAGACGCTGGGAGAAACGTCAAAGACAAGCAGCGCTAACGGCGCTATTGCTACTGGAAATGCTAACGGATCTGGATCACCGGTACTGAATGTGAAACCACCACCAGTAACAGCTGTTACCTAACTGGACTCAGAGCTACAGAACCGAACCGGATCACACAGTAACCAGAGGTGAGTCTCATTCATTGTTTCATGATGAACCTGAAGGCAGCAGCAGCTCCTACGGCCAACTCTTCCTCTTCCTCTGTTTGCTCCTCCTCTTCATCACCTCTTGTTATTTCCACGTTCTGGTCGGTTTCAACGCGCTCCGGTTCAAATCAAAAAGGCTTCATAACGTTACTCATCACTGTTTGGTCCAGGCAGTTGGACCATTACATGTCATTTACCCAGAATGCATTGCAGTGTGAAAAACATGGCGACATTCCTGTGAAAATATTTTATTAAAATTTATAAAAACTAAATAACCTACAGTATTATTACTGTATTGTCTTTACATCTGAGATAAATATTTCCCAAATAAGGTTATTTTTATAACTAGTCGAGGTTCCCTTTAAAGCGTCAGAATCCAGATCATGGAAATAAGTGAGGCCTTGGCGCCCCCTGCTGGTGAAGTGACGTGTGGAAGATGATCAAATCGGAGCCACATGTTGAGTATTTCCTGACGGCTTTTCCAGCCTTGCAGCGTTTGACAGATTCAGCTGCAGAGAAAAAGTCAAAGAGGAAAGAGCAGAGATGTTTGTTTTTCAGATGTGAAATCTCATTACTAAAATCAGGAGAATCAAACCTCAGGAAAAACATGTTGAACTCATTTAGTTATGAGAATGAGAACCAGGAAGAAGCACCTGTTGCACCTGATCTCTGGTCCAACAGCAGCGTTTAATTCGTTCCTGCCCAATAGTGGAGTCTTTCTCCAGCCTTTCCTTGTACTTCTGTTTTGCCGTTTTTATTTCATACTTAATGTCCCTTTTAAGCTAATTTCCTTCACAGAATGCCTTTCTCTTCTGGTTCAGCAGATTTTTGCTCTAAGAACATATTTTCGCAGTTTTCTTTGTTAGAATTAATCAGTCTTCATAAAAATCCCACAGCGACTAATAATATCAGTCAGCTCATCAACATCACTGCCTGATTCCTTAAATGACCCATAATTCCTGTGTCTTCTGTCTGTCAGCCGTTTCACAAATACAAGCAACTCAGTCACTTTAGGGCTGCATTAGCTCCACCTGCTGGATGATCCTGGTGACACACTGGCCAATACTCAGGGGCCCCTGAACCTCCATGGCCTCTGAACACAAACCCTTCATAAGAGAACAGACAGACTGTTGTGGTTAATAATTAATGTTTCCCAATAATCATAAATCATGCATCAGCTGTTTCCCAGCAGGAGCCACTTCCTGTTTACCTGCAGCTTGAGGCTGATGGATGGAGGGAGGATGGATGGATGATGGATGGATGGATGGATGATGGATGGATGAAGTGATGGATGGATGATGGATGGAGGGAGGGATGATGGATGGAGGGAGGGATGATGGATGGATGATGGATGGATGATGGATGGAGGGAGGGATGGAGGGAGGGACGATGGATGGAGGGAGGGATGATGGATGGATGATGGATGGATGATGGATGGAGGGAGGGTGGATGGATGATGGATGGAGGGAGGGATGATGGATGGATGATGGATGGATGATGGATGGAGGGAGGGATGATGGATGGAGGGAGGGATGATGGATGGATGATGGATGGATGATGATGGATGGATGATGGATGGAGGGAGGGATGATGGATGGAGGGAGGGATGATGGATGGATGATGGATGGATGGATGGATCTTCTTTTCTCAGAAACTAACAGGACAGACATGATGGTATCATAGCGACGGAGAGCTAAGTGCAACATAATGACTGAGTTGGTCAACGACTCGCTGCTGGAGGGAGAGAGATTTTATAAAAACACACAAACAACCAAATAGTGCAAAATTAGTGAAGTGTATTAAATATATTTACAACTAAATATACAGACAAGTACTTCAAATAGTCCATGAAATCCCAGAAATGTTTTTTCCTTCATCCAAGGCAACACCTCCTTGATGGAGGAGAGAGGGATGATGGGAAAGGATCCGGTTCAGTCCAGAGTCAGAATGAGGCTGCAGGCTTGAATTCCTGCAACCAGCCTGGAAGGAGCTGCAGGGTTTAGACGGTTCTCCTGAATCAGAACCAGGACCAGGACCTGGATCAGAACCAGTCCCCACTCTAAAACAGTGGTCCCCAACCTTTTTATTACCACAGACCGGTCAAGACTTGAAAATTTTGTTGCGGCCCAGGGGGGAGGTTAGGGTGAACCATCAGATCAGGCTTCTGCATGTTGGCGTTCCCGCTAAATCCTGAATATACCCAATTTGGGTTGTCTTGGCCTTTTCATCGCAGCCTGTGGGGTTTTCCCTTCCCTGACTGGGAACGAGAATACAACCTGCTGAATGTGACAGGTAGCCATCCTTAAATCTTGCCGTCTAAACCAGACTTAAGACTCACAGCTCTACTCATCTCCTCTCCACTGCCCAAACGCTCTGACTCTGGTCGCTATGGTAACGTTTACATGTCCCTTCAAAATAAGATACAGATGCGCCACAAAAACAAACATTTTACTTTCGTGAAAATTTTAACTCACGATAAAGACTAACGGAGCCCTTAGCTTGTTTCTCTGCAACCAGACGGTCCATCTGGGAGTGATGGAGACAATGACACCCGAAGTGTTGCTTATATCCACAGCCTGCTTGGTCTCTACGTGGTGAAGCAGTTTGAAGCTTCATTGCCTCATTAGCAGCCGGTCGCCATGTTACACAGAGCGGCTTGTAATGTTTGACTCACCTACCGGTCCGGGATAAATCCATCCTCCTGTCTCTTCTCTGGGCCTTTTCCCCTTTGCAAAGAAACTTTCCAAAGACATCTGATCTGTTTCTTACTCATTTTGCTGCTTGTGGCTCAGTGTTGGCGAGAGAATCCGGTTAAAGGATTTTCAAAATAAAAGATCCTCCAGACTCAAATAATACATAAAACAGAAATATTTAATCATTTCTTGCGCAGCCCGGTACCAATTGCTCCACGGACCGGGGGTCGGGGGCCACTGCTCTAAATGATCATCTGAAGGTCTTTTTGCACAAACCCGTCCAAGTTGCTGCCTGTAGAGAGAGGCAGCAATACGAGGGTTTGATCGCGGCTGACGGCGCCTCCTTCTCTCACCTTTTCTCTCCTTCTCTCACCTTTTCTCTCCTTTTCTCTCCTGGCCAAGTGAAGCGTCAGCTAACTGCTTTCGCTGTTCCCTCCAGGCGACTGCTGGCTGCTGGCTGCTATCGGATCTCTGACTCTCAACCAGCAGCTACTTCATCGGGTGGTTCCTCATGGCCAGGACTTCAGCCACCTGTATGCCGGCATCTTCCACTTCCAGGTGAGATTCTACCTGCCAGCAGGCCACGCCCCCTGACCTGCAGGAGGAAGGACTAGACCAGAGAGCTCCATTCCAGGCCTGTAGGGCTGGTGCACTGCAGGTTTGTCTCTGCTTCATCATCAGGTCATTAGCAGGTCACCGGCCCTGCAGGCCTGGATCCTTGGACTAGGCCGTCACAGAGGTTCAGTGCTGATTCTACAAATCTGAATTTATTAGACAGGATTGGATTCAGTCTGTCCGTCCTCCTCTCTGTCCTCAGTTCTGGCAGTTTGGCGAGTGGGTGGACGTGGTAATTGACGACCGGCTGCCAGTTAAAGATGGAGAGCTGCTGTTTGTCCATTCAGCTGAGGGAAGCGAGTTCTGGAGCGCCCTGCTGGAGAAGGCCTACGCCAAGTAAGAACTAGAACCATCCATACATTTGTCCATCCACCTGTTCATCCATCCAACCATCCATCCAACCATCCACCCCTGTTTGTGTTTTCTGAGGCTGAATGGCTCGTATGAGGCCTTGTCCGGCGGCAGCACCACTGAAGGTTTTGAGGACTTTACTGGAGGCGTGGCGGAGATGTATGAGCTGAAAAAAGCTCCCAGAGATCTCTACCGGATCATGGGCAAAGCTCTGGAGAGAGGATCTCTGCTGGGATGCTCCATAGATGTGAGTCCCTGCTGGACTTATTCCAGTCAGCCTCCAGTATATCCCGGACCCCAGAGTCCATTAGGCCTCCTTTAGAAACAAACTAAGTCTGAGTGAGTTGAAGGTGACTGATGGTGCTCTGTCCTCAGATCACCAGTGCCTTTGACATGGAGGCCATTACCTTCAAGAAGCTGGTGAAAGGCCACGCCTACTCAGTGACTGGTGTCAGACAGGTGAGCTCAGAGCTGCTCTCACTGTCATGGTTAGACAACCTGGTGCTACAGTCTGGATGCTGGACCAGAGCCAACTGATGCTTGTTGTCTCCTGGTTTCTCCTGCAGCTGGAGTACCGCGGGCGGCAGGAGCGTCTGATCCGGATCAGGAACCCCTGGGGTCAGGTGGAGTGGACCGGAGCCTGGAGCGACAGGTCAGTGCTCCACAGAAAGGGAGAACAAGAGGTTTGAGTTGGATCATCAATGGGAATCTTGATGTTTCAGCTCCTCAGAGTGGAACGCCATCGATTCTGCAGAAAAGGATGAGATGCTGTGTAAGATGGAGGATGGAGAGTTCTGGTAGGTTGGTACTGGGCACTCCAAGTCCTTTAACTCCAGAATGTCCCAACGGGTTGATGTTCTTCTGTGTCAGGATGTCCTTCCAGGAGTTTCTGCATCAGTTTTCACGTCTGGAGATTTGCAACCTGACTCCAGATGCACTGAGTCAGGATGCCACCAGCTTCTGGACCACCGTGACATACGAGGGCAGCTGGAGGAAAGGAAGCACAGCTGGAGGCTGCAGGAACCACCCCAGTGAGGATAAAGGGTCTAGAACCTTCAGCTGCACCACAGTCATAAACCTGTCTCTGATCAGACTTCATTTCCCATGATGCCTACCTGCAGACACCTTCTGGATCAACCCTCAGTACAAGATCACTCTTCTAGAGGAGGACGATGACCCTGAGGATGACGAGGCCGCCTGCAGCTTCCTGGTGGCTCTGATGCAGAAGGACCGCCACCAGTTCCGCCGCCACGGCCAGGACATGCACACCATCGGCTTCGCCATCTATGAGGTTAGAGCTGCTAGAGTATTGCAACATTTCTTCTACTGCCACAAAAACCACCACGTTCTCTGAGAACTGCATGAAAACTAACCACCTTGCCAGAAACGCTGCCCTAAAGCTGTTTCCCTCCTGATGGTCCAGTCGACCCAGTTCTACTGGAACCAGAGCTCCATCATCTGCTCCACCTCCAGCTGCTGTGGTTCTTTCTCTGCTCTGAGTCAAACCAACCTGTTCCCCTCCTGGCCCGTGGGGGCGCTGCACAGGCCAGGAGGGGAAACGACACAAAAACCTCTGAAGAAGACAGAGGTTTGTAGGTGGACCAGAGTTTGCGCTTTTCATCCACATCACAGTTCGATTATGCATTCAGATCTCCCCTAACAAACCGGATTTCCCAGGCAAACGATCTAGAGTTTGATTAAAGCGGGTCTGGTTGGAGAACCTTTTGTTTCCAATGGACTGTGAAGGAACTCTGGATCTAGGTCTGGTTTTCCCTCCAGCAGCCTGGAAAACTCTTGATCAAACCAACTTCAGGAGACTAAATGTCATAGGAAGTAGCAGTCAGAGTGAATCAACCTTCTTAGCAAATGCAGGAACAGTTGGACGTTACCCACAGGACAGGAAGTCCTCGGTGTTCGGTTGGCCATCACCTGGTGCCTTTGGTACTTTGGTGCTCCTTCAGCCTTTCGCTGGAACACAGCAGGAATGTCTGGTTCATTGTGTTTGCTGGTGATTGATTCGATCACTTACTGTAAGATCAGATTGAAGCAAACGTCAGAGTCGGTCCTGTAGGACCGCACTGAGGTCCGGTTACTCACTTTCATCATTACAGACAGTTCTGTTGACTCTGAGTGTTTCAGAATTTCTTCTTTCTGTCTCATTCGCAGATTCCCAAGGAGGTCAGTTCTTATAATTTATTTCATATGTACTGTTTTTGGGAACGACGTTGATGCTGTCCATCCGGTCATCTGGAAGTTCCGAGGTTCTGCAGGTGTCCACATGAAGAAGGACTTCTTCCTGCGCCGCTCCTCCTGCGCTCGCTCTGAAAGCTTCATCAACCTGCGGGAGGTGAGCTCCAGGTTCCGCCTCCCACCCGGAGAGTACCTGATCGTCCCGTCTACATTTGAACCCTCGAAGGAGGCAGACTTTGTCCTCAGGGTTTTCACTGAGAAACAGTCCGAGACCGAGTGAGTCTGAGAAAACCGGAGAAGGTCTGGTTCTGGTTTTCATTCTTCTCTGGTTGATGCTCATGTGAACCTCTGCAGGGACATGGACGATGTCTTGGTGGCAAACCTGGATGAGGAGGTGAGAGATGAGTAGTGACGACATAGTTCCTTTGAAAAAGTAACTTTAATTGGATTACTGATTACTCCTTGGAAAAGCAACTTAGATTACTGACTACTTGATTTGGAAAGTAACTAAGTTACATTAAAAGTAACTTTTGTAGTTACTTTGAGCAGCTGCTAACAGCAACGCTCTGCTACCTCTGAAAATTACTTTGAGGTTTGCCAAAACTTCATTGCAAGTTATTTTATAATGGTAGCATCAACTATGTGTCTCCACTTATAAGGTTGAACTGATTGTTTAATGGTCACAAAATCAGACTACTGGATGTGAAAAAGCAACGCGTTCGATTAGTCGTTACTGAAAAAAGTGGTCTGACGTCACTGGAGATGATGTTGCTGTTTTTTTTAAAGATATTCTGTTGGGCTGATGTTCCCTTTGGTGTTCATAGGAGGAAATCTCTGAGCATGACATTGACGACTCCTTTAGGTCTTTGTTTGCTCAGCTGTCTGGAGACGTGAGTTCAAATCCTCAGGCTCTTTTAGTGACTGCTCAGCTCTGAGCATGCTCAGAAACCTGCTCACTATTTGCTTTCTGTCCTCAGGACATGGAGATCTCAGTGCGGGAGCTCAGAACCGTCCTCAACAGGGTCGTCTCCAAACGTGAGTCTTTTTGAAAAATGCATGTGTAGGGCGGGTTATCCATGTTTCTGCAGCCAATCAGGTTCCACATAACAGAATCTACCAGGTGTACACTGGGTGGAGATGTTGTGGGTCTGCAGGGTAGATCCAGAACATCACAGTCTGAAGGTTTCAGGTTCCACTTCCTGAAGATGCTTCTTGTTTCTTGTGTCTTGTTGCAGACAGAGACCTGCAGACGGATGGATTCAGCATGGAGTCCTGCCGGGCCATGGTCAGCCTTATGGACGTATCCTCCCTCTGAATGACAGGGTCAGTTCTGACCCGGCCTGAACGAGGTTCTGGCCGGGTCAGAACACATTACCGGGTCTGGATCAGGTAGACCTTAACTGGAGCTCAGAAAGACGGCAGCGCTCGGCTCGGTCTGCTGGAGTTTCAGATTCTTTGGAACAAGATTAGGAAGTGGCTGGTGAGTCAGTGGAGTAGTCAGGCTGGTTCTGACCCAAACGGGTCAGGGTTAAGGACCTGTTGGGTCCAGTTTAGATTTTCAGGAGATAATGTTGTGTTCCAGGGGATCTTCAGAGACTTTGATCTGGATAAGTCCGGCTGCATGAACTCTTATGAGATGCGTCTGGCGCTGGACAACGGCGGTGAGTTTTATGTTCCCAGAAGAAGTTTGGGTTGGACCGAGCTTGGTTCTCCAGACCTGACCCGGGATGTGCTCCATCTGCAGGGTTCAAACTGAACAACAAGCTGTACCAGATGTTGATCGCTCGATACGCCGACAATGAGATCATCGACTTCGACAACTTCACCTGCTGCCTGGTCAAACTGGAGACCATGTTCAGTAAGTCCACACCCTGATCCATGAGCCGGTTCTGTTCATGTGGTTCTGAACTGACCTGTTGGAGTCTGTTGGTCAGGAATCTTCCAGGGTCTGGACAGAGACGGGACTGGAACTGTGGAGATGAACCTCATGGAGGTACCAAACCTTGTTCTGTCCTTTTACTTTACAACTTGGTTCTGGCCCTCTGGACTTGGTCCAGTTAGCCGACGTCATGTCCTGTTTTCTGACTGATGATTCCAAACCACTCTGGTCATTCCCATCTTGGATGAAGGTACTGAATAGGCGTTTCCACCTGATTGGATGATATTAACTTGACTTTTTCCTTCTGTTACTGTTATTATTAACCTAAATATTGCTAGCAAAAATATCGCTAGCAAAAATATCGCTAGCATAAATATTGCTAGCAAAAATACCGCTAGCATAAATATTGCTAGCTTAAATATTGCTAGCAAAAATATCGCTAGCATAAATATTGATAGCTTAAATATTGCTAGCATAAATATTGCTAGCATAAATATCGCTAGCATAAATATCACTAGCATAAATATTGCTAGCTTTAATATCACTAGCATAAATATTGCTAGCTTTAATATCGCTAGCATAAATATTGCTAGCATAAATATTGCTAGCTTAAATATTGCTAGCATAAATATTGCTAGCATAAATATTGCTAGCTTTAATATCGCTAGCATAAATATTGCTAGCTTACTTCTCCAGCATGACTTTCATTTATTCATCTAGTTTCACCAGCTCACTGTTAACTTATTAAGCAGTGAGATACACAAAATCCTTTTTGTTGCTGGAATAATGTGAAACTTACATAAGTAATTGAAAAAAATAAAAATATAGTTAAAAATAATGTTACTTAGCATTACAGTCTTGAAGATGGTACGAACTTATTTTCTTCTTAAATTTTTTAAAGCGGTCACCGCCGATGAGTGAACGAACTGAAGCGAATCACTTCACTGGATGATTCATTCTCAGCTGGGAGGAGGTCGGCGTCCTGCTAGGCAGGTCTTCCAGGTTCTGGTCACGGCGGAAAAGGATCGGGTTCTGAATAATGCAGTACGCAGATTGTGCTGGAGAAGGCGCTGTTCTGTCAAAATGAACTGTGTGATCTGATGAACGGATCATTCTAATGAACTGATTCTAGATATCCAGTGAGACTCCAATGAACTGACGTTTCCATGACAACAGATAGGAAATGTAGCCACCAGGGGGCGCCTGACCATAGCCTGACATTCACTGTTTCTCTGTTGCTTCTCCACAGTGGCTCTTTGTGACCATGTGTGGCTGAAACCCAGAGCGCCCCCAAGAGGACGGATGACAGCAAAACACCCAGACTGAGAAGATGCTGCTGCTCCACTGAGCTACAAAATGTCCACAATACTACAGTTACTACCATAATCATCATAATAATATAATAATAATTACAGGATAGGACAGCAAGGCTACAGTGTTGAGCCTCAGTCTGATTTTAAGTGTATTTTTATTATATTAATTTGTATTTACCTGTTAATTATCATAACCTTCACTAACATGCATGAATCCACCAAGCTCAGTTTAACCTGAGAGGACTCACCTGGTCAGGTGAGACGGCTCGTCCATCAGCAGTCTCTCATTGGATACTCAGAACTGGTTCTGGTTCTGGTGTTCAGTTGCAGTCAGAAGTCATTCACTATGATCAGCTGCTTTCATTTCAGAGGTTATTTAACAAACGTCATAAATGGTTCATCTAAGAAAGTTTCATCCTCAAATTGAGAACACAGATTCATTCTTTCATTCATTCATTCATTCATTTCTACTGACCTGCAGCTGGGCTCCACCGGGTCGTCTAATCCAGAACCGACCAACAGTCCTGCTGCTCCTGAGCTCTACCTCCGTCCTGCTGTACCAGTTTGACCTGATAGAGGGCGCTGTAGCTCCTCGGTATTTATGCCTGAACCCACAGCTTTAATAAAGTGAAGCAGATCAGCTGACTGTGTGTGACTATCTATATTCTTTAACCTCCTGGATCAGAACCTAAAGCCCGGTTCCCTCCAGGTTCATCAAATGCTTTTTATCCCGAATTATTCCAGATCCAGACAATAAACTGGGTCAGAACCAGGTCACTACAGGTCCAAACCCAGTCCACTGGTTCTGGTGAAAATCATTAGGAACTGGTCGATGGGTTAGCTCACCAGCCACCCGAGTTACAGAACTCCCCAGATTAGACCTGCTAACCGTCGTTCTCATTTTCACAACATGCTCTTAAAGTTTGCCCAGGTTAGGATTTTGTGTTTTGGTTTACAAATCGCAGAGGAGATATTTTTATCTTCTTTGTTTTGCTAAACCACCAGTAGTTACACCTATCAGAGGACACAGAATGTCCACCAGGGACTGTTTGCTCATTTAAGGGTTGGGTGAAGGGTTAGGATGAGGGGCTCACACGGTGTTCAGCAGTAGCAGAAAACAGATGCAAATATCAAATCAAAGAGAATAAAATCAACTTCAATCCAACACCTCTCATCCTAACCTGTCACTGAGCGCCAGGGCTTAAAAAAAATCCTGAGCCTGAAACTTATAGTGGTGATAGAAATGAACTATGCCGTTGCTATGGCCACAGTTTAATAAAAAGTGTCTGTGAATAATGCAAACAATTTCTTCTAACAATACGATTAGCTAAACACTCAAACTTAAATAAGACTTCAGTTCATTTCAACTCAAAACAAAATATCAAATGTCTGTGTGCTAAAGGTTTTAGCCTTACAGGCAAAAATCCCTCAACATTAAATAAAAGTCCTTTCAGTCGATGTTTATGCAAGTAACTTAGAACATGCAGCATTACCAACCAAATTAGTTTCTGAACCGTTTGGGCCAGCGCCCCCCAGCCCTTATCCAGCCCCCCCCCCCCCCACCCCCCACCAAAGAATCTGCAGGCTACTTTGCACTGACTATTATTTATCATTAATATTACTGTCACTATTGTAGATGTTTTGATTTTTATGCTTGTTTCTGTATTTATCATCAAAAATAATTTCCCAGAGAACAAAAAGCCATGAGAATAGAAATTATTTTCACAGACGTCTAAGAAAAATGCAATAAATGTTCAACTTAAAATCTGTAGGCCAACAGCAGCCAGTCAGAGTGGAAAAATATTCTTGTTCTTTTCCATTTTCTAGTTGTTAAATATTCCAGAAAATGATAAAAGATGAACAACATGCCAGTTTAAACTTTGATCTATTTGCAAACCGACTGAGCTCTGCAGCATTAAAACATGGATAGAACTGTAACTACATTAATCATAGATCTTCTTCTCTTCTGGTGGTGCAGCTCTGTGCTGCCTTCAGGAGAATGGGACATCAGAGTATCAGCCATAAAACTTCACCCACATGGCATTTAGTGTGCAAACCAGAGCTTTCAGTGGAAAACTAAAGTTCCTTTTAATGCCATAGAAATATGAGACAGAAACATGGATTATATCTTCATATAGACCTGTCTATTGATTATAGATTAATAGTTTTACTGGACAGAAATTACAAAGAACAAATCTGGTTCTTCATCAAATCCTAATGAGTCAAACTGAAAGTGTCATGGAGTCATCAGCCTCATGACATTAACATTGACATGAAAAATAATAGTGAAGAAATAAATGTATCAAATCTAAGTAAAAACATGAATAAGTGATAAATTCTTTACTGTTATGGTCTGTAAGATATATTTATTCTCAGTACTAGATGTGGTCTCAACAAACCCATGGCACTTCAACTATATTATTTAACCTTTTATCTGGAAATAGTGTCTGTTTATTCTTGCCATACAGTCTCTGTATTAATTATTGCTCTAAAGGTCTTGCCATACCAGTTTATTCCTCTGTATTTACTTTAGTTTCTTAGTTTATTCTTGCATTTTGTTCTTCATTCATTTCCATTTAGTTTCCTTTCATTATTATTATCCTCTCCTGGTTTATTGCTATGTCCACTTTAGTTTATTTCCTGGGTAACACTTTATTTGACGGGTATTGAATAAGACCGTCATGACACCCACATAAACATGACATAACACCTGAACATCAATAAGTCTTCATGACTATTTATGACTGTTGTCATAAAGTGTCGTTCGGTAAATTATGACACTTTTAATACAAAGATGACATTATTCACAATGTCTTCATTATGACAACTTGTCATTAACTTCGCCAAAAATGTCTTCGTTGTGACAACCAAGAAATCATGATCTGACATAATTTGTTTTAATAAAAGTATTACTTTAAAAATTTGCTTTATGTAGTAATATTATATAGCTCTGCCATGATAATTTTCTTGATTGAATTGATCCTAAAGTTTTACAGCAAGATGTCTACAAAGCACTTATGAACTTAGCATTTGAAACATTATTTAAGGATGTTTTAACCCTTGTCCGTGCGAGGACTGAGGCAAACGTAGAGAACTGTGGCAAATGATAAAGTTTTACGTGTGTGGGGTCGGTTGGTATGGACCCCATTTCTAAACACAATTAAGTAGTGCAATACACCATCTCCACCAGTGAGAGGCAGCAGTGCACGAACAGGCGTGCAGTTTGTTGGTGAAGAAGAAATCTTCCATATTGTGGGGCAAACCTAACACAAGTTATTATGGAAAGCCATTTGCGCCAAAATTGAATAAATAAATAAATGGGTTAAATAAATAAAAAATGAGTAAAATAAATCAAAAAATGAAGTAAATGAGTGAAATAAATAAAAAATTTGTTAAATAAATAGTTTAGCTTTTTCATTAAACCAATTTTTAATTTATTTATTTTTCATATTATCAATTTCCCAATTTCTCTTTTTCATTTATCTATTTGTCATTTATTCCTTTATCCATTTACCCATTTTTCATTAATCTATTTTTCATTTGTCCATTTTTCATTTATCCCTTTATCTATTTACCCATTTTTCATTAATCTATTTTTTAATTTAACCGTTTTTCCATTTCCTATTTCCATTAACCCGATTTGCTATTTCCCACTTTCATTAATCAATTTCTCATATATCCCTTTTCTTACTTACCCATTTTCTTTTATCTATTTTTCATTTACCCATTTTTCATTAATCTCTTTATCTATTTACCCATTTTTCATTAATCTATCTTTTAATTTAACCATTTTTCCATTTCCTTTTTCCATTAACCCGATTTTCCTATTTCCCACTTTCATTAATCAATTTCTCATATATCCCTTTTTTTATTTACCCATTTTCTTTTATCTATTTTTCATTTACCCATTTTTCATTAATCTCTTTATCTATTTACCCATTTTTCATTAATCTATCTTTTAATTTAACCATTTTTCCATTTCCTTTTTCCATTAACCCGATTTTCCTATTTCCCACTTTCATTAATCAATTTCTCATATATCCCTTTTTTTATTTACCCATTTTCTTTTATCTATTTTTCATTTACCCATTTTTCATTAATCTCTTTATCTATTTACCCATTTTTCATTAATCTATCTTTTAATTTAACCATTTTTCCATTTCCTTTTTCCATTAACCCGATTTTCTATTTCCCACTTTCATTAATCAATTTCTCATATATCCCTTCTTTATGTACCCATTTTTCTTTAACCTATTTTTCATTTAACTTTTGTTTGAAAAACTTTTAATTTTCCCATTTTCCAATTTCCCTTATTCATTTAGTATTTCCTTATTTTCTTATTTATCACATTCTATTTTCCCCGCTAAACTTAGGGGGAAAAAATAAATGCAAATGAGGAGTGGCACGTCATCAGGCTACAACTTCCCCAATTGGTTGGTTAGCGTCACACCTACTTTGCTTTCAAGAAAGATGGCGACCTACTAACGGGTTATCAATAAACATAAGCTCATCAACTTCATTAGAAAATAGTGTTATTCCTCCTGACTTTATTTTTGGTGTGGCCGCTCAGACAGAACGTGTTTCAGCTGGCGGCTCTGATGGACTCAGAGCTTCACCGTCGGGGTTTTTTATAGTTTGGACGAAGCGGCCGCTGAAGTTGGCTTACGATTGAAGGTTCAGGACGCCTTCGTAGCTACCAGCTGCGATTCAACTATAAGGAGCAGACTTGACTGTACATCGTAAGTGAACTGCAATATCCAGTGGCAGCTCTACGGAGCATCGAGCTGAAAGAATGACGGTGCCAAGCCTTGGAGATCTGCATCGGAGGCCATCTTTCAGACATGCACCGCTGCTGTCCGTCCAGGATCCTCCGGTTGCCCAGACGGTAAGCTAACGCTGATGTTTTCCAACTACAGTCATATTTGTAACCAAACTTGAGGCCAACAGGTGTACTTTTGATCGCCACCAGGTCAAAAGTACAGCTTGTTTTTGCAGCACATTCATTAATGTTTCCATCGTGTATGTTTTCAGATGTTAAGCTGCCACAGCAGACCATCCTGCAGACCTCTGGTCTCTGTTTCCAGTGGGCTCACAGCTTCAGGGTGACCAGAGACCTTCACCTTTCTGGAGCAGGAACACCCGGCCAAATGCACTGGTGACACATTTAATTCAAAAAATGTGGCTGTTCTTATAGCATTGATATGCAAGAACCATCTACTGTTTTTAATAATAAAAATATATATATTATGAAATCTGTGTTCCTTCTCATCTGTGTAGTTCTAATTTAATCAAATCTCATGTTTTCACATCCCAGAGACAATAAGATGGATAGTTTGTTTGTGGCTTTAACCCATTCATTCCAAATTTTTCCCAAACATGTAAATATGAAAATCCGATGTCATTGATAGCCCTTTGAACTAATCAGGGAAATAATTTTAAAAATTGTGGAAAAGTATGTAAAAAAGTGTGTTTTATGTTCGGTCACAATTGTGACCGGTGGGATAATATGGTGTTCTAATACTAAGATGAGCTAAAAGTGCTTTTTCCAAATAGACATGATCATAATATGTGAACATTGTTTCTTTAGTAGAATATATCTTGCCACAGCATTACTTTAGTGCAACATTTGCTCTGTAAAGTACAAATTTGACTATCAATATATTCTAAACCAAGGTAAATTTGAGTGCTTGAGTGTTTATGCATAATTATATTGAACTTCAGTCAGCTGTAGTGTCATCACAGTAACATAGATCATAAAGATAACATCTACAGTAGAGGCTTTCATTTATATTTCTGAAAATTATGAACATTTGTCACACTGTCATAAAGTAAAACTCAATAGACTTAGTCCAGGGGTCTCCGTCTCCAGGATTTAGGGCCTGTGTCATGCATCTTTTCCATCCGCCTCTGCTTCAGCACACCTGAATCAGGTGATAAGCAGGACTCTGGAGAACTGGACTGCATACTGAAAGGGTGATCCATTTAATTCAGGTGTGTTGGACCAGGAACACACCTGAAAGTTGCAGGATACCGGACCCCAAGGCCTGGAATCAAAGGAGAGTAGTATGGCTCCTTCTCACCATTTGGTGACTTTGGTTTTCTTCAATTTTAGGTTATTTCATCTCTTTCTTACTTTCCATGTTCTTTCTTGAAGCACTCAGTGTGCAATAAAACCTTGAATTTCTCCAAGGCATGGGTGGTGCAAAAGCAACAACTGGAACAACATCTCTGGAAACGACTCTTGCATTGACTGACCAGAAAGTGTCTTGGTTACATCTCGTCATAACTTGAAGAGAAGTGTCCATTTGAGATCTATTTCCATGACCTGCTGGCCTTATACCAAACCTTTGCATAAGATAATAAGCCATGATGAGCAAATCAGTTGTTCCTCCTACGACACATTTGTAAAATAATATCTGAAAGGTAAATGGCCTGTACTTGTGTAGTTCTTTATCAAGTCCAAATGACCTGAAAATGTTTTCACCACATTTAGTCATTCACCCATTCACACACACATTCACACACCGACAGCAGTAAGCTACTATATTGTAGCTACAGCTTGCCTGCCACAGTTTGACAGAAGTAAGGCAGTCATACACCGGCTCCTCCACCAGGGTCCTCTGAATACCACCGGCTGGCATGGTGGCTGAATTGTCCTCTTGATCAAGGTCACAACTACTGACACAAACAAAGTGGGGGTTCCAGCAGGCAACCCACCAGGTACAAGATAAACTCCAACCTCCTAGGCTACCGGCACCGTTTCAGGTGTGCTTTTGGTATGAACCATGTTGAGAACGAGAATCTCAATCGATGAATCATAATTTGTATTGACACATGGAGCATAAAATCAGCCAAGAAAAGCATTCAGACTTTACTTATTTTATTAACTTTCAGCGCTGAAAGGAGACGCTTTACCATTACATCCGAGAAGAGTTTCTAAAAAAGTCTGTGCAGCGTCTGAGGAGAAGGAGGAGGGCAGCTGATTATATGGACTGAAGACACTGCCTGAAATCACACCATGTCTCTGTGGCCTGATAAGTTTCTGTTTCTCGTGAGAAATGGACCTTAGTGTCTAACAGAATCAAAAATGTAACTCTTTACTATGGGCCCTTTGTCTAACAGCGTGTGACTCTTTCTCGGCCTTGGTAAAGCATCTCAACAACCACCATCACTTCTTGGACCTGACCATGACATTGAACCTTGAGGGGGTTTGGTCATAAAGGTCTACACCTCATGTGCTCATTGATCTAGTTGACATCAGTCTCTATATAATTCTTCATCTTTGTTTCCATTAGGAAAATATTGTTGTTTTTCTAGTGGTTCAGCAGTTTCTCATCTTGTGTTGGAACCTCATTTGGATCCTCTTTAAAGGGTACATCAAAGAGACAGCTGTCCCTTCGTCATAAACTTTTGCAGGTGGTAACAGAGTACCACATGCCTGATGAAGGGTCAGATTATCCTCTTTTCCCATGAACTGATCATATGCATTCAAAATCAGGCATGGAAAATGGCCCATCTTCCTTCCATGTTTAAGCCATCACTATCAAAATCAGTAAGGGTTCCATTTTTCTCACAACTACATTGTTGTATGCTTTGTCTGGCTATAACAAAGTCCAACAAATCAAGAACCAAACTCAAAATTAATCTTAAAAAGGAAGAAGTTAGGAATTGGAAGAATATGGTATGTATTTAAATAAGTGGACCTATTGGTCAAACGTATTCTCCCACCTGTCACTATTATGACCGTCAACATGTTTACACATCCTGCTCACACACCTAACAAATTTTTATAAATGCAAAGGTGAATATCATAACTAGACACTTTAAAGATGATGTGCACCAAAAATCTTTGTTGTATGTTTATTTAAACATACATTGCTATCCTCTTCTTTGGGAGGTTTGTGGCACTCTTTTTCTCGCCGAGGTGCAACCAAGATTTAATCAGCTCTAGTCATGTGATAATTTAGTCTAAACATGTGATACTGCATAAGTATTATCTAAACACTAAACTTTGAATGTTTGCTGAATATTAACTGAAAATTTAATCAGCAAGCTTTTTAGAGTCCTTGAAAGTGAAAAAAAAATTCATTTTTCCTCTGATGTTTGGGTGAACTCTTCTCTGCGGAGGTCGGCCATCTCTCTGGTTCTTCCTGAAGGAGATCCATCAGGAGTTCTGGTGCTGCTCACAGTGCAGACGGTTCTCCTCCCTGTTTGCCGTTGTCCCTCTCTCAGCCAGAATCTCCAGTCATTTTTCTTGATCCTTGAATAAACATAACAGAATATGTTCTGGGTGTTATTTATGATTCGTTTGTTAATTAAAACAACGTTTAATATAAAAATAAGATTAATTTATTTCCTTAACAATTCCTTCTCCTGTTCCCTCAGAAGGAAAGAGTTTAGGACTCACTAATTACATTTACTCAAATATAGTTGAGTAACTTTTTGAAACTCAAATGAAGTTTTAGGAGTACCGTTACTATGCTGAACTTTTTACTTTTACTCAGGTCATTTTATTATGAAGCATCACTATTCTTATTTAAACAAATTTTTTATTTTGTCTTTAAAAAACTAAAAATTCCGCTGAACTTTATATTTTGAGCCCTCTAATTGTGTAATTTTTTAAGATATGAAATAATTGATAACTTGATCAGTTACTCAGTACTTGTATACTTTTTACCAAATGCTTCTTTACTCATGTGTAATTTCTTATTCAGCTACTTTTTACTTAAACATGTAAGTAAGAGATAAACATGAGTAAAAACATGTTTGGAGTACAAATTATGGAACAGTAACCAAATGTTGAGGCACATATGTTGAACAAAAACAGGGAAACTAAGGTGGCCAAGTTATACATCCACAAAGAACTACTGAAATGAATAGTCATAATTACTTTATATGAATACGACATGTATGCATGTGGGCCACACTTGGCACATTTCAGGGATGTAACCAATAGGGACAGATTTTAGCAGGAGTTCAGCTTTTATCCATTCTGCATTCTGTACCCTCACTAAGGTCACTGTATTCAGGTAGTCTGTTTACAAATATCAGCGTTAATTTACCCCCACATTTTTTAAATTAAATGTGTCACCAGTGCATTTGGCCGGGTGTTCCTGCTCCAGAAAGGTGAAGGTCTCTGGTCACCCTGAAGCTGTGAGCCCACTGGAAACAGAGACCAGAGGCCTGCAGGATGGTCTGCTGTGACAGCTTAACATCTGAAAACATACACGATAGAAACATTAATGAATGTGCTGCAAAAACAAGCTGTACTTTTGACCTGGTGGCGGTCAAAAGTACACCTGTTGGCCTCAAGTTTGGTTACAAATATGACTATAGTTGGAAAACATCAGCGTTAGCTTACCGTCTGGGCAACCGGAGGATCCTGGACGGACAGCAGCGGTGCATGTCTGAAAGATGGCCTCCGATGCAGATCTCCAAGGCTTGGCACCGTCATTCTTTCAGCTCGATGCTCCGTAGAGCTGCCACTGGATATTGCAGTTCACTTACGATGTACAGTCAAGTCTGCTCCTTATAGTTGAATCGCAGCTGGTAGCTACGAAGGCGTCCTGAACCTTCAATCGTAAGCCAACTTCAGCGGCCGCTTCGTCCAAACTATAAAAACCCCCGACGGTGAAGCTCTGAGTCCATCAGAGCCGCCAGCTGAAACACGTTCTGTCTGAGCGGCAACACCAAAAATAAAGTCAGGAGTAATAACACTATTTTCTAATAAAGTTGATGAGCTTATGCTTATTGATAACCCGTTAGTAGGTCGCCATCTTTCTTGAAAGCAAAGTAGGTGTGACGCTAACCAACCAATTGGGGAAGTTGTAGCCTGATGACGTGCCACTCCTCATTTGCATTTATTTTTTCCCCCTAAGTTTAGCGGGGAAAATAGAATGTGATAAATAAGAAAATAAGGAAATACTAAATGAATAAGGGAAATTGGAAAATGGGAAAATTAAAAGTTTTTCAAACAAAAGTTAAATGAAAAATAGGTTAAAGAAAAATGGGTACATAAAGAAGGGATATATGAGAAATTGATTAATGAAAGTGGGAAATAGAAAATCGGGTTAATGGAAAAAGGAAATGGAAAAATGGTTAAATTAAAAGATAGATTAATGAAAAATGGGTAAATAGATAAAGAGATTAATGAAAAATGGGTAAATGAAAAATAGATAAAAGAAAATGGGTAAATAAAAAAAGGGATATATGAGAAATTGATTAATGAAAGTGGGAAATAGGAAAATCGGGTTAATGGAAAAAGGAAATGGAAAAATGGTTAAATTAAAAGATAGATTAATGAAAAATGGGTAAATAGATAAAGAGATTAATGAAAAATGGGTAAATGAAAAATAGATAAAAGAAAATGGGTAAATAAAAAAAGGGATATATGAGAAATTGATTAATGAAAGTGGGAAATAGGAAAATCGGGTTAATGGAAAAAGGAAATGGAAAAATGGTTAAATTAAAAGATAGATTAATGAAAAATGGGTAAATAGATAAAGAGATTAATGAAAAATGGGTAAATGAAAAATAGATAAAAGAAAATGGGTAAGTAAGAAAAGGGATATATGAGAAATTGATTAATGAAAGTGGGAAATAGCAAATCGGGTTAATGGAAATAGGAAATGGAAAAACGGTTAAATTAAAAAATAGATTAATGAAAAATGGGTAAATAGATAAAGGGATAAATGAAAAATGGACAAATGAAAAATAGATTAATGAAAAATGGGTAAATGGATAAAGGGATAAATGACAAATAGATAAATGAAAAAGAGAAATTGGGAAATTGATAATATGAAAAATAAATAAATTAAAAATTGGTTTAATGAAAAAGCTAAACTATTTATTTAACAAATTTTTTATTTATTTCACTCATTTACTTCATTTTTTGATTTATTTTACTCATTTTTTATTTATTTAACCCATTTATTTATTTATTCAATTTTGGCGCAAATGGCTTTCCATAAGTTATAACGGCCAGACCTCCTGTTTAAAAAGAAGCTGAAGTTTGATACCTAATACATATGAGGTATGTGTCTTATTAACTTTACTTTTTTTTTTTTTTTAGAAAATAACATCTATTTCTCTTTAATGTTAGCTATGAGCAATTCAAGCCAATCCTACCTTAGTTAATGTTAGCTAAAGTTATTAAACTCCATTACCGTAACGTCAGCCCTTAATATTAAACATATTTTAAAGACAGGCAAATTGTTTTTCCCTCCAATTTTAATCTAGCAAATTAAAAGCTAATATATTAGTCAAAGTTATCCTTCATATGCATTATTTAGCGACTTGGCTGATGTGACACAGAGTTTGTGTTCTTTGCTTTGGCAAGTTTAGCCACATGAAGACCCAGGCTAGCCTAAGGACACATGGTGGGAGGACAAAGTTGGCTAATGAAGACATGCTACGAGTGTGGAGGATGATAATAAGGACCAGCCACCAGAGAAAGAAGTTCTTATTTGACCAAAGAGAAAGAAGCAGATGAAATATTCCCCAAGAAAATTAGGTAAGTCGTTTTTGTGTTAATATTTTCACTATGTGAAGTGGGGTGGGACAGCCAGGTAAGAGG
The DNA here is from genome assembly GCF_051168715.1 of Poecilia mexicana. Classification (NCBI taxonomy): domain Eukaryota; kingdom Metazoa; phylum Chordata; class Actinopteri; order Cyprinodontiformes; family Poeciliidae; genus Poecilia; species Poecilia mexicana. The sequence continues at coordinate 25,110,931 of NW_028263370.1, read as the reverse complement.
GGAATGGGGAGCAGGAATCAACATTCACCAGCTGAGTTAATAAGTTATGTTTTAGACAACTAAAACTGATGTTAAATCTATTTATTTATTTATTTATTTATTAATAAGCTTCTTGCAAACAACCCTAAGTTAGAGTATCTGGTTAGAAATAATTTTGAATGCTCATTAAGTAAAAAGATGCATTCATGTGCCTAAAACTATACATTAAATGATGCTTTCTAAATAACAGTGACAGTCTGTCTGAACTTCTGCCAGACAAATATTTGATCAGAATAATTTTGTTCAGCTCCAGTTATCATTCCACTTGTATTAAGAAATAATTGTATTGCACTTTATAACAACCAGTCATGTTAACTAGCCATTTGTCTGCCAGTCTACCATTCTGACAGTGTGCAGCAAGGGACATTTTTGAAATGGTATTTAAATAAATGCTGGAATATGATGACATTGTTTTTTGTTTTTGTTCTTTTTTTAAGTGACCACAATGAATTGAGTCATCACCAACTATGAGAATGTCCAGAAGAGATTCACCAAGTTTGAATTCATGAAAAGGCTTTCTCCATGATTAACTATTGCAAAGCTGTAATTTCTGAGCATTTCTGGACACCTTCAAAGAGCTGCTGCCAGGAAATGAAGACAAGAAGAAGATCTCCTGTTTTCAGAGCATTACAGGAAGGATATAACGAAGGAGATGGCTGAGGCAAAAAATGTTACTGTTGAAAGAACCTATTTTCTTAAGTTAGTTTTTCAATCAGCATTTCAGAGTAACAACATACCGACCAGACGTTAAACCCTCTGTTATCTTAGAACAAGTTATCTTTTGTTTTATTCCAATGTACAAAGGGTTTGTTCTACAGTTATGATGGTAGTTATAAGTAGTCCAGTGTGTTTCACTTCATTTGAGGTAAGACTTAATATCAACTTAATATCTGTTTTTAATTCCTTTCTCAAGTAAACGTGTTTCTTTACCGGGTGAGACAAACTCCACCTTCTTTCATATCGCATTGATTTACCGAACGCATGCGCTTCTTTTCTACAAACCGTCTTACATTCATTGGTCAAGAACACGGAGCTAGAGTTCTGATTGGCAGACATCTTTGTCTATTATCTACAGTTTAGTTGAGGCGGGCCGTTTGGTCCACTGCTCGCTTTGCTTGGAAATCCGGAACTCCAGCCCAATCTGTTGGCATAGGATCTGTCCCGGCAGAGTGAGGGGCCCCATTTAAATCGGAGAACATTTTCAATCCTCAGTTTGTAAAAGGCTTGGGGCCACAAACCTCTGGGGCCTAAAAAAACATCCTTTACTAGAATATAAGATCCTACTTTTGGATTACATAAAATGTTATTAGCCTGTTTATACATATAAGCTTTAAAATAAAATAATTCAATTTGCTCAAAGTTGCCTTTCAACTTATTTCTGTAAATGTACTGAAAATCTGCCTCTCCATGGGTCTAGTCCAAGTATTTCTCCTGGATAAATCCAACTGAAGATGTTTGTTAATCTCTGATCTGCCGGATTATTGAACCAGGAAAAGGTTCAATAATGAACACATTGATGGGTGGATAATAAAGGACTCAGGTACTAATGGGTTCATCCCAGGTTCGGTCCAAACTGCTCCAGGTATTAACGAACCTGTTCCGGTCTCACAGCTGTTCCCAGTCGGTCTTGGACCACAGAACAGGAACCGTTGGTAAAAGTTCTGGATGATCCACATCGTAACAGCAGTGGGTCCAGAACGTCGGTCTTGGTATCCCTGGATCTCAGTGCTGGGTTTGACCTGGCTCATCAGAACATCCTGACTGATGGATTCCCTGGTTCTGATCTTACTGGCTTAGTTTGGGCCACACTCCAGCAAACTGGGTCTCAGAAACTGCAGACAGAAACACTTCAATACTTTATAAATATTTATTCTGATCGTTTTACACAAACTTGATTTAAAAGATTAATTCAACGATTCACTGAACGGTCCAGACCCTGAACCAGATCTGTTTTTGGTCCCGGTTCTGGCTTCAGCCATTGTTCCGGTTCTAGTCCTGTTTCTGCACCCGTCCCTGGGCCTCCCGTTCCTCCAGCGGGCCCAGCAGGACCGCCTGGGCCTCCAGCAGGGTGGTGTCGGTCTTGGCTCCGAGGAACCGGGCGGTGAGCTCCGGGTCCAGGACCTTCAGCCGGACCCTGGAGCCCCGCTGCAGCCTCTCTCCTCCGGCCGCGGGTCTCCGGCAGACGCAGTGAAACTTCCCTCCGAAGTCGATGTACAGGTCATCCCGGACCACATGGAAGATGTTTCCAACCACAACCTTGTCTCTGACCGGAACCGCCTGGAAGAGCGAGGCGAAGGTCTGCTCCTGGCCGGAGATGGAGCCACTCTGATCGGGCGCGGAGTTCTCTGCCTCCCGCTGGAGCTCCGCCTGTCGCTGAAAGGCTGCCGCGAAGCCGGCCCCGGCTCTGGTTCCGTCCTCACTGTCTGAGCTGAAGGAGGTCCGGACGGAAACGCTTGAGGAAAAGCGGAACGCGGACCGGCACCCAAACCTCAGTTTACACAAGGCCGCCATGTTGTCCTCCAATACCGGAAATAAGAGAGTTCCCTTTGACTTCCTGTTGGGCCACAGCGCCGTCCCCGGCCGATTTAAGAAGGTTAATGCAAATCTGGACTGGAATTTTTTTATAACTTCATAAACTTTTCAAGTTTAAAAGTTTGGTTGTTTGTTTATTATTGTCTGTTCGAAATAAATAGAAATTTAAGTATATTACTTAACATATATACTGGTTTGTGTTTCACCTCAAGAGCATCGATTCTAATCCTATGCGCCAGGAGGCGCCTATGAGACGTCCCTATAAAGTCCTGCGCCTGCGCAGACCGTTCAGTGGTGTAACAAACGGAGCCAAAATGGAGGTCTTTGTTGTTGCTCCGAGCTTCAGGTGCTCAAGCTTCGAGTTTCCACCTGGTTCTGTTGTCCGAGATGTTCTGGAACGGTTCGTCCCGCACCAGGTGAGTGATTATATCTAACAGAACCGGAACCGAACCTTAGCGTGGGGTTAAAGGGTTTAAATCGGAGCTGGAAGCCTGTTAGCTGTTAAGCTACCGGAGGCTAACATAGGGATAATTAAAAAAAATCTGCACACTTGAACATGCTATAGGTTAACAACAAGCTTTAACATAAATCTCCTATTTTACTTCGGAGCTGTATTAAAGTTAATTTAAGATGTTACAGTTTCCCGGAGGTGATCAAAAACAGAACTGTACCCATTTTTAATGTTTTACATTTTTCTTTTTGTATACATTATGTTGTGCTATTTTAAATGATTATCACTTCAATTTTTAGTTATTTTTCAAAAAGCCCAACTAGGGACAAGTGCTGCGAATTAGCTGTTGCACCACGATGCAAACATGGGACGATGTTTTATTCAGTTTGTCTATGTCGATGTGTGTCTGTCCCTATCAAATAAACTTTATAATAATCAGATGGGTTATTTGTTTTTTTCTAACCCTTTATTGTCCGCACGAATGTAAAGAAGTACGACAGAAACAGAAAATAACTAAATGCAAAAGAAACATTAAATCAGAAAACTAGTGTTCAGATGCTGGGACCATCTCTGATAGCAGCACTTCCAGTTTCAGTGGAACTGGAAGTTCAAACGGTTGTCAAACTCTGAGAGCGAAACTCTGAACAAATAAAGTTTCGTGTTTAGAAAACATTTGTATTATTCTAAATAAATGTATTTAATGATTTAGATTTATCCACCGTTTTGTGACGGTGTCCCACAGGGCTGTGGCCTTTAGATCGTCAGAAACTAAAAATCCGAACCAGAGGTCAGGTCTCATCCTGAAGTGGTGACGGGTCGTTGGTTCTGTCTCGGGTCCAGTTTGTAGGAATCCTTACTGATCCAGTATTTCCCATCAGGACTGGTACATCACCACTAACGGCCGTCTGACCGAGCTGGAGGAGCGGCTGCAGGATGGGGCCGTCTACCGCCTGGAGCCCCGGCTCCGTGGAGGGAAGGGAGGTCAGTTCCCGGAAATGTTCCGATCCCATGACCAGGTTTTGGGTCCATGTTTCGTTGGTTTTCCAGGTTTTGGGTCCATGTTTCGTTGGTTTTCCAGGTTTTGGGTCCATGCTCCGGGCTTTGGGAGCGCAGATCGAGAAGACGACCAACAGAGAGGCCTGCAGAGACCTGAGCGGCCGCCGCCTTCGAGACGTTAACCATGAGAAGGAGTAAGCTCCTCCTCTTGCTCTGGATGTTGTTTTGTAGTGAAGGGTCCAGACAGGTTCTGGTTCTGGTTCTGGTAGGATGGCGGACTGGCTGAAGAAGCAGTCGGAACGCGAGGCGGAGAAGGAGCAGCGGCGGCTGGAGCGTCTGCAGAGGAAGCTGTCGGAGCCGCGGCATCAGTTCGCCGACCCGCAGTACCAGCAGCAGTGCCACGACCTGAGCGAGCGTCTGGAGGACTCGGTTCTGAAAGGTGACGGGTCAGAACCAGGCAGCGGGCCGGCCCAGCTGCAGCTCTGGATCTTTAAGGTGTGTGTGTGTGTCGCAGGCCTGCAGGCGACCTCCAGCGGTCAGGTGAAGGTCGGAGCCGACCCGGATCAGAACCAAGCCCCTGCGAGGAAGAGGATGAAGACTGCAGCGGCGGCCGGGTTCTGGTCAGTGTGTGAGGTTCTGACCCGGTGAAGGGAGCACAGCCAGGCTCTGAACCTCTGTTGCCATGGTTACAGGACAGGACTGGAGGAGCTGCTGAGCTCCGAGGATGAAGATGATGAAGAGTTTCCACGCAGCAGCAGAGGAGCTGTTACCATGACGACCCAGAGGGAGGTGGCGGAGCCTGGACCCAGCAGCAGGTCTGTTGATGGATGTTCCTGATCCTCAGAGGTCAAAGGTCAGCGTTAGATCAACAGGTTTTTCCATGTCTGACCAGCTGGAGGCGCTGCAGGTTCAGAGTCCACCGATCGGACCGGCTGGTTCTGGACCGATCCATGTTTAGCTTCAGGGTGGGTTCTGTTCCTGGGAGCGCTGGCTAAACTGGTTCTGATGGTTCTAACTGGTTCCTCATAATCCGGGGGTCCAGATGGTCCAGCTGCAGAAACCCGTCCAGCACCGGTCCAAGAAGCTGAAATATTCTCAGTTCTGATTCAGAACCAGCTGTTCGCTCTAAGCAGAACTGATCCGAACCAGACCAGTTCACCATCAGAACCAGAACCAAACCAGTTCCCATGACCCGGATCCACATCCAGCCTCAAGTTCTGCTGTCTCCTCCAGCACCGCTTCAGCCGCTCCAACCGCCAGAACCTCAGAGGTCCAGAACCCCGGCCCCCCGACGGAACCGGCCGAGGTCCAGAACCCCGGACCCCCGACGGAACCGGCCGAGGTCCAGAACCCCGGACCCCCGACGGAACCGGCCGAGGTCCAGAACCCCGGACCCCCGACAGAACCGGCTGTTGAACTGTCAGGGGACCAGAACCCTCCTCAGGGCTGCAGGGAACCAGATCAGGTCAGAACCAGAATCCAGATGCTTAAACGTGATTTAGAGCAGAACCCTCTGCTGGGTTCTGACTGTTCTGGTTCTGCCTCAGCAGTTGGACCTGTCCTCGGTGCCATCCGTCCAGCAGCTGGAGTCTCTGGGTCTGGAGGTTCTGAAGGAGGAACTGATGCGCCGCGGCCTGAAGTGCGGGGGAACGCTATCGGAGCGCGCCGCCCGCCTCTTCTCCGTCAGAGGCCTGAGTCCAGACCAGATCGACCCGGCACTGCTCGCCAGAACCAGGAGGAAGTAGACCCAGCTGGGAGGTTCCTCTGGAAGGCGGAACTTCCTGTCTGGAATGAAGCAGTCGGGTCTGGATGTTGGAATCGTTTATTTGAACATGTGAATCGATGATCAGATTTGTTTTCCTGAAATATTAATAAAATGTTCCAGAACCAAACGGAGTAGTTTCTCAGTCTGAGGGTCCGGTCAGAACCCGGGGTCCCAGGAAGTGACCCGAGGAACTTCCTGCTCCTCGAAGCATTCGATGACATCACCAGCGCTGAAGTCCACCTCGCCGTCCACCGACACGCCGCACTCCATGCCCGCCTTCGCCGTCGCCACGTCATCCTTATGGTGCTTCAGCGTCAACACAGAACCTGCAGCAGAACCAGAACCAGAACCGGCTCATTAAAGCTGCAGCATGTAACTTCTGTACCCTAACCGTCTCCATGGTAATGCACTGCTCCCGAGCTGTCAATCATCCTTATGCATCTGCTGCCAAATGTTCTATTGGCAGAAACGACGTACAGGAAATCTTCTGTTACTGCTAATGGGGAGGCTTTGAGCAGCGTGTACATAAGGATGACTGGCAGCGCTGGTTTAATGAAACTGATGTTTAATGATGTCTGAAGGTTCCACCTGACCTCTGACCTCCTGCTCAGCCAATCAGAGAAGCTCCTGACCAGGAGAACTAGTTCATGGTGGTAAACTGTGAACATGAACCAGTTCATTCTGACCAGGATGAACTGGATAACCATCAGGACCCGAACACATAAATCCTCAAGGTTCAGAATCAATTGGGCCCGGCCTGGTTCTGGTCTCACTCACCCTCCCACACCGTGTCTCGTCCTCGGATCAGCCTGAACTTCAGCCGCCGGTCCAGCTGGCCCTTCTGGACCCGGCAACCAGCCACCAGAACCTCCTTCTTCCCCACAGAGACGGTGAAGATGGCGAGGACCGTCGCCTCACCTGCAGGCGGGGGCAGAGGGACAGAGCAGAGGTGCCAGTCGGTTCCGTTTGCTTCAGATGGAAGCGGTCTGACCCGGTTCTGCTGTGGTTCTGGACCTGTACTCACCCACGGTGCTGCAGCGGCGCTGCGGCGGCAGCTTGCTGCTCAACTCGTGGCGCAGCTGCTCCACCAGCTGGTAGATGACGCGGTGCAGCTGCAGGGCGACGCCCCTCCGCGCCGCCAGCTGCGTCACGCCGCGGCTCGCCGCCACGTTGAAGCCGTACACCGACCCTGAGGAACAGAACCGGAACCTGCTGCCGTTACCAAGGCAACACCACTTGGCCCCAGGTGGTTCTGGCACCAGAACACCTACCTCCGAACGTGGCGGCCATGTTGACGTCATTCTCCGAGACGTCGCCAACGCCGAAGTGGATCACGTCCAGCCGGCACTCGTCCTGGGCATCGTAGCCGTCCAGGATGTTCAGCAGCGTCTTCACCGACCCATCCACGTCACCTGTAGGTCAGAGGTCACCAGTCAGTGACGTCATGCCGGGCGGAGCCAGCGGAGCGCCGTCCCCACCTTTGATGACGAGCGGCAGGCCGGGCTCGTCGCTCTCCGTCCGCTCGCTGGGCCGCATCGAGAAGCGGATCTTGTCGGCCCGGTACAGTGCCGCCCTCCTCTGGCGCCAGCTCAGGTGGGCCAGCGGCTCGCGCTCCCGCCGGTACTCCTCCAGGTGGCGCTGCTGCTTGAGCTCGATGGCGCTCTGCTCCCCCAGCAGCTTGTGCTGCTCCGCCTGGTGGCTCCTCCACTCCACCACCTCTCTGGCCCGCTGCTGCAGGCCACAGGACAGGCTTTTACTGCAGCGGTCCACACAGGAAGTAGCTAACGCACAGCTCTGACAGGACGGGCTGTCTGTACATGTCGGGATTCTAGCAACCAGAACCAAAGTTCTGGTTGCAACCAGACACCGGTTCTGGCCCTCACCTCCGACTCCACCTCCAGCACGGTCTCTCCGGCAGACGGCAGCTCCTTCCATCCGACCACCTGGACCACTGCGCTCGGCGCCGCCTCCAGCACCGCGTGGCCGTTCTCGTCGAACAGGAAGCGGACCTTGGCCCAGCAGCGGCCGGCCACCAGAACGCAGCCGCGCCGCAGCGTCCCCCTCTGGACGATGACCGTAGTCACGGGGCTGGGAACAGGAAGCAGGCCCGTCAGCAGAACCCCCATCAGAACCGGACCCGGTTCTGGAGGACTCACCCTTTGCCCTTGTCGGTCCGGCTCTCGATGAGGACGGCCTCCACCGGGCCGCCCGGGTCCGCCTTGAGCTCCAGAACCTCGGCCAGCGCCACCGTGGCCTCGGCCAGAGCCTGCAGGTTGTCGCCCTGGAAACAGCGACATCATCGTTGAGGCCGCGCCGGGCGCCGTGTGTCGGCCAGACCGGGGCGGCTCCGTTCGGGTCGGATCACCTTCAGAGCCGAGATGTGGATGGCCTGAACGTCGCCGCCGAACTCCTCGCAGACGACGCCGTGCGCCAGCAGCTCCTGCTTCACCCGCTGGGGGTCGGCCTGTGGCTTGTCACACTTATTCACCGCCACGATGATGGGGACTGGGCCGGGCCGCAAGCAGAACATCAGAACCAGAACCTCAAAACAACCCGGCGCCGCCTGATGACACCCACTTCTACCTTTGGCGTTCTTGGCGTGCTGGATGGACTCCACGGTCTGGTTCATGACGCCGTCGTCGGCCGCCACCACCAGCACCACGATGTCGGTGGCGTGGGCGCCGCGGGCCCTCATGGAGGAGAAGGCGGCGTGGCCCGGCGTGTCCAGGAAGGTGATCCGCTCCCCGGTGGGCAGCTGGACTGGAGGTCAGAAAGACAGAGGTCAGGAGCTCCACAAAGAATCTGATCTGGGGTTTTGGGGGTGGAGCCTGCCAGCTGGCCCCGTTACCCAGGAAGGCGCCGATGTGCTGCGTGATGCCGCCGGCCTCCGTGGCGACCAGCTGGCTCTTCCTCAGGCTGTCCAGCAGCGTCGTCTTCCCGTGATCCACATGACCCATGATAGTGACCACCGGGGGGCGACTCACCAGCAGCGCGGGGTCAGCAGGGGGCCTGGGGTCACAGAGGGGTCACAGACAGGTCAGTTGGATGATGGTCGGGTCCGGTCCCATCCGGTGCTCCCGGTACCTCCTCTGGGCGTCTCTGTTGGGCCGCTCTCGGCTCTCGCCCAGCTTGGCCCATCTGAACTTCATCCCGGACCGGATCACCGCCTCCTTGATCCAGCTGTCCTCCAGAACCGAGTCGAGCCGGAGCGAGTCCAGGTCCACCGGCGTGTTGAGCAGCGCCTCCACAACGTGGTCTGTAGCAGAACCGGGTCAGTAGAATCTGCAGGAGAATCGGGTCATCGGGGTTAGCTAACGCTGCTCACCAAAGTCTCTGTTCATGGCCGCCGCCAGCGCCGCCGCCGTCATGCCCTGTCTGATCTCCACTTCCTGTTTGTCCACTTTGGGCTTCAGGTTGGGCTTCTTCTGCTCTTTCCTCTGACCTTTGACCTGCACCAAGTGAGTCATCAGCCTTTACTCTAATCCAGGACACCAACCACAAGCTAAGCTAACATCCACAGCCTTACCTGCTTGGAGGCCAGTCGTCTGCTCTGAGGCCAGGTGAGCAGGGGGGCGGAGCTCCGGAGCAGCCGCGCACCCCGCATCATTGATGACATCACACTCATAGCTACAGAGACACAGGTGGAGGACAGGCATTTCTGTTCAGCCAGGAGACGAACTGCAGCAGCGCTGCGTCTGTCCTGACTTCCAGTGTAAAGGCAGAGCCGCAGCTACATGGCTAACATTGTACCGTTAACATACCTGGGCTACGACACACCCAGTTACACACACATATACATGAGGTACAGTCAGAATAAACATACTGCGCTAGCAGACAGGAAACGGATACATGATAAAACGGAGGACAGAACTAAATGTGTGGAAATCTTTTTCCCTCAACCCACAAAGACAACAAAAAATAAATAAACACATTTCAGTGCCAGAGGATTCTTCTGTCAATATATCGGTCAAGCTTAACTCAAGGAAAAAGATGAAAGTAATAGATGTAGATAAGAATAATAAGCACCAGCTGTATACATAACCACCTTATCTGCAATATTAGGGAAATTAATCTAAGGTTCTTAACAAGCGGCTCCACAAACCCAAAAATCTCATAGAAGAGCCTCTTAAAGTAAAACAGATTTTCTCTAGTTTGGTGAAATGCAGCGTATCTGTGTGTGTATGATGGAGGTTGAGGCCATTTCCATTTCATTATCACTCTGTGCCAAAAATGCCAAGAAAGCCAAGGAGGATTTCTGACAGGACAGGGTGGGCTGAGGAGGTGCAACTCCAAACAAAGCAGTCAAGGGGCCAAACTCCAATTTCTTGTCAAAAATGTCCAACAGAATAGCAAAAACTTTGGACCAATAATTAAAAAGCTGAGGGCAGAGCCAGATGGTGCAGATCAAATTAGCTGGAGAACGCTGGCATCCATCACAGGCAGGAGAAACGTTGGTATAAAACTTAGCCAGACGTGCTTTAGTATAATAAGTGCGAAGTTTGCATTGAATTAGATGATGTCTGGCACAAATAGAGGACTTATGTACTAATGACAGGGTTTGTGTCCAAGGTCTTCCTCCCAAAAAGATCTAAAGGAATTCAAGGTTTGTGGGCGTAGAAGAGTAATTTCATTGCAAATAAAAGGTATAGCCCCTTTCAGTTTGACAGGAGGTTTTAGAAAAGGTGACTCCCTGGGAAGGTTGGAAAAATCTGAATAGGTAGAGCGGACAAAGCTGCACACTTGCAAGTATCTAAAAAATTGATGGCGCGGGATATGAAACTTCTCAGAGATTTGTTGGAACGAGGCAAAAGTACTATCAAGATACATGTCATGAAAAGTTGAAATTCCTTTTCTCCGCCACGACAGGAAGATGCCGTCTGAGAGACGGTGGAAAGGTATGATCTGAAGCTATAGGAGCTCGCAAGCCGAAATGCCGTCTAAACTGCATCCACAGCCTTAAAGATGCATCAACTATTTTATTAGAAGTATAAAGTTTAGTTGAAGACTGTAATGGTGAATGTAGTAAGGCTGCTAAGGACACAGGTTTTTCAGAGTTGGCCTCCATAACAAGCCAACCTGGAGAAGAAGGGCATCGAGCCAATATCTAAAAAGTCTAATATTTGAGGCCCAATAATAATATCTAACATTTGGCAAGGCCATTCCCCCAAGCCTTTTAGGTCTCTGGAAGAACTGAGTACGTATACGAGGAGCCTAACCATTCCAGAGAAATTTGGTAATTATACTATGGAGTTTGCTAAAAAAGCTCCGTGAAGAAAAATAGGGATGCACTGAAATAGTTGGAAAAACGCGGCAGGATGTTCATTTTGATTGAGTTAACCGGAGCAACCAATGAGAGGCCAAGCACCGACCAACGATCAAAGTCCTTAACATGAAATAATAAAGGGGAGGAGTTAGCTTTAAAAAGATCCTTGTATTTGGATGTAATCTGGATCCCTAAGTAGGTAAAGCTCTGGTCTACGACCTTAAATGGTAATTAATGTATGCAGTGGGTAACTTTAAGCTAATGCATTAACTGGGAATAATTCACTTTTGCTGAGGTTTAATTTATAACCTGACAGCTGCCCAAATTTACCAAGTGTGGCAAGTACAGCAGGAATAGAAATATTCAAATTAGAGATGTACAAAAGAAGATCATCAGTTTATAGAGAAACCTTGGTTTCCATGTCACTCCTCTAAATACCAATAATGCTTGTATTACATCTAAGTGCTACTGTGAAGGGTTCAATTGCCAAAGCAAATAATAGCAGACTCAGCGGGCAGCCTTGGCGCGTAGAGCAACTGAGACAAAAATAGCCAGACTGAGTATTGTTTGTCCTAATCGATGCATATGGGTCAGAATAAAGTCACTTAATCCAAGGCAGAAAATTCTCCCCAAAGCCAAATTAATCGAGTGGAATAAATATGGCCACTTGACTCTGTCGGAGGCCTTTTCAGCGTCCAAAGATATCACCACTTCTTGAGTACTGACAGAGGGTGAGCTGCATATACATTAAAGAGTCGTCTTATGTTGGAAAAGGAGTTCCTATCTTGTACAAAGCCGGTCTGATCTATTCCAACCACAGACTAGAAGCACCGTTTCTAGTCTCAGTGATATTGTTTTTGCTAGCAATTTAAAATCAACATTAAGTAAACCTATTGGGCGATAGGAAGAACAGAGTTGAGGGTCTTTGCCTTTTTTAGCAAGTAAAGTAATAATTACCTGATGAACGGTCTGAGGTAGGTGACCAGAAGTAAAAGATTCATTGTATACCTCTGAAAGCCGTGGAGAAAGCTAGTCCCAAAATATCCCATAAAACTCACAAGGGTACCAGTCAGGACCTGGGCAGTGACCAGTCAGGACCTGGGCAGTTACCAGTCAGGACCTGGGCAGTTACCGGTCAGGGCCTGGGCAGTTACCGGTCAGGGCCTGGGCAGTTACCAGTCAGGGCCTGGGCAGTTACCGGTCAGGGCCTGGGCAGTTACCGGTCAGGGCCTGGGCAGTTACCGGTCAGGGCCTGGGCAGTTACCGGTCAGGGCCTGGGCAGTTACCGGTCAGGGCCTGGGCAGTTACCAGTCAGGGCCTGGGCAGTTACCAGTCAGGGCTTAGGCAGTTACCCGTCAGGACCTGGGCAGTTACCGGTCAGGGCCTGGGCAGTTACCGGTCAGGGCCTGGGCAGTTACCGGTCAGGACCTGGGCAGTTACCAGTCAGGGCCTGGGCAGTTACCGGTGTCGAGAAAAGTCGAGCTCAGCCCACTTCCCCATGCTGGAGATTTTAGTTTAATAATAACAATAAATAAAGTTATCTTTCAAACTGATTACACAGGTGACATCAAGACCCAACAGTAGAGTCAGACGGTAATAAAATTAATCTGGTTGTGTGTGTTGTTATTGTGTCCTGCTTTAATTCTACTTTTTTCTATTTAATCATAAAAAAATCATAATCAGGCAGAAAGAGAGTTATGAAACAGGAAGAGCAGGTTTCCTGGAAAAAGAGGAAGTTTCCAGCCTGCAGTGATTAAAAATAGTTCAGACTGCTCATTTTGAGAACTAAAGGTTTAAGGAATAAAATCTAAACATTTTGAGTAATTGGATAAAACCCAGAGTAAAATACTTAAATTAATAATGATAACTTATAATTAAGCCAATAATTAATATTGGTTGATGTTGGTTTGATTATAAGAATATTTACACTTACTCTTATACTTATGGAAGTACTTACAGGTGAAACAAGTAACTGTAACATGGTGTCAAATGATTAGAATGATGAATTATTATTGGTTTCTTTTCAGAAATGTCTGTAATAACTCATTATGATTATAAGAGTAACTAATAAGTAATGGTTATTATAATATAAGTGAATGCAAAATCAGAGAAACTAAAAGGTTGTAAATGTGATTTTGACATTGAACTTGAAATGGTGTAAAATGTGTAACTGTAACTAAAGGTCACTGATGTTGTGTTAGAGGTGGATGGTAGGTGAAAGGTCAGGTGGAAAGAGGAACTGATGGGAGAGCGGAGGTGTCTTAAGGCCTTATTGCTAAACTTCAACTTACCTAAGAAAAGGTTAGACACAAGAGGGCTGTTGAGCAACTTGGGACATTAGAACAGACATCAGGTCATGTCCAAAGATGGTGATGGATATGAGATCATCGGTCCAAGCAGTCAGCCAATGAAACAGGCACATGAACAAAGCTAGCCAATACAAATGCACTAAAAGGGTGGATAAACCCTATATAAGGTGAGTGCAAAAGAGGAATCTTTGGTTGGATCCTTCAGGCAGCTTCGAGCCAAGATCGAGATGGACAAAGAACTCTGCAGCTGAAGAAGAGCCGGAGCCACAGAGCCGAAGACTGTTCTGCACATGGGGACCAACCCGTTAGCCCCGCAACATGTGGCTTCAAATTGCATTTCTCTCATCAGCTGGGTTTGGGACCCCAAAGAAAAAGACCAAGGCAAAGATGAAGATAAAGACAAAGGCAAAGAACAAAGACAAAGATGAAGAACTGGTGTGTTCCTTCCGTGAGACCAGCTCGTCTACATCTCAAAGGACCAGAAAGATCGTGAGACGAAGAGAAAGGAGCTACAGAGCTGCAAGTCAAGAAGGAGAGGACCGCTACTCGCATGAGGAAGTCACCCTGAGGCCTGAGATCTGCCGCTCTGACTCAGTACTCTTCCTGTACTGGGAGCCTCCTGCTGCTGCAACACCTTTTTCATCATCAGGCCAGTTCTGGGGTTCAAAATGCCAAACTCCGTCCGTCTCTCTCAAAGTTTCCTTTTTTAGTTCACAGTGTCAGCATTAGGGAAAGATAGGCTAGATTATTGATTTTACTCATTTGATTATTTCTGCTACTGATTTAAGCTGTACTGACCCTTGCAAAATTGCCTTACTAATAAAATAATTAGCATTAAGAAAATCTAAAAGATGTTGTGGACATTCAGTTAATGAGTCACCTTAAAGTTCTTTGATGGTGTAAAATAGCTATGAAGTTTGATTCTGGGAGGAGAAAGTGGAAAATGTTTTATAGGTTGCTTTTAGCCAAAACTAAAACAACACCCTTGGGACTCGCCCGAGTCACTAAAACTAACCTGGTTCAATAACAAGTGCAAGTTGTAATAAGAGAAAGAGCGACCGTTAACAGGTGTGCTCTGTGAAACTAGCTGATTCCAGGCTGCTCTATCTGGCTAATTCACAGGGTGAAAAAGGGTGGGACATCTGGATGGAGGTCGTCAGAAACCAGGCTAGTCTTTACGCACCCAGCTTAAACAGAGTTTACTTCAGTTCTGGGTAGGGTAAATCTCGGCAGATTTAGGAAACTCAATTCACCCGTTAGACGGAGAGCTGGGAGCAACATCTCCCTCCTCTCAGAAGAGGAAGTAGAGAGAGAGAGCAAAGGGGGGGGTGCTGTGCAACAACACCAGTCAGGACCTGGGCAGTTACCGGTCAGGACCTGGACAGTTACCGGTCAGGGCCTGGGCAGTTACCAGTCAGGACCTGGACAGTTACCGGTCAGGACCTGGACAGTTACCGGTCAGGGCCTGGGCAGTTACCAGTCAGGACCTGGACAGTTACCAGTCAGGACCTGGACAGTTACCAGTCAGGACCTGGACAGTTACCGGTCAGGACCTGGACAGTTACCGGTCAGGGCCTGGGCAGTTACCAGTCAGGACCTGGACAGTTACCAGTCAGGACCTGGACAGTTACCAGTCAGGACCTGGACAGTTACCGGTCAGGACCTGGACAGTTACCGGTCAGGGCCTGGGCAGTTACCAGTCAGGACCTGGACAGTTACCAGTCAGGACCTGGACAGTTACCAGTCAGGACCTGGACAGTTACCAGTCAGGACCTGGACAGTTACCGGTCAGGGCCTGGGCAGTTACTGGTCAGGGCCTGGGCAGTTACCGGTCAGGGCCTGGGCAGTTACTGGTCAGGGCCTGGGCAGTTACCGGTCAGGGCCTGGGCAGTTACAGGTCAGGGCCTGGGCAGTTACCGCCCCCCCGCAGGGCCTTAACTGCCTCAGTGAGTTCAATAGGTCTCTCAAGATTGTCAGCTACATCGTGACTGATAGGAATTTCCAAATCATTAAAAAAGTTATCAAAATCAGTTACAGGAGTACATTCTGAGGAGTTTAATGTCCTATAAAAATCCTTGAAGGCCAAATTAATTTCCATTGGGTCAGTTGTGACACCCTGGATCTGAGAGATGTGGCGAGAGGCTGACACACGTCGAATTTGGTGAGCCAGGAGTTTACCAGCCTTATCTTCATGTTTGTAAAACTGGGCACCAAACTGCAGCAACAGCTCATCAAACTCAGCT
Source organism: Poecilia mexicana (assembly GCF_051168715.1). NCBI lineage: Eukaryota > Metazoa > Chordata > Actinopteri > Cyprinodontiformes > Poeciliidae > Poecilia > Poecilia mexicana. The sequence goes on along the minus strand of NW_028263370.1, from coordinate 25,095,333 downwards.
TGCAACACAAGGCGATCCTGGTACAAAGTGGGAGAAGGTGATATTGCACACAAGTTGTCAATTTGAGTAATGTAGTGTGTCAAAGTACTAATTTTCTCTCTTTGCAGCTTATTTTCAAACTTTACATAGAAGATAATTTCCTCTCTGATGAAGACCAAGTGTCTCCCAGAGTAGTGAGGCCAACACCTCAGGTCCTCTATTATTTTTTAGAAAATAATCTATTTGTCGTGCCACAAAAGATACAATTTTTTCATTTGATAGCAAATGGATGCCCAGCCTCCACGGTGGGCCCTCAATGGGGTGAGAGTCAAATCTAATATTTATAGAAACTGGGGCGTGATCTGATAGAACAATAGCATCATATTTGCACCCAGTGAGAGAGGACAGCAATTTATTATCAATCAAGAAAAAATCAATACGCGTAAAGGTGTGGTGGACTGGGGATAAAAACGAGTAAACCTGGGAGGGGTGAAGAAATCAGTAGGCGTCATGAACATTAAATTCGGACATAAAGGAGTTAATAATTTTGGATGAGTGTGAAGGCAGAGCGATCAGCTGAGGATCAAGCCAGCAGTTAAAATCACCTCCCAGTATTAAGTGATAAGTGGGCAGATTGGGAAGTGACTGTGGAGGAAACACATTTTGATTTATTAATTTTACTTTTATTGTGAAAACTCTGGAGATGATGATGATGACGATGATGGAAAGAAGGATTTCACATGAAATCAAGAAAATTAAGGACAACTCTTCATGTCGGTCAGAAGCGTCTTCCAGTTCAATGTAAGACAGACTGCTACAGATCACTATCTACAATAACTTTGAAAAATGTTGAATTAATGAGATACAACATTTTAATTTCCTTTGGGGGTCAATAAAGTATTTCTAAATTGAATTTGAAATGACAGAAACACAAAGACTCCCCTCAGCTCATCTGAGAAATCCAAGAGAGAACCTTTCAAAATAAAAGTTCTTGGAGATGAAACCGAAGCCGAATGAAAGAAAACAGCAGATTAGAAAATAATAATATTCAGACAAATGAACATCACCAGGACCAAACCGCGTAAACTTGAACAGAATATGTCTAAAGTTCGTCCAGGACAGTAAAAGCAGTTCCTCACATACCAAACTGATAAGCCGGATGGATTACTGAGGAGCTGCTGTCTAATCAAAGCCCACACGTGTGTTTATCTCAAGTCTGTTCACCTGCCGAACAGATATTTTCACTTCTTCAGACTGAAGTCTGGTTCTGTTTTTCTGCTGCTGCTAGAAAGGCGGACAGGAAGTTCTCAGCTACCGGGTGTCCCGCCAGCTCGCGCTCTGTGTGTCTCACCTGAGACCGGTAAGCTCTTCACCTCATCCTGCGTCACCGAACCAAGAACAACCTCACCGTGAACGACACCTGCAGCTGGGAGCCGCCATGATAGATGGCAAACAGGGGGAACAGGACGGGCACGCCGCCGCCGCCTGCCGGTCCGGAGTAGAACTGCTGCTTCTGGAGCTGTTTACAGACTCTGGACCCGAACTGAGTCCAGAACCCGTAGAAACGTTACATAACGAGCAGATCTGACTCTCTTTATTTCTAGTATTAACAATTATCCATCGAACCTGAATGGCGTTATTAATCCCGTAAGAGTCTCCTGATGACGCAGGAAGTCACATGACTAGCTACAGCGGCGCGGTATGGGGGTGGGGGGAGTGATGACAATTCTAGGGGCCCTGACTAGCAGGGGGCCCTCCACAATTTAGTTATTTATTTTTTGTTCATAGAAATAAAATTTAAAAAAAATCGATGCCCTATCAATTACAAAATTAATCATATTGTATTTTCAAAGATTGTTTTTAGCAGTAAAAAATTTATGTTCCCACTCCCAGATCAAAAAACACACATCCGTATTTGCCCTGAACCCCCCTATCTGAGTTAAATGGTTCGTTCCTGCTTGGAGCCTTCAGAGTGACGCTGTTAGCAGCAGACAGTGGGAAACAAGAACGATGGTGGCAGTTATTATCATAGGTTATGTCGAGAAAAGTCGAGCTCAGCCCACTTCCCCATGCTGGAGATTTTAGTTTAATAATAACAATAAATAAAGTTATCTTTCAAACTGATTACACAGGTGACATCAAGACCCAACAGTAGAGTCAGATGCTAATAAAATTAATCTGGTTGTGTGTGTTGTTATTGTGTCCTGCTTTAATTCTACTTTTTTCTATTTAATCATAAAAAAATCATAATCAGGCAGAAAGAGAGTTATGAAACAGGAAGAGCAGGTTTCCTGGAAAAAGAGGAAGTTTCCAGCCTGCAGTGATTAAAAATAGTTCAGACTGCTCATTTTGAGCACTAAAGGTTTAAGGAATAAAATCTAAACATTTTGAGTAATTGGATAAAACCCAGAGTAAAATACTTAAATTAATAATGATAACTTATAATTAAGCCAATAATTAATATTGGTTGATGTTGGTTTGATTATAAGAATATTTACACTTACTCTTATACTTATGGAAGTACTTACAGCTGAAACAAGTAACTGTAACATGGTGTCAAATGATTAGAATGATGAATTATTATTGGTTTCTTTTCAGAAATGTCTGTAATAACTCATTATGATTATAAGCGTAACTAATAAGTAATGGTTATTATAATATAAGTGAATGCAAAATCAGAGAAACTAAAAGGTTGTAAATGTGATTTTGACATTGAACTTGAAATGGTGTAAAATGTGTAACTGTAACTAAAGGTCACTGATGTTGTGTTAGAGGTGGATGGTAGAGGAAAGGTCAGGGGGAAAGAGGAACTGATGGGAGAGCGGAGGTGTCTTAAGGCCTTATTGCTAAACTTCAACTTACCTAAGAAAAGGTTAGACACAAGAGGACTGTTGAGCAACTTGGGACATTAGTACAGACATCAGGTCATGTCCAAAGATGGTGATGGATATGAGATCATCGGTCCAAGCAGTCAGCCAATGAAACAGGCACATGAACAAAGCTAGCCAATGGAAATGCACTAAAAGGGTGGATAAACCCTTTATAAGGTGAGTGCAACAGAGGAATCTTTGGTTGGATCCTTCAGGCAGCTTCGAGCCAAGATCGAGATGGACAAAGAACTCTGCAGCTGAAGAAGAGCCGGAGCCACAGAGCCGAAGACTGTTCTGCACATGGGGACCAACCCGTTAGCCCCGCAACATGTGGCTTCAAATTGCATTTCTCTCATCAGCTGGGTTTGGGACCCCAAAGAAAAAGACCAAGGCAAAGATGAAGATAAAGACAAAGGCAAAGAACAAAGACAAAGATGAAGAACTGGTGTGTTCCTTCCGTGAGACCAGCTCGTCTACATCTCCATGGACCAGAAAGATCGTGAGACGAAGAAAAAGGAGCTACAGAGCTGCAAGACAAGAAGGAGAGGACCGCTACGAGCATGAGGAAGTCACCCTGAGGCCCGAGATCTGCCGCTCTGACTCAGTACTCTTCCTGTACTGGGAGCCTCCTGCTGCTGCAACACCTTTTTCATCATCAGGCCAGTTCTGGGGTTCAAAATGCCAAACACCGTCCATCTCTCTCAAAGTTTCCTTTTTTAGTTCACAGTGTCAGCATTAGGGAAAGATAGGCTAGATTATTGATTTTACTTATTTGATTATTTCTGCTACTGATTTAAGCTGTACTGACCCTTGCAAAATTGCCTTGCTAATAAAATACTTAGCATTAAGAAAATCTAAAAGATGTTGTGGACATTCAGTTAATGAGTCACCTTAAAGTTCTTTGATGGTGTAAAATAGCTATGAAGTTTGATTCTGGGAGGAGAAGGTGGAAAATGTTTTATAGGTTGCTTTTAGCCAAAACTAAAACAACACCCTTGGGACTCGCCCGAGTCACTAAAACCTACCTGGTTCAATAACAAGTGCAAGTTGTAATAAGAGAAAGAGCGACCGTTAACAGGTGTGCTCTGTGAAACTAGCTGATTCTGGGCTGCTCTATCTGGCTAATTCACAGGGTGAAAAAGGGTGGGACATCTGGATGGAGGTCGTTAGAAACCAGGCTAGTCTTTCTCGCACCCAGCTTAAACAGAGTTTACTTCAGTTCTGGGTAGGGTAAATCCCGGCAGATTTAGGAAACTCAATTCACCCGTTAGACGGAGAGCTGGGAGCAACATCTCCCTCCTCTCAGAAGAGGAAGTAGAGAGAGAGAAGGGGGGGGGGTGCTGTGCAACAACAAGGTGGCGCCCAACGTGGGGCCACGCCCCTTGAGAAGGGGGGCGGGGGGTGCTGTGCAACAACAAGCCTGATTATGGAAAAGGGAGGTGGCGCCCAACGTGGGGCCATGCCCCTTGAGAAGGGGTAGAGCCCTAGAAAACTAAGCGGGTGAAACAGGAGGAGAGTTCTGGATAGCTCGCTTAGAGTAGTAGCTCTTAGGGAATAGAGTTAGTGGTGACTGATCCGACCATCAGTCACAACCCTTGCAGTAACTGTATAGCGTACAGGTGAGGGAAAGCTTCTACTGAGGATAAACGTGCGTATCCGGACGTGAAGCCAGCAGCCAACATAGCCTAGACCCATCCCTGCTCGATAGCTTAAGAGAGGCTTTGGGGGATAGGCAACTCGAAGACAAAGACAATCATGAGAGCAGGAGAGAAGATGAAGATCCCTGTCTAAATCCCCGTTCCAGTCAGCCCCAGTGAGAGTGATCCTGTATGGAGAGGGATTTGAGACATGGACACGAGTGAATCAAAGGAAGGTTGTCTTTGTTGGAATCGAGAAGTGGGACAACACTCCCAGAGGAAGGGAGGTTCCAGAAGAGTACGTGGATGAGGTCGTGCGGAGCGTGCATGAGGTCCTTGGACATGCAGGCGTACGGTCCACCCATAAGGAGCTGGAGGAACAAGACCTTTGGACGTCCCTTCAGACCATCCGATGCAGCTGTGGGACTGTGAGTATGTGGTCCATACGCAGGGCTCTCAGGGCAGCGGATGGAAGGGTTGTTCATCAAGGAGCACATTACCCAAAGGTTCAGTCTGCATGGATGTAGCAGGCCCCGTGGATAACAGAAAAGAGAGGTCAGGAGTACCTCTTGGTGCTGATGGACATGGTGTAACAGTGACAGCTGTGAAAGAGTAGGTCTTCCCCTGCAGAGAAACTCCGTTCAGGTCACGGAAAGCAGGGGGGCGGAGGCGCTTCTCCTTTTGGCCCAGAGAGGGAAAGGGGAAGTTGCGGTTTGCAGTGTCATTGAAAACAGGGCAGAAAGTTTGGATTAAAGCTCAAGATCAGCCTGCAACATCGGTGATCAAGCTGAAATTCAATGGAATTAATTTTGTGAAGCAAGTACTGCACTGCAAAACAGTACTATTAATGAGGAAAGGGGTCCACAAGGTCAGTGCTCAAGCCAGTTCTTAGCTAAAGCGAACCAGAACATTGCAAGAATCAAGTAACATGCCATCCTGTGTTAGACTTGCCACTATTACCGGATGATTGCCATTCAAAGAACAACTTCAAGGCTTTGAGTGGGAGGGCCCTGAAGAAATTGGATTATGCTAAAGAAGAACTCCTGTCACAAACGGATGGATTAAAATGGAAAAGGGACTGAAGTCGTGAGGAAGGAGTGGCATCATAGACAACCACTAAGATCATCCTGCAACAAAGCATTGAACACCTGGAAGGGGAAGGGTCAACAGTTTCCTCCCAGGACCTGAACACTTCTGATGCCTCCGACAACTCCAGTACCCCTTAACGACCTCCAGCGACGGAAAAGGATTACGATTATGGATAAAGCGTCATGCTGCTCATGCTTTTTGCTTTGTTCTGCTGAACTTCCAGATTTTTTTTTTGTGAGGTTTCTGCCTCAGCCCGTCAGCCCATCAACATGTTCCTAAGGAATTGCCACATCCTGAAGAACTGACAGTTCATCCAGCTGAGGATCAGAGCGACCTGGGTTCTCTTCGACATTCGTCACTTCCTGGGAGACATCAAAACTCCAAGGAGGGGGTGTCAAAGAGCAGTGGAGTTTTGAGAATCCAGCCTGCAGTGATTAAAAATAGTTCAGATTGCTCATTTTGAGCACTAAAGGTTTAAGGAATAAAATCTAAACATTTTGAGTAATTGGATAAAACCCAGAGTAAAATACTTAAATTAATAATGATAACTTATAATTAAGCCGATAATTAATATTGGTTGATGTTGGTTTGATTATAAGAATATTTACACTTACTCTTATACTTATGGAAGTACTTACAGCTGAAACAAGTAACTGTAACATGGTGTCAAATGATTAGAATGATGAATTATTATTGGTTTCTTTTCAGAAATGTCTGTAATAACTCATTATGATTATAAGAGTAACTAATAAGTAATGGTTATTATAATATAAGTGAATGCAAAATCAGAGAAACTAAAAGGTTGTAAATGTGATTTTGACATTGAACTTGAAATGGTGTAAAATGTGTAACTGTAACTAAAGGTCACTGATGTTGTGTTAGAGGTAGATGGTAGGTGAAAGGTCAGGGAGAAAGAGGAACTGATAGGAGAGCGGAGGTGACCAATGCCTTATTGCTAAACTTCAACTTACCTAAGAAAAGGTTAGACACAAGAGGACTGTTGAGCAACTTGGGACATTAGAACAGACATCAGGTCATGTCCAAAGATGGTGATGGATATGAGATTATCGGTCCAAGCAGTCAGCCAATGAAACAGGCACATGAACAAAGCTAGCCAATGCAAATGCACCAAAAGGGTGGATAAACCCTTTATAAGGTGAGTGCAACAGAGGAATCTTTGGTTGGATCCTTCAGGCAGCTTCGAGCCAAGATCGAGATGGACAAAGAACTCTGCAGCTGAAGAAGAGCCGGAGCCACAGAGCCGAAGACTGTTCTGCACATGGGGACCAACCCGTTAGCCCCGCAACATGTGGCTTCAAACTGCACTTCTCTCATCAGCTGGGTTCAGGACCCCAAAGACAAAGACCAAGGCAAAGATGAAGATAAAGACAAAGGCAAAGAACAAAGGCAAAGATGAAGAACTGGTGTGTTCCTTCCATGAGACCAGCTCGTCTACATCTCGAAGGACCAGAAAGATCGTGAGACGAAGAAAAAGGAGCTACAGAGCTGCAAGTCAAGAAGGAGAGGACCGCTCCACGCATGAGGAAGTCACCCTGAGGCCTGAGATCTGCCGCTCTGACTCAGTACTCTTCCTGTACTGGGAGCCTCCTGCTGCTGCAACACCTTTTTCATCATCAGGCCAGTTCTGGGGTTCAAAATGCCAAACTCCATCTGTCTCTCTCAAAGTTTTCCTTTTTTAGTTCACAGTGTCAGCATTAGGGAAAGATAGGCTAGATTATTGATTTTACTTATGCTGTGCAACAACAGTTAATATGCTGCTAAGAAAAGTTAGAAAATCAGGTTTTCAAACACAAAATAGAGAGGGAGAGAGAGAAAAAGGTAAGAGTTGTTACGGCCCTGGGCCTTGTAGGCCGGGCTGCAGGTGTTACTTTTGTCTGTCTTTGTGCTCCTCCCCTTTGCAGGTGTCTCTGGTTCATTGATTGGGAGCGCGGAGTACTTGAACCTGCCTGTCTCCGTCTTCTGGGTCGCCTTCAGCGTCCATCTGCCGATTGACACTGGTGGTGTTTGTTGCCAGGCCTCAGCTCCCCTCCTTTCTGCACATTTGCGTTTGCCTTTGTTTTTGCACTTCAACACTCCCATATGCACTCGTACAACACATCCAGGCATTTGCATTACACCACTGATACTGATATCCACAATCCATTTTTGTTTTTGTTAATAAATATTAATTTAAATGCACTTTAACCCCTGCATGGTCTCCCGTTTTATGACCTTGAGCCAGTCGTAACAGAGTGTTAATTTATTATCCAGTTTTTCCAAAAGAGGTGGGTAGACTGTATGAGATTATCAACCATTTAGCATAATTAGCTTAGCTACAAACTACTGTTCGCCTCCTGTTCACTAGCATTAATGAATTAAAGAAAAAAAATTACCAACATATTCATATTCTACCTTTTACCACTTAACAGACGAGTCAGTCAGCAGCAGCTCTAACCCACGTCCCTCTTGACCCGTCCTCTCCTGAGTGAAATTAAAACTGCATTATGTAACTTTTAGATAAATATATTTTTTCACATATTTTTTAAAACTGTCATTATGTTGTGACAGTTTGGTATGAGACGTAATCTGTGAAAAATCTATTTCCTCTGCCTTCTCCCAGTGCTACAAACAACCAGTCAATGGCAGGAGAGTTTTAGTGCTGTCAATCACAATCTCATGTGGTGCTGCTCATCCTTCCTCCCCCTCAATTTGTGCTATTCTGCAGCTAGCATAGCACAGAGCTGTGCAGATTCAAACTGTGAATGCTCAGTTTAGTTAGCATAGGTACCAATGATGGCAGATAAACGGTTTCTTGTAATGATAAGTTGTTTCTCCACCATTAGCACATTTAGCAGTGAGTGAATGAGGATGATTGACAGCACCCTCCTCCTGGTTCTGATTGGTTGTTCTGGTCAGAACGGTTCATTACTTTAACCAGTAATAGTAATTCAGGAAGGAGATGGAGGAGATTGATTGTTTCCACAGATTATCTGTCTCATAACAAACTGCTATGACATGGTGACAGCTTTAACTAATATGGAGAAAACATATTTTTTATTAAAGTTGTACTGCAGCCTGAATAAAATGCAACATTTTGAGAAGTCTGGATTGCTTTATGTATATTTTGCTCGTTGCTTTTGACTGTTGCTCATGGGGAGACATTTCAGTATCTAAAACTAATAGAAAAAAATAAACAACCTACCTGCATACTGGATGTGGACTGTTGGATGTTAGATTCATGAGCAGTAAATATTGTGCTGATTATCAGTATTGAACCAAAGAAAGCAAAGCAGATGCAGGCCTTTAAAATTGTGACACTTTTTATGGGTCAAATAGACTCAAAAAATTGCAACAGCAGCTGCACAGGGGGGCCCAAACAAAGTTTTTTGTCAGGGGGCCCAAGATTCCTGGCGGCGCCCCTGCCTAGCTTAAAGGAGCCTGCTCTGATCTGACTCCTCCCACCACAACAAGACGTTTCTAAACTGGCTGAGATCCTGGAGCTCCTCGGGCTCCGAGTCCATGTCCCACCCGCTCACCAGCTGTTTTCCCCAGGCTTTAAAAACAGAAGTTATCAAACCACTGATGAAAACAATCTGGGCTAATGCTGCAAATTCAGAGTTTCATCATCCTGGATGCCTGGACCAGTCCAAACAACACGGTTACTATGGTGATTCCTGTCTGGACTTGTTTTACTGAACTGGGAGGAACTGGTTCTGAAAATGGACCTAAACATGGCCACCATCAAATCATTCAATAAAACAACAGAAACGCTCAATTTGTGCTCTCATGTGACTGTTTTATTTCTTTTTGATTAAAAGGTTCTGTCCTGGTTCAGACCCGGTTCAGATTCGGACCTTCTGAATCAGGAAGCGATCACGCAGGAGCCACAAAGGTCCAGATGGTTCTTCAGCTCGAGTTGAACCACAGAGACTCTTCCAGGTTGAAATCGGAACCGGATTTGACCCGATCGGAGCTGGACTTCAGCAGCGCTACATGAGGCCGTGTTGGATCAGAATTTTTGTTGCTCGTATTTTCAGATTCAGACAGAACTTCTGTCCACAGCAACATGAAGAGTTTATTCCCTTTAAATGTTCAGGCAGCATTTAGATGAGAGGGAGGAAACAGCACCACCGTGTGGCTCAAAGCGTCACCTACATCTGTTCTCTACACAGCTGTTTTCAGAGGTAGAAATCTTTACTAGTTTCTACAGATGATCTCAGGTTTTAACGGCTGGGATCAAACACCAATCCATCTTCTTCATTTTTAGTGATCTGCATCATCATCATCACATGACACAAACACAACAGCATCCACATGTAAAAGCCCTAAAAGATTATAGCACCACCAGTAAAATAATCTGTATCAAATGTTTGGTCAGAGATTTTAAAAAAGGCACAAACTGACACCAAAACACGTCACATGACAGCTACAGGTGGAGATCAGACGTTTCTCCACGGATCTACAGAGAACAAAAAACCTGAAACACACACAGGGTCGTCCCTTTCAGCCAATCACAGGCCTGGAGGTTTGGGGGCCTTCATCAGAGGAAGAGGAGGACTCACTGGCACCGCCACACCAACAGGCTGCAGAGAAGAGAAGAGCTCCAGATGTTTCAGCCTGCAGCAGCCACACAGTCGCCATGGTTACCAGCCTCAATACTCAGTTTTAGTAATGAACATTTAATTACAGTTTTCTAAATTGTAACATTTAATCAATTTTTCCATCGTTATAATAAAATAAGTTAAAATTATAATAAAAATCATTTTTCACTATTAAACAAAAAATTATCCTATTCAGTTACACTCGGATCACGGCATGTTTCTGAAAGCTGCTCAGTGTTTTCAGGTTTTAATCAATTATTATTATTAATCTACTATTATTATCACCCGCGTGTCGTTTTTCCATTGTATTTTCTGGGCTGAGATTTAAGGGTTTAAACTCTGCCGGGTCCATTATGACGCTTTTATTGGGCAGCCCAGAGCCGCTCCTTTAGACTGACACCACATTCGACCAATAATGTGATGAAATGTTCTAACGGGCTAAAAACCCAACCCAGCTGCATAAACACAAAACCTCCTGAGAAAATTAAAGGCAGAATGGAGGAATCACTGCTGAGCAGAAACAGAACCAGAACCAGCAGAGCTGCTGGTTCTGACCTATTTTTTTTTTTTTTTTTTTTTTACAATAATATGTACAAGTTACATAAACAGTAACTAAAAGAACAATGAGGCTTAAGGAAGGTTAAAGAGCAAAAATTACAACAGGAAAAGGTTAAATACAGCAAATTAGGGCTGAAAACTGAAGTATTCTTTAAGGATTTATTATTGATACAGAACGTCAGAGAATACAAATATGAAGAAACAGGCAGATAAAGTATTCAATTTGGGTTGCAACTTCAGAAATTTGCAGCTGTGGATATTTAAATTAATATTAAGTTTATAGCAAAGACTATTTTTTGTAGTGTTTAAACAGAAAAAGCCACATAAAATAGCTTTAAAGTTAAACAGTACATCAGTGTTGTGGTACTCGAGAACGGTCTCGGTCTCGATACCGGTCTCGAGACCATTTATTGATGGTCTCGGTCTCGGACTCGACCGCATTTGGTCTCGGTCTCGGACGCTAAGGACTCGGTATTTTATTTCAAGACCAGTCGAGACCGCAACTGTTAAAATATCACTAAACGTGCAGCATACTGTCTAGTTTATTTGTTAACATCTTTGTTTTCAGTGGATGCAAAACACACCGATTAAAATCCAACCAATAATGTGACTTGCCAAATACGTGTTTCTGTTTCTCTCCCCTGCAATATGGTGATGTGACATTCAGGAACAGTACGATTCATCTGCTTGTCTCTGTACTTAGATAGGACTGGAGTGTCACTGAGAGTCGTTCTATGGACTCTTTGCACCTCAGCTTCCGCGTTCGGGGAAAAGCGGCTCGATTGTTTCCGATCTATTGAAAATGGCCTTTTACAATAGGTGCTTTCAGGGCTTGGCCAAGGTTTGTACATCGATCCGAAGCCCCAACAAGTCAGCTGGAGAAAGGTTTTAGATGTATGCCTCGTTTTACATTTAGTGATACAAAGGTGAGTTTTACTTAAACTTTGTGGCTAACATTAACCTTAGCTTATGCTAGTAGGCAATATTCTCGGACATTGTTCTTGTAAAAATGTGCTATTTAAGTATCTAAACATTCTAACGGACAATGTATTTATCTTATTTTCAAGTCGTTAGTGTCAGACTAATGGGGTTCGGTTCCGGTTCGGGCTTTTAGCTTCCAAAACCTGATGAAGCTCAACAAGCCCCATAGCTTAACAGTAGCGCAGCTCTGGTGTCAGAGATCTGGTTCATCTGATGGTTCAGGTTCAAAGTTGCTGCTTTTAGAAAAATATGACCGTGTTGCTTCATGTCTCCATGTTATTTCGTTTTATTACCTTTGCATGTTTCTTGTGAAGAGCTCAGATAGGACGGTGTTTACAGCAGTATGTACAGGCGGATCAGTTGCTTGGCTGTCTGGCTCTGGTCTGCTCTCTCGTTCCCATAAACTCTTTCAGGCTGAATACAGAAGTGATTCCATGGAAATAACTCAGGGAGGCTCCTTTATTTACCATCCGTATCCCCGGTAGTTTTAGGCTGAAGTGAAGGCTGCAAACTTTGTGTTGTGCAGCGTTAGCTTTAACTGGTAGTGACAAATATTTACAAGCCATCTTCTTAATTCAGGATCGCTTGGAAATTAATGAAAACTTAAAAGCTCATTATATTAGGAAGACAACAATGTTCATAGTATTGCGTTTTTTGCATCTGAAATATGACTTGGTCTTTTCTACCAGTCATGGTAACTCAAAGCGGAAACAAGTGAGCCGCATTAGCTCCTTGAGATGTAACGTCAACGCCGTAGGTGCAAAGAGCCCATTAGATTACCATACGCTGTCAGAATAGCATACATGCAGTGAGTACCATGCCTGCGCATTAAGAAGTCCGACAGTCAGAGGAGTTGTCAGCTCACCATACACAACAAGTTATGATGAAAATAAGTCATTAAATTGTTTTCCATGATAACTATGTAGATATACATGCATTGTTTTTTCAAATTGTATTTAAAGCAGGTCTGGCTGCAGCTGGAGTCAGCTACAACACACGCCCGTGTAAAACTCATTAACCTACTTAACCGCTAAGTCAAGATGCCATACAACTGTTAATAAAGTGTATAATGATCTACGTCATGATTCTATGTTGCTAATTAAATAAAATAATATAGTAAAGACATGTCTGACAGATATAGCCGTGGGTTTGTGCTAAGCGTATGACGATCTGACAGCATATGCTGACCTGACAGAACACTCTTCTTTGTTCTTGTAATCCCCTGCGTACACTGCAGCAGCTATCATTATTTTATTTAATTATGTACATTGATATTTTTTAATTAACAAATAAATAAAACAAGAACGAAAGAGCACACAGAGCATGTACATTGCTCTTTGATTGTTTTCGGTCAAAGTGGCAGCTGTAATGGTAGTCTGCCATGGTGTCAGACTACCTGGTTTCATGTAGTGGGAGAGAGGGTGAGAACAGTTACGGTGAGCGTCTTGTGATTGGTTACTTCTTGCTTGTTGCTCCTTGGTCAGTGTTCATAGTTGAGCGTTATTTACCGTCAGGGCATTGCCTCAATTGCTATGTTTAATGGTGCAACAGTGGTGGTTTCTGACATGAGTAATATGGGCAAACACCCAGGGCGTTATCTTTTTAAGGATGGCACGAGACCACCGCGGATTGTAGCACAGAGATGGAAGAAAAATTTATATTGATTAATTTTATTAAGTATTTAATATGTAGGTGTTTTTATGTGAATATGGATCTTTCAGATCAATTTGAGAAGTAATTTTGATCATATTTCACATTTTATAGTATCATGTAGCGTGGGGCGCTGGTCTTGGTCTTGACTCGGTCTCGACTTCCCTCGGTCTTGGTCTTGACTTGGTCTCGGACCCTAAGTCTTGGTCTTGTCTCGGTCTCGATACGCTCTGGTCTTGGTCTTGTCTTGGTCTCGGGTTAGGTGGTCTTGAACACAACACTGCAGTACATCTATTTCAAATTTTCTTTTTGGAGTAAAAAGACATCTTTCCAAAATATTTGAATATAAGAGCAGTCCCAAAAAAGATGAGTGACGGTTTCCTCAGAATTGTGAGAAAATGAACATTAGGTGATATTTAAATATTTCAGTATTAACAGGATAACGTCTATCTTTAGAAACTTCTCGGATCTCATTAGTTATGACCTGGTTCTGACCTGCAGTCGCTGCCTCCGGCACTGATGACGTATTTGTCGTCGCAGGAGAAGCGGACGTTGGTGACGTGAGCCGAGTGGCCGAAGTAGCGCTTGTGCTTCGCCTGGAGGGACGGCCAGAGAGAGGACAGGGTGACGGGTTGACCTGGTTCTGCCGGGTCTGGAATACATTCCGGGCAGACTCTGTCTCTTACAAATTTCTCCGGGCAAGGGAAATCGAAGAGCTTGACGAGGCCGAAGTCGTCTCCGGTCACCAGGTTGAGGCCGGCGTGGGAAACGCAGGCGCAGGTGACGTCGGCCTTTTCGGCGTTCCGCGGCCAAATGCCCAGAACTTCATCACCAAAGATGCTGGAGAATCAAGAGAAACCCAGAACCAGTCAGAACCCAGTCAGAACCTGTCAGAACCCAGTCAGAACCTGTCAGAACCAGTCAGAACCAGTGAGAACCCAGTCAGAACCCTGTCAGAACCTGTCAGAACCCAGTCAGAACCCAGTCAGAACCTGTCAGAACCAGTCAGAACCAGTGAGAACCCAGTCAGAACCCTGTCAGAACCTGTCAGAACCAGTCAGAACCAGTGAGAACCCAGTCAGAACCTGTCAGAACCCAGTCAGAACCTGTCAGAACCAGTCAGAACCAGTGAGAACCCAGTCAGAACCCTGTCAGAACCTGTCAGAACCAGTCAGAACCCAGTCAGAACCCAGTAAGAACCAGTCAGAACTTGTCAGAACCTGTCCGAACCAGTCAGAACCCTGTCAGAACCTGTCAGAACCCAGTCCCAACCAGTCTGAACCAGTCAGAACCCAGTCCGAACCAGTCAGAACCTTTCAGAACTCAGTCAGAACCAGTCAGAACCTGTCTTCTCATTGGCTCCTCAGCGAGCCTATCAGAGTTATGGGGAACCTTCAGGTTTGGACCAGAACCAAGTCAGACATCAAGCTTTCTAACTACCGGCACCAGATGGATGGAACTGTTACTAACCCACCAAACGCTGCATTTCCCAACCTCGGTGTCAGTCTTACCTGGTCCAGGTCGCCCAGGTGATGCGTTCAATGACGTGCAGCTCTGTGACGATCTTTCCTGAGGGGACTTCATGGACCTGACGAGTGTAGGTGCTGGTGGACACCTGACAACAAGGTGAACATGTGAACTATTAGAGGCTGCAGAGATCAGTCAAACACCCAAACCTTCAACCCAGATCACCTGGATGTGTTTGCTGTCAGCAGAGAAGTCGATGTGAATAACGAAGCCAGGGATGTCCTTACAGTAACCGATTCGGTTGAGTGACGGGCCGAGAGTCAGATCATAGAAATCTACAGCACTTTCTACTGAACCCACTGCCAGGAACCGGTTATCTGGACTGAACCTGGACCACAACAAGCCTCAGATTTTCACAGACACCACACAGAGGAGTTCAGCTCTAATGCACTGCCTTACTTACCGAATGTCCTGGATGGAGACACTGCGGTCTCTCTTTTTGCCCCAGACAGTGAGGGAGTTGACCAGCAGCACGATGAACTCGCCATTCTCCATGCCGATGGAAACCATCTCCCCATTGGGGCTGTAGCATGTGCACTTGGCAGGGTGACCCAAACTCACCTTGTTCAGGAGTTTCTAAAGCAGCAAAACAAATTAAAGTTTGCACTGCAGGAAATCTGAAGGCTAGACTGGACCCTGGAGGTCAGTACCTTGTCAGCCAGGTCCCAGATGCGTATGGTCCCATCATCACTAGCAGAGATGAAGACATCTTTGAAAGGATGCGATGCTAAACCCCAGATTCCTCCCTTAGTGTGACCATTGATCATGGTGTTGGAAGCAGCATTCTTCTCTCCAACCTCTATGATCTCCCCGTCTTTGGTTCCCACCAGAATCTTACCCTGCAGCAAACAGAGGCAGAAAAGATTAGAGGTTTCAGAAGATCAGGACCTTGGATTGAGCACAGCAAGATAAGGTTAGGTAATTTGATCTATATAGCAGATTTTCAGCAACAAGGCAGTTCAAAGTGTTTTATATGAACTAGAAGGAAATACAAACAAAATAACAAACCAAAAGGTAAAAACTATATATTGGTTCCTCATGTTTAATAAGAGTAAGAATAAGTAGTCTGTAATTTATAAACTAATAGGAATTTTCCTGGATCTTAAATTTGTTCTAACTAATAAGAATTGGTAGAATGAAATGACAACATTGGGAAGGATATGGCACGTATAGCAAGATAAGGCTCAGACATGAAGCCAGCAAAAGGCGGTGACATCACAGTGCATCTGCTTCCTGTGTTTGTGTGTTGCATGTGTATGACCATGAAACCATGCAGCTCGGTCTCCCAGGCAACAGTCTGATATGATGGTTATCCAGGAGCCAGTCCTTGGGAGCGCTCTGCTCCACAGTCACACGGATGATTTCAGAAGGGAGTGAGGAGAGAAGGAGCGTTACGTTCACAAATCTTCCAGGAGATTTGAGATCGCCAGCCAGTCCAGGCTAACACAGGGGAGCCAGTTCAGATGCAGAAAGCTTTAGGTCGGGTAGATTTTAAATTTTAACCTGCCCTAAAGTCTCACCGATACATCTCTGTTAATTCCAATCATCCAAATTAGTGTGGCCGTTCCACTGAACCAAAACTAGCAACTTCTCCAGGATCGATTCCTTCCTGCTACAGAGTTTTAGAGTCTCAGCAAGAATCACATCCAACTTGCGTCTCTGTCACCGTGTCAGTCTGAGTGTCTGCTAGTCGGCCCAATCCGTCACAAATTTGTCGACATGCCAGGTATCTGCCAACTCCAAACAGAAATCCTGTTATCATGAATCCAAATAAATCCAGGATGTATCCCTCTGGGTGTGTCCCTGTAGGACAGGAGGGCTTTCCTCTGCCCAGTCTTCTCCTCGAGACAATTTGATCAATTGCATTGAGAGCAGCTGACCAGATCCATAATTTGTAGATTTGGAGGATGTGCAAAGAAAGGCTTCAAAAAAGCAACAGAAAAACAAAGTAAGCAGGGAGAAGATGGGTAGGGAGGGAGCAGAGGGAAAAAGAGTCCGCCTTCACTGAGAGCAAGAGAGAAAGGCCTCTCTAGTTCTTGTCTAAAAGCATGGACACTTAGACGGTGAAGAGACTGTCTTTACATTCTTAGTATTGCCTGCAGGTCAGAAGCAGACTGTGGGCCTTACCTTCCCTCTGCAGACAGATCGAACGTTCTCAACTGGCTGACCAGTCTCCAGCTGAAAGGCTCTGCAGCGCTTCATCTCCTGGTCCCAAAGCTTCACAGCTCCCCCCTCTTTGGTCCTGTGAAAGAAACACCCTAATGGAGTACACAACCTACTCCTCTGGAGACAGAGTAAGTCTTTCTGAATAAAGGATCTGGCCTTCACATCCTACACTGACAAATACAGAGCCAATGGGACTGACGGCTGGATCCCAGAACAATGAGGATGCAGAGAAACTGGACCAGTTTTAGGTTCTCAGAGATGTTTCTTTCTTCTAAAGTATCTGCAGAACATTGATGATAGCCAGGGGTCTTGTTAAAAGACCAGATTTAATGGATCAAGAACATCTCACATAGAGCCATGTGTAAAACAACATTATGATAACCTTCTGACTGGGAAAGTCTTAGTACCCTGACTAACCCCTGACTACAGCTCTAAAGGTGAGTTCAATTCCTTACGGCCTTTCCTTCCCTCCAGTGACGATGAGTCCGTCTCTCAGCGTGGTGTACATGGTGAAGACGGGACCGCTGTGCGCCTTCGCCACTACTCGGACCAGGAAGTGCTCCCTCCAGACATACACATCTCCATTTATTGCACCAGTGAATGTCAGATTATTCTAGGACGAAAACATTGATTTACAATAAAACTAAAACTTGGTAGACATAAATGGACTACATATAACTAGGACTTACAGCACCAAAGGCGACAGACAGCATGGTCTGCATGCGGCCATCCTCCACCGAGCCAATCACACCTTTCTTATACATGAGGGAACCACCAACCAGTGTCCAGAACTTGATGTGTTTGATTCCCACCGACACAAACTGAGTGTCTGAGTCGGGTCTAAACTCGACCACAAAGATCCGCTCAGCGTGACCGCCTTTACTGGTCACCTTGGTGCCTGTCATGGAGGTAAAGGGTCAGGTTGTCCGCGCTTCACATGCAGCAAAAGCAAAACAGGTAATGTTTCTTCTCTACTTCAACAGATGCTTTGGCAGGATTCTAACTGCAGTTCTGAGTTTTCAGATGTTTAAATGTGAAATAAGAGTGAGACCGCTGGTCCTTGACAGCAGAGAGATGCTTCCATGTTTCCAGCTTCATAACTTACCTTCTTGCCATCTCCACACCGTGATGGTATGTTCAGGTTCCACCCCCACCGACAGCAGTAACTTCCCTGTTGCACTAAAGTTGACATAACCTACGCCTTTAGCATGGGAACATCGCAGGATGGAAAGAGTCTGCTTGGTCATTGCATCCCACACATGGATGGATGGAGCAAGACCTGTGAGAGGACAACCAGAGACAGAGAACCAAAGTCAGAGCCTGTAAAACACTAGATCTAGAGTCACAGAAACTGCTGGAGTCAAGGAACCACACAATCTAGGAATCCCAGCAAGACATAAACTTCCTTGTAGCGCTGAAAAATTATCTGTTAGCTAAAGAACAGATCATTCTGTACTGGACCTTCTGATTATCTTCTAATTATGGAACATTAACAATCAAAGTTTTCAGTTCACAGGATATTGATACCAGCAAATAATGACCCAACCATGAGGAGGTTGAGAGGATCCAGGTTTGTTTGGGTCATGTCACTTCCTGCTAGCTCATGGTACGTAGCAGATTGCTTTCGATCTTGATTCTCTCAACCTGATCTTATTTCTCAATACTGTGCCACTTGTTTATTTTCAATAACTTTTTAGTCTCTAGTGGTTTAATTGAACAGTAAGTGGACATAGGGAAGAGAGAGAAGGGGAAGATATGCAGCAAATGGCCTGAGACCAGGAATCTAACTCAGGTCAACCGAGTCGAGGGCTGTAGCCTCTGCACCTGGTGCACTTGCTCTCCGACCCAAGCCACCCAGTGGTACTGGGACGCTTCACAGTTACAACAGTAACTTCTGACAGTGGCTCAGGAGGCAGGAGTTTGTCCGGTAACCCGTTGCTGGTTCAAACCCCGCCCCACCAGCAGGTGGTGTCAATGCCTTGCCTCTGTCAGACTGCCCCAAGGCAGTAGTAGCTAACCACCATTAGCATGTGAATGTAGACGCTGGTTCTGCCCCAGAAGAGAGCAGGAATGCTGACTCAGCACCGTAGCCAGAAAGCAAGGCAGGATCCAGATCTCACCAACAGAGTGGGGACAGTGGGAGGGACAGAGTGGGGACAGTGGGAGGGACAGAGTGGGGACAGTGGGAGGGACAGAGTGGGGACAGTGGGAGGGACCCAGCAGTTCAGGTGGAGAGAACACCACAGGCAAAGCGAGGGTTAACAGGAAGGCCGGATGCAATAAAATCGTCACTTCCTGCAGACAGGAAGAGGAAATGTTCATTCAGATCAGAACCATCAACAGATAAATCATTAAGTTCATCTGACAGGACCCGGTCCAAACAGGGCAGAAACAGAACCAATCCAACCATCAGTCAGTTCTACATGGGGAACAATCGGCCCAGGTGTGCTACTAGGGGGCGCTACGCAGGAATGCTGCTACTTCCTGTCTGCCACATCATCATCCTGATGAAAACACTCAATACAGAACCTGGTTCTGGTCGGGTTCTGTCATTTATCGGGTCAGAACAGGAAACTACAGGCTCAGACTGATGGTGAAACCAGAATCCTTTGGAAAAATCTTAATCGTTATCAGGATCAGAACCAGGAGAGTCCGGTAAAAACCGTGGTCCCGGTAAACCTCCAGGGGGAACACCTCTCCTGCTACTGAAACTTCAACATTCGGAACCGTGACCCATCTAAAGTAGAATCTAATCAGATCAGAATAATTACTTCCTTTGAAATAATAAATTATTTTATTACTGCCAGAATAAAAACTGGGAACCATTTTTCTTTCAGTCTGGAATCAAAAAGAAAAAACTTGATGCGTCACTTTTCTGCCTGATGACACCGGAAACAACAAGCGTCCAGTTTCAGGTCAGAGCTTCCTTCACCTGCAGGTTCTGCAGCGAGTGTTTTCCGAGCCCACATGAGAGCAGATCTAGTCTAGGACAGAACAGACATGGGTCGGACTCGACCCGGACCCTGACCACTGGTACTCACCGGACACCTCGGTCTCTACACACCGACAGCAGACGACACAGCAGAGCAAACAGAAACATGTGTGTGAATGATGATGAGCACGATGAGGAAAGTAGAGGCAGCCTCACCTGGCAGGTCAGAGATGTCACCTGGTGGCGAAGAGAGGCGGTGACAATGAGGAAGCAGTGGAAAAGAAGGAAAGGTGTGATGGACCAAAAGCAGCCAGTCATGCATGAAAGCAATGTGCAGAGGAGCTAACGACCTGCACTCTGACTACATCCTCTGACAGGAGGAAACATGGATCAGC
The DNA here is from genome assembly GCF_051168715.1 of Poecilia mexicana. Lineage (NCBI taxonomy): Eukaryota > Metazoa > Chordata > Actinopteri > Cyprinodontiformes > Poeciliidae > Poecilia > Poecilia mexicana. The sequence goes on along the minus strand of NW_028263370.1, from coordinate 25,074,948 downwards.
TACCAAACACCTGGCTCCCTCTGGTGGCCTTACACTGCTCTACAGCCTCACTGGACCTGCAGGAAAGCCGGGTTGTAGCAGAAACTGGGAGCTTGTCCAAGACAGAATCCCGGACAAGCCCCCAGTTTATGTTCAGTTGGTTCTCCATTCCTGCAGCTTCAAATGAAGACTGAACTCTTCGATAGATTGCAGATTATTCTTCTGAGAACCAGCAGGTCCTACACCTTTACAAGTTGAGCTTGGTTCACCTGGGAACCTTCACTACATGGATGGTCCTGTGGGACCTACAAATGAGCTTTCCACCAGAACAGACCAGAACGGACCCAACCTGCAAGGACTTCTAGTACTCAACCAATAAGAACCTGACCTCAGGAATCCTGACCTGTAAGAATCTGAGCTGAAACAATCTGACTAAATGAACTGGGTCTTAGAGAACCCAACCTGATAGGACATGATCTGAAACAACTTTCTTCATGACACTTGAGCTGCTTCAGAACTAAACGAAATTAGCTGAGATATTTTATCAGATTGTGACATAAAACCAAACATCATTGCCTGTTATTAACATTCCAAACAAGTTCATTCAAACTTTTACTCAGGTGGTCGTGGGGTTTACTGAAAAGGTTCTTTTAGATGTTCTACTTAGCACTCCTACTTTCTGATGGAACCAGCCAGTGATCTTATTATGATCATGAACCAGAACTTTCTCTGCTACGCTACTGCTACCTGAGCCACAGGTAAGATCACCTGAAGGTGATGTGAAGGTTTGCGTTCTCACACTTACCGATCTGTCCAGTGGCGATGATGTTCTGGTACTTTGGGTGCTGGTTGACCGTCAGACAGAGAATGTCATCTGTGTGTTCCAGGTAGAAACTCTGAGTTCCTGTCAGGACAGGAAGCCAGAAAAATGACCTCATGAGCAACATTGGCAATGACTGACGGTGACTGATGGTTCTACGCACCGGCAGACAGATTCTGGATGACGACAGCAGCGGCGGTGTGGAAGACGATGTCGGCGCCATCGTTGAGGTAGTGCAGGTTGTTGCGGCAGTCGAAGCCTCGGTAGCCAAAGACGTGTTCCAGCAGCAGCTCCTAACAGACGCAGACAGCAGTTAGAGCCGATGTCAGGACGTGTTGGACGTTATCAAGGAGATGCCATGTGCCGACCTCCACCGCTTTCCTCTTCTTAGTCATGTTGTCCTTCAGCAGTTTGTCAGGCAGCGGGACGGCCCGGCTCACAGGAGGCCTGAACAGGAAGAGCAGCGTTAACAACAAACTGCACCTGAACTCATCAGGAGGCCTTCAGGTTACCTGTCCTCCAGAGGAAGCTCTCTGTGCTGCAGGTGGGGCTTGGTTCCTGTCATGTTCCTGATGCTTGTTGAGTAGATCTTAGTGATATAGTCCACCACCTTCTCCCGAGCCACATCACTGTCGTATCCTAAAAAAACAGAAATTCACCAATTACTGTTTCTCAGACAATTCTACTCACTCTGGATGGCGGTGCCGTGGCCCTGGGTGCTGAAGGTTGGTGTTGTCCTTGACCAGAACGTTGCCATTCTCAGAAAACATCTTTGCAGTGGTGGACACAAGTCCACAAATCTGCTAATGTGCCAATAGAAGAGCTATTTTTTCATTTGCTTTAGCACTTGGGCTAATTTTGAAAATGTGAGATAACAAAATTCAACTATAAAACTGAAATGATGAGTGAAAAGCCTGTTCCAAAGAATCACTTCCTGTAAATTGTACAGGTCGGTGTGTAATGACAGATATGACCCTGCTGAGGGCGCTATGCTATGATGTAGCACATGTGTTATATGTTTCAATATGTTTGAAGTTGGATTCACCTAAATACCATGTTGCTGTAGCACTTAGCATTAGTGCAGCTAATGTTTGTGATTAGGTCTTTAGGGTTAGCACAACTAGTGGTTACAACTGCATCTCTAAAACTCAAATCAACCTGAGAGCCCCCAACGATCTGAGTGCAGAACCAGAGAACCAACCAGCCAGACGTTCACTATGACCTCCTTCCTCCTCTGATGTTACCTCCGTCCTCCTCAGGGTCATCGTCCGACTCCTCGCTGTCCACAGCTTTGCTCTCCTTGTGGCCCGGCGGCTCTCTGGTCCAGATCATCAGCGCCGTGTCAGCTCCGCCCACAGACAGAAGCACTGCATCATCATTGGACCAGCGCACGTTCGTCACATTGGTGCTGTGACCCACGTACTTCTTAAACTTAGCAAACTGACCCTGGGAGAAGAGACTGATGAGATGAACAGAGATCCTCAAGGAAAACCAACTTTGGACTCTGTCTCTGGACTCACCCGGGACGGGAAGCTGAACAGTTTGACGAAGCCAAAATCATCTCCTGTGGCGAGAAGTTTTTGGTCTCTGGTGAGTGAAGCAGCGTTCACAAAGCTGAATGATGGCCATATTCCTTCACAGGTGGGACCCAGAACGGATGTCCAAGTGGCCCAGTCCATCTTCTCAAACTGGACACAGAAACAGCACTATGACCTTTGGGGAACAAACGCCTCAGAGAAAACAGAGAGACATGCTTTCTGACCTCCGAGACACTGATGTTCTGTCTGCGTCCTCGTGGAGCCTCAAAGAAGAGCTGATCTTTAGCTCCGGTATTCACCTGGAGGAGTTTACCTGAAGGGAAAACATCAGAATGAGATGTTAGGTTGGGACCTTGAACATCAGGTAAAGATGAGGACCAGGGAAATGTCAACATCTGAGGTTAAGTAAAACAGGTGAGTCCACCTCTGGAGTCCCAGTCGATGTGGGTGATGAAGCTTCCAGCTCCTTTACAGATTCCAACCCTCTTACTGGTCAGGATGTTGTAGATGTCCACAAAGGAATCATGGGATGCAACAGCCAAATACTTTCCTGCATCTGTGAAACACCCCTGACACCTTAGGGACCCAGCTTCAACACTTGTCACACCTGTGTAGTGAGTTCAGGTACCTAAGGAGAAGCGGATATCTGAGATGAGCTCCCTGCGGTGGTGGAAGGTCACCATGTCCTCCAGGGTGTCAGCGTTCACCACCATGAAGCTGCCGTCGTTCAGACCGACTGCCAGAGCTTTACCATCTGGAGAGAAGGTGCAGCACCGCCCACCTGGCAGGTGACACAGAATACAGGTTAGCCAAGTGAAACTAGCATAAAACCTGCGCTTACCTGAACAGGTGTCACCTTTCTTCAGCTTACGAACAGCAACCATCCTGTGATTGGTCGACAGCTCCCAGATCCTCAGAGTTTTGTCGTCACTGACAGTGGCACAGACAGGAAGTAGAGGATGGGCTGCCAACCCCCACACGTCCCCCTCCATGTGACCCTGAACATAGAAGTACCACAGGTGAGACACAGGTGAGGTACCTGAGAAGAAGTGGATCAGGGAGGAAGGACTGATGATCATCTCGGTTTTCCAGTGAAGGACAGAAGCAGGAAGGAAGTGTTGGAGGTGTCTTCAGGTCTGCTGGACGCCTACAGACCTTCCCAGGAACCTGAGATCTTCAGGCTACGGTGGCTGCTACAGGTCAAACAGCTCAGCTCTCCTTCCAACAGTAGGATCTCACCAGGGATAGTCTCTTTGTCTCACCTGAACCAGCAGCGTCATTGGGCCGCTCTTGTCTATCTCCAGAATTTCCCCGTTCTTGGTCCCGAGCAGGATGTGACCGTGACCCAGAGTGATGGCTCTGATGGACGGGTTGTCCTCCAGCAGCAGACCTGCTCAGAAGGAAGACATTGTCAGTCCAACAGCAGAATCCTTAGGAGGGGAAGCTGTGGACGCCAGAGAGGACACCTTTGGAGGACGGGGACAGAGCTGCCCTTTTGATGGCGTAGGTTTTCAAACATCTCTCAAACATGTCGTCCCACAACTCCACAATGCCGTCCTTTCCTCCGGTCACAAAACCCTGACAGTGAACGCAACACAAAACGACTTTATTTATTAGGTCCTTTCAAACAGTAAGACAATCCGAGGGGCTCTATGGGACATCAGACACATTTTTTTTTAACAAAAACCTTATTCTATGAAAGGTTTTTGCATCAAACAAGAAGATGATAAAATACAGATATAAACACCATGAAAGAAACACACAGTAGTAGCCGGTAGGTTCTGATCATCTCAGGTTTTCAGGCAGTTTGTTCCAGATCTGAGGAACAGAGAAGCTCAACGTCTCTCACCAGGTTCTGGTTCTGATAAGACTGAGGAAATGGGTCGCTGAAGACCTGAGGTGTCTGTCTGTATGTATGTGTGTATGTGTGTGTGTGTGTGTGTGTGTGTGTGTGGGTGGCTGGATGGTTGGATGGATGGATGGATGGATGATTGGTTGGTTGGATGCGTCACCTTGTCCAGGGAGCACATGGTGAACACGGGTCCGTCGTGAGCCTTAATGGTCTTCATCAGTGTTGTGTCCTTCCAGATGTAGACGTCTCCATTGGTGGCTCCAGAGAAGACCATGTCCTCAGACCGGCCGTAACATGCTGACATCATGGTTTCCTGCTTCCCAAGGTTCCCAAAAATTCCGCGTTTAAACGTCAGACCGCCTCCTAGTTGGGGAGAACAGACGGTGGATCCTGGCTCCTTGTGTCAGGTTCTCAGGTCTTCATCTCCTGCAGACAGAACCTTTTCTAAAACGAAGACAGGAAGCATACCTGAGTGCTGCCAGAACTTGATGTGTTTGATTCCCACAGTAACCAGCTTGTCCACCCTGAAAGGGTTGCTTTTCACCACAAAGATTTTATCTTTGTGGCCCCTGCAGGACACAGGAGGACTTCAGTCAATCAGGCAGAGACACATCCATCTGCAGTCCGTCTGACTGGGAGAATCCGGCCTGATGCTGGAGCAGATTAGACTATAACCTGAAGCCACCTCTACTCTACCTCTCACTGCTGTAGCCAACAGGTGAAGGTCAGTTAACTACCCTGGTTTTAGACCCAGTCTGCATCAGACCTGGGTCCAGGTGTACTTACCTGGCCTTAGCCAGCCTCTCTCCTTTCTTCCAATCCCAGATGACAATGGAGTGGAACTCGTCGATTCCCACCGAGACCAAACTCTTTCCGTCCGCTGGGACAGACAGAGACAAAAGGACACATTAGGGTTGGATATGGAGCAGCAGGAGGTTTCAGATGTCCCAGCCAGGTAACTCCAAGGATCCCTACAGACAGCAGGCTGGTACCGCTGGATGATGCTCATCAAAGCAGAGCTGAGCTGTGATTGGTTCAGGAGCTGGAGGTGAAGTCACTGAAGCCACCTGCTGGTGAAAGTTTTATGGACAAGGACTGCCACCTGGTGGCGCTGGACTACAGACCACCCAGGGCCTGGATGATCTGAACACTGGGAGTTCTAGGGCCGGCTGGTTGGTTCTGTTCATCACCTTTATGGACAGCATGTGACGGTGCCACCAGGAACCTGACGGTCCCCAGGTCATATGGTTTGGTTTTATTCTTGGCTATTCACTGAGTAATAAGATCCAACTAAAGATGTCCTCCAAACACTGAATGGACATGTCCATGGAGAACTTTTCAGTAAATTCTGGATGAAAGTGTTTTAGCCTTAATGTCCAAATTCAGTCCAAACAAAGTCTGAATTGGTTGTTCTGTTTCATCACATTTCAACACCAGAAGAAGTTTTCATTTACCTTTTCACTAGTTGAGGTGGTCAGGACATGTCCCACTGGATGGAAATGTTCGCTTTACTGGACATTATATGATCTCTACGTTTGCTTGGAGGAACTCCAGATGAGGTGGAAGAGTTTGTGGGGAGATTTGACTGACCTGTAAAGTCCAGAGCACAGATTCCTTTGCTGTGGTGACCTTTGACCAGAGACAGGCACTTCAAGGTTTGGATGTCCCAGATGTGGATGGCTGGGTCTCTGCCCACCTAATGACAGAGACAGCCAATTAGAAACCCTTAAAATGTGTCCCAAAACAAGCTGCTCTATGATTGGCTGGGCGTACCTGAGCAGATGCCACATAGTCTTTGAGAGGGTGAACGGCGAGGCTGAGGATGTCGTCGTCATGTCCGAGGTAAAAGCGCTGACTGTGCTGCACCCGGTGGTAGACGACAGCGACTGCGGCCACATGGAACACCACCTCCCCCGTCTGGGTGTAGAACAGGTTGTTGCGACAGTCAAAGCCACGGTACCTGCAGCCAACAGGAAGTAGGAAGTCACAGGGGGTGTGATGAGCAGCTCATTAAAGCTGCTGGTGTTCTAAAAACTGCTCTGAATGTGGGTCTAAATGTGAGCTAATGATGGAAACTTTGTGGATTATCAGGTCCAGTCAACCTTTTTCTCTCTAAAGTGTTCAGGTGAGTGTGGTTTACCTGTAGTCCCTTCATCATAGGGTTTAAATCAACAAAATAACACAAAGGCAGAGAGATTACCTGTTGTATCTGATTTAAACCTCAGGAAGATGAGCGGACATGAATAAACTGTTTCTTAAAAGAGAACGTCTCTATATTTTTGCTCAAAAGGTCTAAATCTGGTTCCAGCTCCAGTCCTTCAGAGCTACCATCCAACACCGGGTTCCAGGCCTCTGCGGAGCTGCAGGTCTGGTTGCTGGTGAGAACTCAGGTGTGCGTCAGAAAGCTACAGGATCTTAGCTCTCCTTACTGGAGTTGAAGACCTCTAATCTAAGCTGAGGTAGAGAACGTTGGCTAATACTGATCCATATAGACCAAGCTCATGTAGACCCTTTGCAACTACGTCACCTAATCATGTTGCGCCCTTCACTGCCATGTCGTTGGAAGTGAGGAACAGGAGTACTGATTGTTTTCCCAAATTGTTTTTGCCAGATTAGCCATGGCTTCTCCTGGTTCAAGTTAAGCTAACTTACTTTAGTTACTTACCTTGTAAAAAATGTTTGCTTCAAATCTGTGATTTGAAGCAAACAAACATGGGCAACCTGGTGTGTTCACTCATGGCTGCTATCCATCAGCATCTTCTTTCCTTGCCAAAAGGTTTACAGTAAAATGACAAGTTTGGTTTGCATCCTTATCGGTTTGTGCAGCCAACTGCTCAGCACCTTACAGCCATTTCACCAGTGAATCAGCAAAATAAAAGTGATATTAGGTGGCCAACTGTATAGCTTGGACACGCTTTAAAGGAGTTAAAGCATGCCTAGATTGTTTTGCTGTCCGTCATGGCAGAGTGGGCCGCTTTCTGAAGAATGCTATGTCAGGTGCAAAGGGTCATTAAAGGTTTATTGACCTATAACTGACATGTTTGACTGTTTAAACTTTTTTACCCGTGAACGAACTGTAGACGAAGCCCCTCCTCCGGTGCTTTCTGTCTCTTCAAGGATCCTATCAGCTTCTTCTTGAGCTGTGACAGATCCTCCTTGTACACCTGGAGACAGACACTGGTGGGTCAGACACACAAACAAGTCATAGAAAGGTAAACGCTGTCTGTTCCCTTCTCACCTGGCGATCATAGTTGGTCTGAGCTTCCTGTTCGATGTCCGAGTCGAGCTCTGGAACGTCTGACACATCTGAATCTGACTCGCCACTGTTGGAGTCAGCGTAGCCCTCTGAGAAATCAAGACCAGAAAATAACAACATGCTCCCTTCAGGGTGCTGAGATCCTACAGATGGTTCTGTCTGTGGTTCTGACAGGTCCTTTTGGTCTCAATGTACTCAACTTTCGTGGATCCTTTGATCAGTAGATGAGATAAAGGTTTAATCTACCTTGAAGAAGCGGCTCCAGAACACCGTTCATTACACCTTCAGGAAGGAACCTCCATTGGAAGACTGCGTGGTCAGCGCCACCGGTGCTGATGACCCACTGGAGGTCATTAGACCAGCGAACATTGGTCACATGGGCAGAGTGACCGATGTACTTCTTAAATTTGGCCCCTGTGTCAGGAAGCAGTTGTTAGAAACTCATGTATTCATTCAGGAAATAGCCCAGAAAATTCAGAACCAGGTCTAAAAACTCTGTCAAACATTGAGTTAACAAATGTTCCTGTTCTAAGGAAGATACAAACCTTTCTTCAGGCAGGGGAATCTAAAGAGCTTGATGAGACCCAGATCATCCCCGGTCACCAGCACAGCACTGCTGTAGTTGGCATGCACTGAGTTCATATTGGTCACACTGGAGTATTTGGGCCAGATTCCATTCACCTCTGGCCCGATGGTACCGGTCCAGGTCATCCAGTGGATCCCTTTTGCTTCTTCTTTAGGAACGAGTTTTCCTGCTGCAAGACCAGAACACACACATCCAAAACCAATCCTCAGTTCAAACAACTGGGATGCAACTAGGGTTTTAGAACATATTGATACCAGTTGTAACGACCTGCCGGGTTCAAGATTTATCAGGCTTCTTCAAACTATACCTGACCAGTTTGGACTCTGAGATAAATACCTGGCATCCTGTAGAAGAGCCGCTCGCCAGCGCCGTCGTTGGTCTGCAAGAAGCGGCTGTCGACAGACCAATCCAGATGGGTGATGAAGGAGGTGGAGCGGCTGCACTCTCCCACCTTCTTGAAGCGTTGAGCAACGGCGTAGATGTCCACCAAGCCGTCGTTAGACCCTACTGCCAAGAAGGAGCTATCTGGAGAGAACTTCAGCTCATGGATGACCTCCTTCCTGTCCTTAATATGCACAACCTCGGTCATGTCCCTGCAGAGGAAGAGGTTTTACCGACCATTAAACCCACCTTGCCTTTGCAGCTAATGAAGCTGATGAGGCAGCAGCAACTCTAAGGACAAATGAGTGAGATCACCTGACTCGCAACACGGTGAACGAACCATCCCTCATACCAAGAGCAAGCTGGGAGCCGTCATTATTGAAGGACACACTCCTAATCGACTCCTCCATGTTGCAGCGTGCCAGCAGGGTGTGGTCTGGTAGACTCCACAGCCTGACACAGATAAGACAAACAGGTTAGACCCAGATGGGGTTGAATGAGATAAGGGAAGACAACGGTGGAGAGTTTTAGTTTAAACCAACCTGACTGAGCGGTCGTCACTCCCGGTGACTGCCACTGGCTGCTTGGGGTGCAGGTCCAGCGCCCAGAGCTCACCCTCACTGTGACCCTGCATCAGCAGAACTGGCTTGTCCCGGTCCCGAACCATCACCTCAAAAATCTCACTGTCCTGAGTCCCAGCCAGAATTCGGTCTGCTTTCCAGCAAACGCTGCGAACTGACAGTCCTGAAAAAGAAAACACCTGTTATTGAAACCAATCTAAAGCTGGGTACACCTGGGTACCTTGGGACTGACCTGACGCTAGGACGGGGGCTGACCTTGGATACACATGGAACCAGTGTACTCAAAGTACACGTAGGTTCCTGGGTACTTGTGACTAAATTTCAGTGGGTGACCCCTACCAACTACAGGATAAGGTGACAACACCTCCACACCTTTGTAGCCCTGCTCGGCCTCCCTCAAGTCAATCTTGGTGATTGGTTTGAAGTCCACATCCCACAGTCTGATGCAGCCGTCACGTCCTCCAGTGGCGAACCCTTCCTCACAGGCGTGCATGCTGAAGATTCCTGCCTGCACAATGAAGCACGAAACAATCCAGAGTTTAGAAACAAGCTGGCTCTGCTCTGAAGATGTTGGAGTGTTAGTTGGTACCCCATGTGCAGCCTGGACGGTCCGGATCAGAGTGATTCCTTTCCATACATAGATGTCTCCGTTCAGAGCTCCAGAGTAGGTCAGCTCATCTTTGGCTGCAGAGACACACAGGATGGTCTGCAGGTCGCCCGTCTTCCCAAAGATGCCTCGCTTCGGAGTCAGAGCATTTCCACACAGAGTCCAGAACTGCAATCAGGAGAGAGAACACCTTCAGAACTGGAAACCTGCCTTAGATATTCAACCTCACAAACACAGTTGGACCCAGTCACCTCCCTGCTGCACTGACTCACATCTGGTCATCACCTGGATTTCACCACAAACATCAGGACTCAACTGGACTCCATGTGACTAGGTTGAATTAGAATGAACTGGACTGGTTCTAGTCCAATTCGGACCATTCTGAAGTCTATAACTGATTCCGAGTTAGCCAAAACCTTTTTATTCTGTCTGTCTGACATTCAATCAGGCTAAATGGTTCCTGGTTCAGGTCGGTGGGAATTACAAGAATGAGTTCTCTCTGCTAAAGGCCAGATGATGATGATGTCATGGGTTTTTAAGCTTCTGATTGGTTGATCTACAACTTCTGAATGAAATGGAGAAACACCTGTGGATGTATTTTAAGGCAACGCCTGAAAGTTTCTGCCTCCTTGTGTGACATCATGGAAAATAAAAAGAATCAGCCCATATATCAGGAACAGAACCAGAACCTTCTCCAGTCTGGTTCTTTCTTGGGTCCAGAGAGTTGAAGGTTCAAAGTTCATCAGTTCAAAAAGTTATGTCCAAGTATGAACATCATGGAGACGGCCAGCCATGAAGGAGACCGGTTCTGTGACCCAGAGATGGACCGGTTGGACCTTGTGAAGATGCTGTTGAAGCTAGCAGAGAGTCATTTTCCCCCCAAAAAACAAGTCTTGTACCAATGTGAGCTGGGAGGCCACTCAGCGAGGAAAAAGTCGTGAAAACAGGAAAGCGCTTAAGCCTGAGAACATCATCCCAGCTGCAAAGAACAGGGGAGGGGAAGCATCATGGTGAGGAGCTGTTTTACTGCAGGAGGGACGGGTGCGCTTCACAAAATAGGCAACATCACGAAAAAACATTGAAGTAACATTTAAGTTAAAGCTTGGACACAGACAGATTCACAATGTCCCTCAACAGAGCAGCAGATTAGATACAAAATGACTGAGGGACAACAAGGTGGAAGGATCGTCATGGAATTAAAGCCAATTTAACCAAATACCGAGGAAACAGCAAGAAGATCTTTCACTACTGTGTCTTTCAGCAGACAGATCTCTAACCTCTAAATCAAGTGTTTAGTCCAATTCATGTCAGAGTCAATAAAATGGTTTAACAGTTTAATCTCTTCTGGAAGTTTTCATCAACACTCAAAGATTTTATGATTCATGATGTGTGAGCTGCAGATCCACTGCGACCCTGTGGGGGCGCTGTCTCACCTTGATGTGTTTGACTCCACAGCTGACCAGGCGGCTGGTCTGGAACGGATCCCAGCACACGTCAAAGATCTGTGGGAGGAGCAGAGCGTTACGCACCCAACCGTTTCCAGAACCTTTAACCTCCCACAGTCCTACTCTGTCCGAGTGTCCGGTTGCCATGGCGACGACCCGCCCTCTTCTCCAGTCCCAGATGCACACCGTGTTCTTGGCGTCCAGTCCGACTGAGGCCAGTCGCTATGACGACAGACATAAACCACGCAGTTGACACGACCTGAGGGCAGCTTCGGTCATAATTACTGTAGTATTCATCCTCTGGACTCCGCCCACCACGGAGAGGGGGCGTGGCTTTACCTGTCCGTCTGAGTCAAAGGCAAGGCAGGCGACTCCGTGGGTGTGGACGTCCCTCAGGATGGAGACGGTCTGCATGGCGTAGGTGTCCCAGATGCAGATGTACGGGTCTTTCCCCACCTGACCCGTCGCCACCTGGATCTTATCGGGGTGGATGGCCAGGCTGCGGACAGAACGAGTCACTAAACCCACGTTTACCTGAACAGCACCACGTCCTAACAAGTAATTCATCTTCTCTCCACTAGAGGCAGCGTGGAGGCGGCTCAGTGACCCGATCGCTGATGCCATCAGGAACAGAGTGTGTGTGTTCACTGGCATAACACACACACGCACACGTATCCTTAGGTGGAAGGATAGGTGTGAATTCATCCAACGCCTGGATGAACAGGCGGTTGGATGAACTCTGACCCCTTCATCCAACCGCCTGTCTTGCACTAATCAAGCCGTGGTTGCGTTGGGCACCGCCCCTCACCTGATGATGTCATCGTTGTGACCCAGGTAAAACTTCTGGGTGTGCTCGCGGGTGTTGTAGACCACGCCCACCCCGGCCACAAAGTAGACCAGCTCCTTCCCCGCCGTGTAGAACAGGTTGTTCCGACACTGGTGGCCCCGGTAGCCGTGGATCCACTCCAGCCGCAGCTGGCAGCGCGGCGCCGTTTTGTCCGACATCCCGCTCTGCTGCTAAGGATGCTGGGAGCAGTAGTCTCTCTCAGAAGTGCTTCTAACTGAGCAACCTCCAACTACACTTCCCATAATGCCATTCTGCAGCCTCCTGATTGAAGCAAGAACAGCAACGGTCAGTAAGTCGTCCCATAAAAAGCAGACGATTCCTTCAGGCTGCCTCCATCATGGCCGCCAACATGGCCGCCAACATGGTTTCTATGGTTTCGTGCCTAGAAGATCAAACCTCAGCTGGTTCTGCTGTGAACTGATAACTTGTTTCTGATTGGATGGAAAGTTTTTTCATATTTAAAAAAATTTATATATATATATGTATGTATATACATATATATATATGTGAAATGATCCGATTCTGATTCTGTGTTCGTGAATCGAGGAAGAATCAGAGTATTTCCGTGTATTTATTGATGATGAAAACAGATGGAATCATATTTTATTCCTGATGTTCAGCGCTGCAGCTGTTTCAATATCTGCTGTTAATCTGATCTGAATCCAGTTCGGATCAAAATCAGTTCAAACCCGCAGAACCGGTTCCTTTAAAGATCCGGTTGGACCTGGCAGAATCCAGCGGCTCTCTGAACTGTTCCTGGGTCAGTGATGCGGATCGGTTCAGCCCACCGGGTCTCGATCAGCTGCGGATCCGAACCCGACCAGAACACAGGATTAATTCCGCTGATGAGTCCGCGAAGGCTGGAATCTGAGAAAATCCCTCCGCCGTCTGCTCAGCGTTAAATCCGAAGATTACAGAACCAATCTGAACCAGCAGCCCCGAACCGGCACCGCAGCCCGCAGCGAAAGGTCCCGCTGGAGCAGGCCGCCCGACAGGCACCGGCGGCGGGTCCGAAGGCCACGGAGAGCCGCTGGACCCAAAAACAGGAGCAGAGTGGGAATACTAACGGGAATCTCATGAACCGCTGAGCAAGTCAGGCTGGAACAGTGGGAGAGGGACTTCCTTTTGAACTTCAAAATAAAAGCAGCTGAAACTGTCCATCCTCTCCAGGTCTGGCCACCATCTGGACCTCCAGTCAGTCCACAGACCCTATCAGAACCGAGCACGACTTTGACTGGGTCAAAGGTCATTAGAATCCAGAACTGGATCAGGTCTGACTATATCTGTTACCTGGGTAACAGTTGCTGAAGTGATGCATTGTGGGAAGAGTCGGTGGTTCGGAAGAAGTCCAGGCTTCTGAATCAGAACCAGAATCTGGACCCAACCGGGTGTTCCAGAACCAGGGGCGCCACCAGGAATCTTGGGCCCCCTGACAAAAAAATAAGTTTGGGCCCCCCTGTGCAGCTGCTGTTACAATTTTTGAGTCTATTTGACCCATAAAAAGCGTCACAATTTTAAAGGCCTGCATCTCCTTTGCTTTCTTTGGTTCAATACTGATAATCAGCACAATATTTACTGCTCATGAATCTAACATCCAACAGTCCACATCCAGTATGCAGGTAGGTTGTTTATTTTTTTTAATTAGTTTTAGATACTGAAATGTCTCCCCATGAGCAACAGTCAAAAGCAACGTGCAAAATACACATAAAGCCAGTGGTTTCCAAACATTTTCTGCACCCACCATGGATTACAAATGGCTGTCTGGTTGAAACGACGCGTGTGTGTGTGTGTGTGTGTGTGTGTGGGGGGGGGGGATCATTGACTTTTTGGGGGGCAAAATGAATGTACGTAGCTGAAAATAGACACCAACATCGGTAGCCTACAAGGTACTTGCTAAGCTTAAGGTTCTGTATTGATGTTAGTTAGTCATCTTTTAGCTAACATTAGCTAGTCATCTTTTAGCTAACATTAGCTAGTCATCTTTTAGCTAACATTAGCTAGTCATCTTTTAGCTAACATTAGCTAGTCATCTTTTAGCTAACATTACCTGCATCCAGCAGCTTTACTCAACTCAGTCGGTTAGTTTGGAGGGAAAAACTGTGAAAAGTTCTTTGCGTTTTGCTGGTTTGCTGCCGTGATTCTAACACAAACCTACGTAGCTCCGCCCAGCAGCAGCAGGTCTCCTTCACAGGTGGAAACCCAGCGCGAGCGTCGTAGCGCTCATGTTGCGTTTAAAGGCGGCTCGGAAAAACAGGTTACAACATGTTAACAACGGATTAAACAGTTTTAACTGCTGATAAAAGTGACAGAGGACACAGATATGGGAAGTGTGGAAGCCTCTACTGTATCAAATTGGCATAGGAATAGCAGAGAGTTGCCCATTCTAAGGTAAAAACCCAGCGCATACAGCGTTCATGTTTTTTTTTTCCATCCAGACGGCTTCCCGCGCCCCCCCTGCAATGACACGGCGCCCCCCCTAGGGGGCGCGCCCCACAGTTTGGGAACCTCTGCATAAAGCAATCCAGACTTCTAAAAACTGCTATGTAGTTGCACTCAGGGGTGAAAGTAGTTTTAAATTCTTGGGGGTACTATGACCAAAAAAGGTGTGTGTGTGTGTGTATATATATATATATATATATATATATATATATATATATATATATATATATATATATATATATATATATATATATATATATATATATATATATATATATCATTCTTGAGAATAGGGACAAAATGGGTTTTAATTTTCCCATATTTTTTAAAAATTATTTCTCAACCTTATGTATGCAAATATGACAAATAATGTTTAGAAAATGTAAAGATGCTAAGGTACAGGCTCCCAGTTGCGAATTTTTTAAAAAAAATTACATTTTTAATCGACCTGACCCAAAACTTTGTCATCACCATCTGACAAAAATAAATCTAAAATGATTTTTAAAATACCCCATTAGTGATATTTTTACTCAATTTACAGACAAATGCTTCTCAAGAAATAAAATAAATATTATTTAAAACAAAAAACAAGAAAAAGTCCATCTGACGGAGTTGACACAGAACTGAAGGTGGTGACAAACTAGTGAGTAAAATGAAAAACTTGGTACATGTGAAGTAATGCAATTCATGTAAAATACATTAAAATGAATTAGTTGCACATTTAAGTGAGATTTGACAACAATTTCACTGAAAGAGTCAGAAAAACTCTGACGGAGTTGACGAAATGCCAAACTACCTCAATTTATATGATGTTATTCTGAAGGAGGCCATATTGTAGCTCGTCAGGTCCATGAAATCTTTACATTATACCAAAATTAAGCTTTTATTTCGCAAAATTTCATCAAAGTTTTGTAAATTGTCAGTTATGGTGTTGACACATCATGGTTGTGACAAACAACTTAGGAATAAAACAGAAGAAAAAACTAAAGAATAACTTAAGCTAACCGGAGCTAACTAGCCCTCCTAGCAAAGGAAGAGAAAAGACAACGTCATGGGGTCCTCAGAAGTTCTGGTGCCCCCCAATAATGCCTGATTTTTTTACATTCTTTTCATTTCTGACGGTGTTGACAAAAACTAAGGACAAATTTCAACGGAGTTGGAAAATATCTAAAAATTATTTTTAATTCAATTTATCGATACTTTTATAATTATTTATATGACTACTTATACTTAATTGTCATAATATATAATTTTAGTATTTCTTTAATTGTTTTAAACTATAAGAATGTGTTGAGTTCTGCTCCTGGACAAGGGCTTTTACAGGCATCATCCACCGACTACAATGTTTAAAATAAAAAAATATTCAGCAAAAAAAAGAAAAATATACATTGTTGTGCTCACATGACCCAGGTTAGTTTAGTTAGATATTTGAAAAAAATATATTTTGTGCATATTTTATTCAAATTTCATGCTTTATCCATAGGACCTGTTTTGTCCCTATTCTCAAGAATCACTGATTATATATATATAAAAATTCCCCTCTCACCCTCCGTGGGTGGTCTCTTTCATCCTCTGAGCTCGGGTCCTCTACCAGAGGCCTGGGAGCTTGAGGGTTCTGCGCAGTATCTTGGCTGTGCCTAGAACTGCACATTTCTGGACTGAGATGTCTGATGTTGTTCCTGGGATCTGTTTGAGCCACTGCTCCAGTTTGGGGGTGACTGCCCCGAGGGCCCCGATGACCACAGGCACCACTGTGGTCTTCACCTTCCAGGCCTTCTCCAGTTCCTCTCTGAGACCCTGGTATTTCTCCAGTTTCTCATGCTCCTTTTTCCTGATGTTGTGGTCACTTGGTATTGCTACATCCACCACAACGGCTTTCCTCTGTTCTTTATCCACCACCACAATGTCCGGTTGGTTCGACATTACCATCTTGTCTGTCTGGATCTGGAAGTCCCACAGGATCTTAGCTCGGTCATTCTCCACCACCTTTGGGGGTGTCCCCCATTTTGACCTCGGGGCTTCCAGTCCATATTCTGCACAGATGTTCCTGTACACTATGCCCGCCACTTGGTTATGTCGTTCCATGTACGCTTTCCCTGCCAGCATCTTGCACCCTGCTGTTATGTGCTGGACTGTCTCAGAGGCCTCCTTGCACAACCTACACCTTGGGTCTTGTCTGGTGTGGTAGATCTGAGCTTCTATTGCTCTGGTGTTTAGGGCCTGTTCCTGGGCGGCCAGGATGAGGGCCTCCGTGCTGTCCTTGAGTCCAGCTTTCTCCAGCCATTGGTAGGATTTCCTGATATCAGCCACTTCAGTTATTTGTCGGTGGTACATCCCATGTAGGGGCTTGTCTTCCCATGATGGTTCCTCCAGCACCTCGTCCTCTGTTCCCCATTGCTTGAGGCATTCGCTGAGCACATCGTCCATTGAGGCTTTGTCCTTGATGTATTTATGGATCTTAGATGTTTCATCCTGGACAGTGGCTCTCACACTCACTAGTCCTCTGCCTCCTTCCTTACGGCTCGTGTACAGTCTCAGGGTGCTGGATTTGGGGTGGAACCCTCCATGCATGGTTAGTAGCTTCCGAGTCTTAACATCCGTGGCCTTCATCTCTTCCATTGGCCAGCTAATTATTCCGGCAGGGTATCTGATTACTGGTAAGGCATAGCTGTTTATTGCACGGATCTTGTTCTTGCCATTGAGCTGGCTTCTCAGGACTTGCCTTATTCGTTGGAGGTATTTGGCTGTGGCTCCTTTCCTTGTGACCTCATCGAGGTTGCCATTTGCTTGTGGTATTCCCACAAGCAAATGTGGTATATATATATATATATATATATATAGTTATATATATATATATATATATAGTTACTCAAGTAACCCTAGTCAGAGGGGCTACATGCAAAGACTGAGGGTGGAATGGTTACTTCGACACCCACAGTCTACAATGACTGCCAAACAACTAGTAGCTCAGTGCTCCAACATCCGCAAACGGCAACTGCTATCACAACTTGAGATTGACGAGGTACAACACAAATGCTACGGCAAAAGGGAGGAGCCCAGAGGTAAGGTCAGGGGGGAGTTAACTACAACTCCCCACCCCGAGACTGGGTATGCAGCCCCAGTAATGAACGAACTATCAAAGCTGAACGAGACAGCAACTGACCTGAGAGAAAGAATCATGGCCCTGAATGAACACCAGGCAACCCCGACGCCAATTACAACGGCTGAGTGAAGTACCATCAGAAAGTCTCATTGAAGATGTGAATGCAGCATTGAGAACAATCCCTACCAACACCATAACAGAAACCAATGAGCTGATATACAACTCAGCATCAGTGATCCTTGAACTGCTCGGATATAAGAGCAACCATGAGACCCAATATCCATCATGGAAAAGACGGTTAGAGGCTAAGATCAAGATAACAAGGAGGGAAGTGAGCCAACTGTCAGAGCTCTAAAGAGGTACAATGAAAAGACCAGTACTTAAGAAGTACAGCCAGATGCCCATACCTGAAGCACTCGAAACTGCCAAACAAAGGCTCCAAGCCTTGGCCAGCCGCCTAAAGAGATACACAAGAGAGAATGAAGCCAGGAGGATTAACCGGCTCTTCTCCACCCAACCAGCTAAAGTGTACTCTCAATGGCAGGGTAATAACAACAGAGCAGACCCACCAAGGCTGGAGACTGAACAATACTGGAAAGGCATATGGGAAAGGGAGGCGTCCCACAACAGCAATGCACAGTGGCTAACCTCTCTACGAGAGGACCACAGCAACCTCCCTGAGCAAGCCCCGGTAACCATCACTGTGGCAGATGTCCAAGAAAGAGTCTCGGGTATGAAAAACTGGACAGCACCAGGGCCTGACATGATCCATGCCTACTGGCTAAAGAAACTCACTGCCCTCCATGAGCGACTGGCAGCTCAACTGAACCAGCTGCTACAGAATGGGACTCACCCTGAATGGCTAACTGAAGGGCGCACAATCCTGATCCAGAAGGATCCCTCAAAGGGTTCAGTCCCATCCAACTATCGGCCGATAACCTGTCTCTCTACAACATGGAAGCTCATGTCAGGCATCATAGCAGCTAAGATAAGCGGGCACATGGATAAATACATGAGCACGGCACAGAAGGGCATCGACATAAATAGCAGAGGAGCCAAACACCAACTCCTTGTAGACCACACAGTCGCCCGAGACTGCAAAACCCGACACACCAACCTGTGCACCGCTTGGATTGATTACAAGAAAGCCTATGACTCAATGCCACACACTTGGATCATTGAATGCTTAGAGATGTACAATATCAATAGGACTCTAAGAGCCTTCATTGCAAACTCGATGGGGCTGTGGAAAACCACCCTTGAAGCCAACTGCAAACCACTTGCACAAGTGTCCATCAAATGTGGCATATACCAAGGAGATGCTCTGTCCCCACTGCTGTTCTGCATAGGCCTGAACCCCCTTAGCCAAATCATCAACAAGACTGGCTACGGATACCGACTCAAGAATGGGGCCACAATCAGTCACCTCCTCTACATGGATGACATCAAGCTGTACACCAAGAGCGAGCGAGACATCGACTCACTGATCCACACCACCAGGATCTACAGCACTGACATTGGGATGTCATTCGGACTAGAGAAGTGTGGCCGGATGGTTACAAAGAGAGGGAAGGTCGTCCACACAGAAGGGGTCTGACTCCCAGAGGGAACAATAGCAGACATAGAGCACAGTTACAAGTACCTGGGAATACCACAAGCAAATGGCAACCTCGATGAGGTCACAAGGAAAGGAGCCACAGCCAAATACCTCCAACGAATAAGGCAAGTCCTGAGAAGCCAGCTCAATGGCAAGAACAAGATCCGTGCAATAAACAGCTATGCCTTACCAGTAATCAGATACCCTGCCGGAATAATTAGCTGGCCAATGGAAGAGATAAAGGCCACGGACGTTAAGACTCGGAAGCTACTAACCATGCATGGAGGGTTCCACCCCAAATCCAGCACCCTGAGACTGTACACAAGCCGTAAGGAAGGAGGCAGAGGACTAGTGAGTGTGAGAGCCACTGTCCAGGATGAAACATCCAAGATCCATAAATACATCAAGGACAAAGCCTCAATGGACGATGTGCTCAGCGAATGTCTCAGACAATGGGGAACAGAGGACAAGGTGCTGGAGGAACCATCATGGGAAGACAAGCCCCTACATGGGATGTACCACCGACAAATAACTGAAGTGGCTGATATCAGGAAATCCTACCAATGGCTGGAGAAAGCTGGACTCAAGGACAGCACGGAGGCCCTCATCCTGGCCGCCCAGGAACAGGCACTAAACACCAGAGCAATAGAGGCTCAGATCTACCACACCAGACAAGACCCAAGGTGTAGGTTGTGCAAGGAGGCCTCTGAGACAGTCCAGCACATAACAGCAGGGTGCAAGATGCTGGCAGGGAAAGCGTACATGGAACGACATAACCAAGTGGCGGGCATAGTGTACAGGAACATCTGTGCCGAATATGGACTGGAAGCCCCGAGGTCAAAGTGGGGAACACCCCCAAAGGTGGTGGAGAATGACCGAGCTAAGATCCTGTGGGACTTCCAGATCCAAACAGACAAGATGGTAATGGCGAACCAACCGGACATTGTGGTGGTGGATAAAGAACAGAGGAAAGCCGTTGTGGTGGATGTAGCAATACCAAGTGACCACAACATCAGGAAAAAGGAGAAACTGGAGAAATACCAGGGCCTCAGAGAGGAACTGGAGAAGGCCTGGAAGGTGAAGACCACAGTGGTGCCTGTGGTCATAGGGGCCCTCGGGGCAGTCACCCCCAAACTGGAGCAGTGGCTCAAACAGATCCCAGGAACAACATCAGACATCTCAGTCCAGAAATGTGCAGTTCTAGGCACAGCCAAGATACTGCGCAGAACCCTCAAGCTCCCAGGCCTCTGGTAGAGGACCCGAGCTCAGAGGATGAAAGAGACCACCCACGGAGGGTGAGAGGGGAATTTTTTTATATATATATATATATATATATATATATATATATATATATATAATATACACAAAAAATTGCTTCTTTTTGTGCTTTGGAGTTTCTGTGCTGATTAATTTTGCGAAGCGATAAAAGCTCGTAGCTCTTGCATTGTTACAAAATGGAGTCATGTTTCCTTCAGCCCACTGGCTGCCATGTTGAACCTTGAGATGCCAGGAGACCTAAATCCTGAACTTCATGGCGTGGAGTCATCCCAGTTTTCCATGTCTGGCATATAACCATTCATTTTATCTTTTAAACTGGTTCTACTGATCCTGTGTCCAGACGGAGGGATAATCAGTAGCCCAGCATCATGACCTGTTTGTTCTGCAGATCCTGCAGCTTCACCTTCCCAACATGGCTCCTCCTCACCCTGACAGGAGGAACCACAGAGCTCTGTGAGGTTAAAGCTCATCTTCTGAAGTTGGGATGTTTTTCCTCCAACAGGTTCCAGAGGAATCACCTCAAACCAGATGATGGACTGGATTTTATTTCACTGTCATTTGTGGATGTTAGAGCCTCATTTTCAACAGTGGAGCTATAAAGGTGGAAAAATGTTTTAATTTTGGAGAAAATCTCATCAACATCAATATTTCCACTAAATAAGAGGCAAAAAAATTGTTTGATAAAGGGCCCAGATAGCACACGACGTTAAATCAACGTTGAATTATAGTCAGAATGGTTGATTTTTGGTTGAAGTCGACAAATGACGGTGGATCAACCATCAAACAACCATCCAATCAAACCGTTCAAACTGTGTCATTGAATCAATGTTGTTTTGTGGTTGAAACCTAATGAATGAAATGCTGATGTCTGATCAATGTTGAATCAATGTCAGCTGTTTTGCTGCATCCCTTCCCCTCCTCTCCTCCTCATCAGCCATCAAGAACAGCAGAAGGTTGTTAATCATCCACAGATTCATCCAGGTGAGGCAGAAGAAACACTGAACTAAACCTGCTAATGACTGATTCAGTCTGTTGATTCTTGGATTGGTTAAGCTGAACTGGACTATTGTTACTTGTGTGGGATCTTTATCAGCATATAGACTCTTTTTAAGGAATTTAATCAACTTATTTGGAAATATTTGTAGTTGATGGAAGTTTATTCTGTATAAATTATAAATAATTTTTCCAACTACACTATAAATCACCTTTTGTTCGATTTATTTGTCTCTGGTGTGTTAAATAAACCTGATCCTCCCTGAGTTTTATTGTTAGGTTTTCTGATAAACAGCCCTTTATTTTAAATACTGATTTAATATCAATATCATAAATCCTACACTATACTGCAGCTTGATGGGTAAATGCAGTTGTATATGTAAACATTAAGATAAATATTAATGAAAGATTAAGATATTAATTTAACAGTGAGTGTACATGGGGAACTATATGGTTTGTATTTGTTCTCAGACCTGTAACCAGTTCACTGTTTAATCTTTCATTGTGTTTCAGAACTTTTCTAATGTTTATCATCTTTCTAATCGGCACCTTCCTCACTTTTATTTTTTTGTTTTTCAGCCGTTGCTCTGCAGTTTGACCCAAACCTGACTGACTGCAGCAAAACTGTCGAAGTGGCTTCATTATGCGCCAGAATGAGAGGAAGACATCACAAGGAATCAAAGTGACGCCAACCAGAGTCAAACTGGGGTTACTGCAACTTGTCCTGTTTCCCTGGTTCATACAGTACGAAGCTGAACCTCATGGACTCTGTTCTTCTGTGGCAGCAGATTGTTGTTCTGTCAGTCAGATATGTTTAAAGATCTGTCCCTCTTTTCTTAAATAAAATGTTAAATCAAACCCATGTTGTCATTTTTAAACTTTTGTACACAGTTTACGCATCATCTGCCAATAATACAGTGTTTAACACCAGTGAAGAAACTTTTAGTGGCATGTTATGATGTAGACCTATCAGACCTAAAATGTACATAAATCCTTAGCTTTCATTCAATATAAAATCAATCCAAATCCACATTCAGATGATGGTTGAATCAACATTGATATAATGTCAGTTATGGTTGAAACCCTAACGTTGATTCAACGTTGTTCCAATCAGTCTGTGCTCTCTGGGGAAAAGCCTCTCAGACTCCGACAGCACCAAACTATTTTTTTATATTAGATTTAATTTCACATAATTATCGTGGTAGAAGCCATTTGTCTGTTAAATACTTAATGAATCTCTGTCCTCTCCTGAGTGAAATTAAAGCTGCAGTAACTTTTAAATAAATATTTTTCACATATTTTTTAAAACTGTCATTATGTTGTGACAGTTTGGTATGAGACGTAATCTGTGAAAAATCTATTTCCTCTGCCTTCTCCCAGTGCTACAAGCAACCAGTCAATGGCAGGAGAGTTTTAGTGCTGTCAATCACAATCTCATGTGGTGCTGCTCATCCTTCCTCCCCCTCAATTTGTGCTATTCTGCAGCTAGCATAGCACAGAGCTGTGCAGATTCAAACTGTGAATGCTCAGTTTAGTTAGCATAGCTACCAATGATGGCAGATAAACGGTTTCTTGTAATGATAAGTTGTTTCTCCACCATTAGCACATTTAGCAGTGAGTGAATGAGGATGATTGACAGCACTAAGACCCTCCTACTGGTTCTGATTGGTTGTTCTGGTCAGAACGGTTCATTACTGTCAGAGTTGACACCTATTAAACACAGCAAATAACACAGGAAAGACAAGAGAAAGTTAGATTCTTAATACTCGCGAGGAGAACAGACAGAGATGTGCTTTCAGTTACAAATCTCCTGCTGCTCTGAAGCACATTTGCCTGCCCCTCTCTTTTTATTGTCTTTAGGATCCCTAATCACAGAGAGCGGTGTAACTCTAAAGGGAGGGGAAAAGACACTTCATCACACAGTCACAGCACCAAGATTATAGCTAACTAACAACACAATCTATCTCGCACTAGCTTATCCAGTTCCTGACCCAGGATCAAACAGGACAAGTTGTACATCTTCACGGCGATGGTTTTATAGCTATCTAAGAGGTCAAAGCAGGCCGTTCTGAGAAGAGCTGCTGTCACTGCTCTTCTTCAGAGAGGCCCTCTGAGAAAGCAAGCCAGAGTGATTAACAATACAGAAACATTCCTTAAAACATATGACTAAACTAAATAAGTAAGAATACATAAACTAAGAACATAATAAAGATATAACAAATAGTTGATAATAATATTATTTACCTAACAATTACTTTAACCAGTAATAGTAATTCAGGAAGGAGATGGAGGAGATTGATTGTTTCCACAGATTATCTGTCTCATAACAAACTGCTACAACATGGTGACAGCTTTAACTAATATGGAGAAAACATATTTTTTATTA
Organism: Poecilia mexicana; assembly: GCF_051168715.1. NCBI lineage: Eukaryota > Metazoa > Chordata > Actinopteri > Cyprinodontiformes > Poeciliidae > Poecilia > Poecilia mexicana. The sequence continues at coordinate 25,051,260 of NW_028263370.1, read as the reverse complement.
AAGTTATACTGCAGCTTGAATAAAATGCAACATTTTGAGAAGTCTGGATTGCTTTATGTATATTTTGCACGTTGCTTTTGACTGTTGCTCATGGGGAGACATTTCAGTATCTAAAACTAATAGAAAAAAATAAACAACCTACCTGCATACTGGATGTGGACTGTTGGATGTTAGATTCATGAGCAGTAAATTTGTGCTGATTATCAGTATTGAACATAGGCGTAGGAAGCGAGGGGGGCGGGGGGGAAATGTCCCCCCACCATTATTGGAGAGAGTCACATTCGTGCCCCCCAATAATTTCACCGCTGTTGCGAAGAATTTTAAAATCTTCCACTCGCGTGCTTTTATTTTGAAGGCGCACAACAGCGCATTCAGCAGAGCGCTTCCTGCCCCTCCCCCCTCTGAACAGCTCAGAGTAAAGGCAGCAGCAGAGAAACTCCGTTAGAAGGAGGTAAACTGTCTGTCAGGACTGTTGCCATGAATGTCGCTCGTTTATAACATCTTGTTGTCAGTTTACTTTCATATATAGAACTAAATCTTTTAATTAAGCTGTTTTAATTCTGGAATAGTCACATGTCCAAAATTTTACTGCTGACTTTGTTTAAAAGTTAGCTAGTCTAGTCACCGCAGTGAAGTGAGTTTCAAGTTGGATATTCGCGCTCCGGGGAGTAACCGGCGTTTAGCTCAAGGTTGATCCGATTTATGAACGCTACTGTCGGCCAGCGGTTCTCCACCGCTCCCGGCCGCAGGTTCACTTAGGGACTGTCAACAAATTACATGAGACACAATATCATCTATTCAATTTTAAGGTCATATACACTATTTTCAATAATTTTAATATTAAATAATGTTTTCTTCCATAGCTTCCAGGTCATGTGACCTATTGACTCAAAATCACTTTGAAATTGTTCTACTAATCATTAGAGAGTCACTCTCATTTTTTTCCCCATTTTAGATCTTTATCCATTTTTTACATCATTTAAATTTACAAATTAAAAAATATGATTGGTGTTTAATATCTTAAATTTCATGTGATCCACTGACAAGGAATAAAAAGGGCTAAATGGAATAAAAATGAGTTTGCACCACCTATCCAGTCTAGTAGAATAATTTCACATTGATTTTGAGTTAATAAGACCCAATTAACTTATGGGTCTTATGACCCATAAGCTGTTGAAGAAAAATCAATCAATCAATCAATCAATCATCTTCCCCTTGTCTGCAGTCGGGTTGCGGGTCAGCAGAGGCCCAGACTTCCCTCCCCAGCCACTTGTTCCAGCTCCTCCAGGGGAATCCCAGGACGTTCCCAGGCCAGCAGAGAAACATCGTCCCTCCAGCGTGTCCTGGGTCTCCCCGGGGCCTCCTCCTGGTGGGACGCGCCCAGAAGACCTCACTAGGGAGACGTCAAGGAAGCATCCTAATCTGATGCCTGACCCACCTCAGCTGGCTCCTCTCGAAGTGAAAAATCAGCAGCTCTACTCTCAGTCCCTCCTGGATGACTGAGCTTCTCATCCTATCACTAAGGGAGGCCCAGACACCTTATGGAAAAAACTAATTTTGGCCGTTAGTTTCAGTCAAGACCCTTCAGCCTATGCCATAGATGAAGGTAGAGACAGATCCACTGGCAAATCGAGACCTTTGCTTTTCGATCCAGCTCTCTTCACCACGACAGACTGGTACAGCGCCCACTTTACTGCACCAATCCTTCTATTGATCTCCTGTCCATTTTGCCTCATTCTTGATGTTATGGATTCTGTATTTTCCTCCATCTCTTTTACCCTCTTAACACGCTGCAGCATACATAACCATGTTTATATGTGACTGCTGACATGTAAACAGACTGAAACTGATTAGAGTACCGTTTAGGGAGGGTCCAGATTGCAGAGATGAATAAAAAGCTAAACTTGCTACAATCTTTGCCTCACTTGGCCCAACGCTGGACGGTGAATGTAACATCAGAAGCATGAAGTTCCATTTGGATAAGTATGGCTTGTGGAATTGGATCATCTTTTAGCATTAAAGTTTGTTTTTATATATAACCAAATCTCATTATTTCTCAAGGTCATTTACAATGAGTGGTTCTGGTCGGGTCCTGAAACTGGTTAACGTACATGGGTGGTGAACAGAGACAGAAATGAATGAACTCCAACAGTGAACAAGATCCTAAGATGCTTAAACTCCTCCACTTGGGTCAGGACAATCTTCCCTGACCCAAATAAGGCGCTCTACCCTTTTCCAGCTCAAGACCATGGCCTTGGATCTGGAGGTACTGATCCTCCTCATCTGCATCCTGCTCCAGTAAAGCTGTAGATCACGACCTGATGAAGCCAGTAGGGCCACATCATCTGCCAAAAGCAGAGGTGTGATCCCAAGGCCACCAAAATGGATCCCTTCAGAACCCCGGTTGGGCCGAACGTGGCCTCGGACAGAAAACACCCAAATCCAAAAATCTAATCAAATTTTATCTATATATCACATTTCAACAACAAGACATTTCCAAGAGCTTTACACCATAAAAACAAAAAATACAAAGTCATAGAAACACAGCCAACAACTGAAACATGACATTATCTCACTACATATCAGATTGTTTATAAATGTTCCATTAATTAGCGCATGGCTCTCATCTCGGGTCATGATGAGATGAGACTATTTCTAGTCAGAACCTCTCAACCTCACACACCAGCTCAGGCTCCCACCAGAGAGGTGATGCCCATGAAAAGTCTACCACCCAGGGTCAGATGGCCAAGGGCCCCTCCCTCGGCCTTCTAACATCCCACATTGCACCCAGCCCTTTTGGCCCACATGTGGTGAGCCCATGGGAAGGTGAATCCACTGTGGGCTGAGCCTGGCCAGACTCCATGTGTTTTGGCACCAGATGCTGCCACGGAGCACCAACTCCAGGCCCGGCTCCAGGGTGGAGCCCTGGTGACCTGCGTCCAGGTGAGGGGACACTGTATCCATTAACTGTGCTCTTCATAAAGGGTCTTTGGGCTGCTCTTTGTCATGACCTACGACCTCTAGCATTGGGTGACCCTATAAGGGGTATGAAGCCCCTGACAGCATAACTCCTAGAGTCACTTCAACACTCAAACCCTTTCATCACGATGAGGTGGCAGCCTATGGAGGTGAAGAGAAAATAGGAAATATATTTTTTAAATACAAAATTGCCTAAAAAATAATAAAATGGGTCAAAATGAATTAAAAATGAGCGTACCTCACTGCTCCAGTCTACTAAAACAAATTTACACTGATTTAGAGTAATTGGGTCAGTTTAGTGAGAACTCCTGCTCGGGTTCTCACTAAAACCAGGAACATAGATCACATAACACCAGTATAAAGTCCCTACACTGACTCCCAGTAGCTCAGAGACTAGAATAGAAAAATACTGTTGTTAGTTTATAAATCACTGAAAGGTTTAGTACCACAATACATTAAAGATCTGCTGTTGTATCAACCTTCCAGACCCCTCAGGTCTTCTGGTTCTGGTTCTGCTCTGCATCCAGAACCAGAACCAAATGAGGAGAAGCAGCATTCAGCTTCCATGCACCACAAATTTAGAACAAACTTCCAGAAAACTGTAAAACAGCTGAAACACTGAGAGCCTTTAAATCTCGACTAAAAACCCACCAGTTTAGAGCTGTATTTGAAACGTAATCAATTACGAATTTAATGACAATAGGTCACATGACCTGGAAGCTATGGAAGAAAACATTATATTATTTAATATTAAAATTATTGAAAATATTGTATATGACTTTAAAATTGAATAGATGATATTGTGTCTCATGTAATTTGTTGACGGTCCCTAAGTGAACCTGCGGCCGGGAGCGGCGGAGAACCGCTGGCCGACAGTAACGTTCATAAATCGGATCAACCTTGAGCTAATCGCCGGTTACTCCCCGGAGCTCGAATATCGAATATCCAACTTGAAACTCACTTCACTGCGGTGACCAACCACAATGATTTATTTAATCAGAATGAGACCGAAACAGCAGCGAAATGAGCCGTTTTATTATTTAAAGTGAGCAACACCTGATCATACGCGACCACTTAACATATATTTATATATTATTATATATTATTATATTATATTATATTATATTATTTAGATATTTAGGAGAACAGCAGTGCTAGAATGATGTTGAAGAAAGGTGAAGAAGTTCTGGTGAGGTCTTCATTTAGTTTATTGAAATATTTATTAACTGTTTTTAATTTTTAAATAAGCTAAACTATTTTATTATGAGAGGAGCAGGTGGAGTTTCAGGGTGTGAAGATATAAAAAAAATATATTAATTATATTAATTACAGGAGACAATAAGAAAAGTGCTTGAGGAGAGGTTTAAAAATAAATTAGTGAACATTTTTACTACACAGTAAATAGAGTTGAGATGTATAAAAATGTAAAAATTAAGTTGTTTAAATTCTCATTCTGTATGATAAAAACAAACTTTTTATATTTAGTTCCCATTCTGACACTGTACATCACTGTAGTGTCTGTTGTAAATCCATCCAGGAACATCAGGCTGCAGAGACAGAAACACATATCTGTAGATATTTTAGTTAAATGTTTGCGGCTGAAAATGACAGGAGAAAAAAACATTTAGTCTTTTTGCCTCAGTGTTTTTATGGCTCTTTGGTAAGTTACTGGCTGGAAAGTGAGACTGAGTTAACAGAGAGGAGCTAAAGTGTCAGATGTGAAAAGTATCATTTTTATTTGTTTTGTGGATCAAACTGTTGCACTGATGTAGGGAGACGTTCAAGAAGAACAAAACTTGTTTTTTAGATTTATTTTTGTTGGTCAAACTGCTGTATTGAGTTTAAAACTGCTGAGTCTAATTTTATGAGCTGTTTTCTACTTTGGTTTTAGGAAGAGGTAGAACCTGTTCAATCACAAGTCAATTTATATCAATGTCTTTTGACCAATAAAATATATCAGAATCTGTTAGCCTGTCTGAGCTACCAGAGTATTTAGCTTGCTAGTTGTGAGGCAAATGCTAAAGTGAGTGTTCATCCTGGAATGACGGTCATTATACTGCATAACTTTAATCTGATTATTGGATTGTAAATAGTAACATGTTAGAATACTAGGGTCAGATTAGAGTAACGCGTTACTGACGTGTTGATGGCTATTTACTGATCTGTCAGGTTTCCGATATGCGGCCCCCCAGTGAGACTCGGTACTGGACCACAGAAAGGACGGCAGACGAAGCCGTTAAAAAATGTGACACTTTTTATGGGTCAAATAGACCCAATAAATTGTAACAGCAGCTGCGGGGGGCCAAACAAAGTTTTGTCAGGGGGCCCAAGATTCCTGGCGGCGCCCCTGTTTACAGCTAATAATTTTGCTTAGTAAAGCACATAAAATAAAAACTCAAATATAAAGGAATTAACATCAATATGGAATAAATAAAACATATTAAAACAAAAGTATGTCCAGACAGAAAATGGTGAAGAAGCTCATCAGTGGATCTGATATTGGAACTGAAGTCATATTTGATGAGTTTTTTAAAATCGAGCTTTCCATGTTTAATGGTTTCTGTTCCCCAAGATCTGCTGAACTAAATTCATTTTCTATTTGTTTTCTTCTGATTGGCCAAACAAAGATTTAAACTTGAACTTAAACGACTTGAAAAAATACAATTTCACAAATAAAGGGGGGGAAACATTAAAAAATATGTTTTTTAATTTGTTTGAACTTGTTTAGTCAGACAAAAACCTGAAATACTATAAATTTTGTGTTTGGAGAAAATATTCAGTTTAACTGAGAAAAAACCTCAACAGGAAAGAAATCCAGGGAAAAAGGCTGAATTATTGAGAAAATGTTTAATATCAGAAAGAAAAGTCACAATATAATAATTTATATGGAAAAACTCAAATATGACAAAGGAAAATATTTTTAAGAAAATTAATTGAAAAATGTGAGAAAAAAAATCTGAATATTTGGAAATAAAATGATGGAAAAATAAACAAGAAAACGGTTCTGAATTTATCAAAAAGTGATGAAATGACATCACAGAACAGGAAGTGAGGTCATAGTTTAAAAGCTTTAATGAGTTGGCAGCTTTAACAGGTGCAGCTTCATACATGAGAAAAGCTTTAAATAGGCCATTCCTAACGATGCAGCTTGGATTGTGCAGACACACGAACTTCCATACATGTTCGCTACGTTACGATGCGTGGAACCATAGAAGAAGAAGACGGTCGGTCAGGTGAGCTTACGTGAAGCATGCAGGTGAACGTTTAACTCCAAAGCCGTAAAAAGTTGGTCCAGTTTCTCCTTCAGAACCGAAGAACAACGAAAATACAAAAACAAGTTCAGGAAAATCAGAACCGGAGCGGCCGGTCCCACCCAGGTCAGACGGACCAATCACAGCGCCCGCAGGCCCACCATCAACCAATCAGGGGGCAGAAAGGCCACCTATATCTGAAAGACGAACACATCACAATCAGAACCATTCGGAACCAACAACCGGGTCGACGCTGGCGACACGCTCATCAGCTGTCCACCTCTACCATTGGTCGGTCACTGTGACATCATCAGTGACATCATCAGCCCACTGGAGTTTATTAATGGTGGTTCTGGTTTGTCCGATCAGCGGACCTGTTCTGATCAGAGACGGACCCAGAGCCAGAGTTTGGACCTGGTTCTGGGTGGGTAGTCCAGCAGAAGCAGTTTTATATCCCAGCCTCTCTGGTTCTGGACCAGAACCAGCGATGGGTCTGGGATTGGTTGAGCAGAACCAGATTTAGATCCTGGTCTGTGGTCCGGTTTGGGTAAACCAGTTTGGGATTTTGGTCTTGGGTATGTTCTGGACCGGTTCTGTAGAACAGGTGAACAGCTGATGAATGTTTCAGGAAGTTCTGGATGTGCAGTTTGGGTCTCAGTGAAGCAGGAGCTGAGAGGAAATGCTCCGAAGCGGGTCGGGTCAGGTCGGGTTCGGTCGGGTCAGGTCGGGTTCGGTCGGGTTGGGTGCTTGCTGCTTCGCAGAGCCGGGTTGGGTCCACCAGCGCCCCCTGTGGTTCTTCTTCTACTGTTTCTTCTTGCTGAACAGGCTGAAGCGTTTCTCCTTGTCCCGTTTCCCCGGACTCGATTCGGCGGGCAGCGACACGCTGGCCGGGAGCGTCTGAGCGCGCCCAGAGGGCGGCGTGCCCGGGGCGGCGCCTGGGGCGGGGCGCTCGGCGCTCAGCACGGCCTGGATCCACGAGCTCATCTCCTCCTGCAGGGGGCGACAGAGGACAGTGGGTCACACCGAGCAACAGCTGGAGGATGGATCCGGATGTTCATCAGAACCACGGTAACCCGGTCATCAGAACCAATCAGAACCCTCCAAACATTTTTCCTGGGTTCTGGAAAGCCGGCTGGTTGGACCGGTTCCGGTCCGCTTCCTGTTTCTAGCGCAGATACTCACTTCATCTTTGGCTTGGAACAGAAACTCGTTCCCATCGGAGACTCTGGAAGAGAAGAACAACTAGATTCAGGAAGTGGGTTTAGATGTTTGGACCTTCAGTTCTGATCTGGTTTATACTGGTTTAAACCGGTTCAGAACCAGTTCACACTGGCCTAAGCTCTTTGGTACCAGTTTGAACCGGTCTTTGCAGGTTAAAGGTCGTCTGGTGAATGTCGGTTCTGTCAGAACCCCATTGGACCTCTCACATGGACACGTTGGACAGTCAGGCTGTCCTATGACGACAGTCCGGTCCTGGACCGGTTCTGGACCAGTCCTCACCTGAGCTTGAAGACGTGTTTCTTCTTCTTGTAGTCAGAGGCGACGTCACAGGTGATGTCCTTCAGGCCGACGGGCGCCTCCCCATGGTACGGGGCACCCTGGGCCGCCGCCTTGCCGTCCTTGTAGAAGCTCAGCTCCGCGCCGCGAATCACACAGTACACGTGGTGCCAGGACCTGCCAAACACAGAGTGCAGGAGTCAGGGAGGGCAGAGCCTGGGGGCGGGGCCTGTGGCGGCGGGCCTCACCTGTTGGACGCCTTCTTGTTAGGCCCCTCCCACTCGTGCTTGCGGTGCAGCGGCCCCTCCAGCAGCGCCGGCGCCTCCTGGCTGTGGGCCGGCAGCGTGGCCGACTGGCTGCCGCCTGACTTCCTGGCCGAGGTCGGCGAGGGGCCGGGGCTCGGGTCCTTGGAGCCGCGCTCCACCATGCCGTTCACCAGGCCGCCGCCTTCCACGGCGTCCTGCCGGTCCGGATCGGACAGAACCGGGTTAGAACACATTCCTGACTAGTGTGAAAACTGAACCCCATGACTTTAATCTGATTTAACTGCTGGACGGAAACTGAGAACTGGATCAGAACCATCTGATTGATCCCTTATTGCGGTTCTGGCTGGATCTTCCTGAGCAACACGGAGCATAAATCGGGTTTATTTTTGTTACATCCAGGCGGTTCTGGACCGGAAGTTTTACAGAAATGGTTTTAGTAATGTGGCTCCATAAATAAATCTTATTAATTATTAATGTTTCATTAAATACTGAATCTGAAACAATCCAGAATAAAATCTCTAGCCTGAAGTGTTCTGAATGTTCTGGTACCGGAACCGGGTCGGTTCGGCCAGCGGGAGCGGCGCCCAACCTGCAGGCAGAGCAGCAGAACTGACCTGAGGAGAGTCCTGGTCCCGATCCGATGGGAGTCCGTTCTGGGTCACGGCGCTGCAGGACCAACACAGACCCCAGTTAAACACTCACACTGAGGACACAACCGGGTCAGAACCATCTGGACCCGGGAGCAGCAGAACCTCACAGAATCTCTCAGGCCCGGCGGCCTAGGCAGACGTTGGGGGGCATCACCTGTTATATATTCCTCATCTCCTTCCCAAATAAGGTCTGTTTTTATAACTAGTCGTGGTTCCCTTTAATCCATCGCTAACATGTCATAGCGCTGCCTTTAAACGCAACATGAGGCTTAGACGCCCGGTTTTACTCCTGGCAGCGAAGGAGACCTGCTGCTGCGCAGAGACAGCTGTGTTAGAATCATGGCCGCCAACCAGCAAAGGAAAAACCAGCTTAGCTACATGAAAACTAGCAAGTGTTAGCTACACAATGACTAGCTAGTGTTAGCTACCATGTTAGCTACACGATGACTAGCTAGTGTTAGCTACCATGTTAGCTACACGATGACTGGCTAGTGTTAGCTACCATGTTAGCTACACGATGACTAGCTAGTGTTAGCTACCATGTTAGCTACACGATGACTAGCTAGTGTTAGCTACCATGTTAGCTACACGATGACTAGCTAGTGTTAGCTACCATGTTAGCTACACAATCACTAGCTAGTGTTAGCTACCATGTTAGCTACACAATCACTAGCTAGTGTTAGCTACCATGTTAGCTACACAATCACTAGCTAGTGTTAGCTACCATGTTAGCTACACAATCACTAGCTAGTGTTAGCTACCATGTTAGCTACACAATGACTAGCTAGTGTTAGCTACCATGTTAGCTACACAATCACTAGCTAGTGTTAGCTACCATGTTAGCTACACAATCACTAGCTAGTGTTAGCTACCATGTTAGCTACACAATGACTAGCTAGTGTTAGCTACCATGTTAGCTACATGATCACTAGCTAGTGCCGATATAACACGTTAAACTTGTTAGCAAGAATAGGAAACTAGTATTGCTGTTATCTATGTTCAAATGTAGGTAGTACTAGTTACATTAGTTACATTAGTTACATTAGTTACATTACTTGAGTAACTGGTACTCAAGTAAATGAGTACTGGCCCAGTCCGAGGTGTGTGGGGGTACTTAGAGTACTTTTACTGCACTGTCCCTTCTTCTTTTATTTGAGTGATGTTGTTATTGCTACTTACTTGAGTTGATTAATTTTGCATTTAAAGACAAACTTCAGAGATCAGAAACATTTGATTCTTAGATTTCTGCAAGTATGTCCTAATATTTATGCAATTTTGAGCATAATTATTCAACATTCTATAAATGTCACTGTTTATATTCTTATTGTTTAGTTTGTTTAAACAATAATGGGATTTAATAAAACCTGCTCCTGGGCGGGTTGAACAGAGCGTCCTGCTGTAGCTGCTGCCACTTTCCCTCCTAACTCCTAAATGAAATGAACAAATATAACTGCAGGTCTGAATAACTGGACGTATATTTTGGCCGTTGCCTGTTACCGTTGCTTTCAGGAAGTGAGTTAAAGAACAGCTCCATGCTGCATGCTAAGTTCACTAGCGCTGTGCTAGTCCTAGTCGTAGTTACGTAACGTGTCACACAGAGTCAAGGGGAGCTGGCAGCCGGCGGCCCAGGTTCTCCAGAACCATCTGGAGGTGAGAAAGAGTGGGCGTGTCCCTCTGCTCTCTGATTGGTCGGAAACTAGCTCTGATGTCACCCGTGTCCAAGTTCTGGTTTGACCCGGTCTTGTGTGCTTCCGGTCTGCTTTGTGGGTGTGAGTGGTTCTGGAGGCGGTTCTGGAGGCTCACCTTTGCTGCTGGGGTCCGTCTTGCTGGATCAGAACCGGTTCTGGATCCGGTGGCTTCCTCATCCTCTCCTCTTCCTCCTGCTGCCTCCTGACCTCCAGCAGCTCCATCTGGAAGCAGAACTGGGCCGTCAGCGCCAGTGGAACCGGACCGGGCAGGACCCCGCCCGCCCGCCGCCCTGCTCACCGTGGTCAGCCGCTCCAGGGCGGAGAAGCGCTCCTCCCAGGTGGCGGCGGACTTCTCGAAGGCCTCGTGGCGCTTGATGAGCTTCTCCACCTCGTCCACGCTCTGGCCCATCTCCCGGCTGGACAGGTACGGCTCCTGGCCCAGCAGCCAGGCCTCGGCCACGCCCGCGTCCCGCGAGAACTGGTGCACCTCCAGGACTGGGGAGGAGCAGGAGGGTTAGGGTGGCTCTGATTGGCTGGCGCGGCGGGGTAAACAGGAAGTGTCTTACTGAGGCGGAGCCACTCCCAGCGGTCCTCCCATTTGTCGATCATCTCCTTCCTCTTGTCGGTGAGCTGCAGCAGCTTCTCCTTGATCTGGACCACAGGAAACAGAACACAGCTCAGCCCGGACCCACCAGAACCAGAACCCCCAGGCTGCCCCTAGATAAGACACATATCAGCTGAAACCTTATTTTTAGAACCAGTCCGACAGCACAAAGCAGCCAAACTTTAAGACCGGATCCTAAAGAGTCCATCAGTCTGGAGAGGAATCCAGAACCGTCTCGAAGGTTCCCCTACTCCTCGGTTCTCCCTCAGCCACCCTCCCTCCGTTTCCTCTTGGCTCACCTCCTCTGAGGCGAAGTGCTTGCGGGCCAGCAGCGCCTTGCCCAGCTCGATGCAGGCGGTGAAGCTGTCGTTGCGGGCGTCGATCTCCGCCTTGATGCCCTGATGGTTGTTCATCAGCAGCTCCACGGAGGAAACGTCTCTGGAACCACAAACATCCCTGTCAGTTTGACTCCTGACGCCGGCTGAGCGGCGGTGGCAGCAGGCGGGCCTACCTGGGCTTCTCCTGGGCCTCGATGAGCCGGATCACGTCGTCCATCCAGAGCATCAGGTCGCGGACCATGCTGAAGAACCGGAACTTGTCCCCGGTGTCGAGGAGGCGGAACCTGCGTCCGTCGCAGGCCTCCAGCAGGCTCCTCCACGCCTCCAGCACTTCACCCTCCCGCCGCTGGATGTCGTCGGCTTTGTCTCCGGCGTATGCTGACTGCAGGCGCGCGGCGTCCTCCTGAAGCTGCCTCACCTGCAACCAGACCATTACACTGCTGTTTCCCTTCTTCAGCTGAGCATCCTGACAGCAGACACTCTGGCTGGAGGGACTGTCAGCCGTGTTACCTGTGTCCCCAGCGCCTGGATGTCGTGTTCGAAGGTGTTGTGCATCCTCTGCAGCGTCTCCACTGTGTTCTGGTCCCGGCCGACCTCCTCTGGTAGCTTCTTCTGCTTGTCGGCGATGCGACCCAGGATCTCCTTGGCGTCATGGTAGAACTTGTGGAGCTCGAAGGAGGCGGCGAGGATCTGCGTCCGAGTGTCGATGAGCTCCAGCAGGTCAGCCCACGCCTCGTTCAGCCCGTCCTTCCACTCCGCCACCGTAGCCGCGTCGCCATGCCCAGCGTTGATTAGCTCGTCCGCCAGCCGATTCACGGCGTCCACTCTCTCCTGCCCGATGTTCCCGGTGTCCCGTGCAAACTCCCGGAAACGTTCCTGCAGCATCTGAAGCCACCAAGCGTTGGTCGTCTCGGCTCCAGTCCAGGAGACTTCAGGTACAGACCGCATGACGACAGGGACTCACCGTGACATGTTCGTAGTCCTGGCCCAGCTCGTGAGACCCGGCCACCACCTCCCGTTCCGCGATCCACTGCTCCAGGTCGTCCACCTCCCTGTTGAGCTGGAAGAGGCGGAGCCTCTCGTCCAGCTTGCCCCGCCTCTCCTCAGACAGGTCCTTCAGGCCGGCGTACAGCTTGTCCACCTGAGACTGGCGCATGCTGATCCGCTCGCTGACAGACAAACAAAGGAACTGGATTAGAAGGCAACTGACATGCAGATTTTCCACAATAAAAGCCCTGCTGAGAACCAGTTCCTGTCTAGTAAAATTCACATCAGGAGACTCCTCTATTTTCTGAGAGCCTGAACAACAGCTTTCCGGCCCTGTTCTGATAAATGAGGGCGAACCTTCAGCCAAAAGCTGCATGTTCTTCAGGTTTCACCCAGGAATGTTGCAGAACAATAAAAACAGGAGCAGTGACAACCTCTCAGGGTGTCCGGCGGCCACTAGCCCTCGGCTGGTCTTGGACAGCTGGTGGACGGTCTCTGCGTAGTCCTCCACAGCCTGCTCCATGATCTGATGCTTCTTCAGCATGGTGACGGCACTCTGCTCGTCCTGACCACAACACGGGACAGTTGACAAGTGACTTCAGGAACTTTCCAGGCTGAGCAGTTCGCCCCACTCACCTTGGCTTTCTCCTCTGACATCATGTAGAGCTCCTGTTCACTCATCCAAGCCTCGGCCTCAGCGGCGTCAAAGTAGTACTGCTGAGCTTTGTGGGCCTCCTCCAGTCGGCCGTGCCGCTGCTCCACCTCCTCCATCAGCTCCTTCCACAGCTGCTGCAGGTCGGCCAGGCGCTGCCGGATCAAGTCGGTGTTGGAGGACCCGTCCTGCAGTAGGCTGCGGCTGCGCTCCAAGATGTCGTTGATGCGAGGCTGATGGCCCTGGATCTCCTTCTGCAGCGTCTGAGGACACATCAACCGGAGAGGTCAGGGAGCAGCTAGGAAACTCCAGAAGCTCAGGAGAAGAAGAAGTCACCTGGTTCTTCTTGATGAGCAGCTGGACTGTCTGCAGGTTGTGTCCATGCTCAGTGGATGTGGCCACTGGCATCCTCTCCTGGGCCCAGAGCTGCAGGAAGGAAGGACACCAGTGAGAGGAGCAGGTGGGGGGTACTGTCAGGGGACGGGGTCAGTTGTAAACCTCTGGAGGAGGAGTCTGTTTGTGTACGTACAATCTCATCCTCCACGTCACGGTTGAACTGATGGACCTCTCTGGACGCCACCAGGAAGTCCCTGCGACGGCGCAGCGGCTCCAGCAGCTCCTGGAACTTCTTCTCCACCACCTGTCGCCTCCCGTCCACCTCATCTGTGTCCTTCACCTCTTGACCAAGGGCCTTCACTTGGCTCTGCAACTCCACCACCTCCCTCTGGCGCACATCCACCTGGTTCTCCAGCATCTGAGCAGGAGGCAGACATCAATCCCCTGCCCTCACTCAGAAGGAGATGACATTCATAGAGTCACATCAGGCAGCTACCTGCTGTTTCTTCAGAAGTATGTTGACAGATGTCAGGTCTTTGCCGTAGTCGTCGGACTGGATCTGGCCCTCCAGGCTGCCCAGCCACTTGTCCAAGTCGGCACAGCTCTGTGTAAGCAGCTCGGCCTTGTTGGCGTCAAACAGACCCTGAGCTTTGGTCTGAGTGGTGGACTCAAGCTTCTCCCACAAGGTGTGGAGTGACTCCAGCTTCTCCTTCACCACCGCCTCCGTCTCTGGCTTCTCTGACACCAGCAGCGTCCCATCCTGACATCAGGAGGAACCAAGCAGATGAGATCTGTCCACTACATAGCAGGGCTAGTGGACTAGCTAACAGGATTAGCCTTATTTGTGATATTCAACAAGTTATTCTGAGAATTGGGAATGTTAAGAATAAATAATTCTGGGCTTTCCTCTCTGCTTAAGCTGTTTGCATGTTCGTATAAACATACATGCAAACACACAGAGCACACATGCGCAAAGCTACGGTTAAAGGAAATGACACACTAGGGGGCGCCGTCTTTAGGGCGTCGCTCAGACAGAGGAGAACTACAAACTACTGTCAGATGTTATTTTGATCTGTTGGCCCATCAGGATGGGATGAACAAGCTGTACTTTGGATAACCCTCCTTGGCTCTGGTGTTACTGGTTGAGGTTGTGATGGTAATATTTGACCTTGACCTCTACGGGTCCAAGGAGAGGCTGACCTTGCCGTCTACAGTGATGAGAGGAACATTTGTTTACATGAAGAGGATTGTTGATGGAAAATCACTAGAAATGACAAAAACCTCCATGGAGTCTGGAGGTTTTTGTCATTTGTCTGAAACATTCAGAATAGTTTCAGTGGGAATAAAATGATGATTCAGCGTCTGAACTTCAGTACCTTCTGGATCTTGTCCAGCCACTCCTTGTTGGACTGCAGCTCGGCCATGAAGGCCTGGTGCTTCAGCCATTTGCTGTGCAGGTTCCTGGCCTCGTCGTAGGTCATGTCCTGAGCCGTCAGCATCTTCTCACTGATCCATAAAGACAGCTGCAAAGAGACCCAACAGAACCTCATCCTCTGGAACCTTTTGGTCCGTCTCACACTTTCTGAGCCAGTTCTCTGGAAGTGTTGGGTTAAAATGTGCTTCTGACGCGCTGACCTCCTGGCAGTCCTGCAGGAACTTCTGAAGATCGCGATTGTCCTTCAGTCTCATCAGCAGCTCCACTGCTGCCTCCCTGTTCTTCTTGTGCCTGGAACAAGAAGAAACAGCAGGTAGCTCTACAACAGGCTCCATGTGAACCAAAACTTCACAAAAAGCAGAAACTCTGCAGTCTAGAGCATGAAGGCAGCACCCTCACAGTCCAGCTCCTGAGCACAGACTCCTCAAGCTGCTGATGCTACAGAAGCCATGTTGGGTCCGTTAAACTGGATGTAGCTCTGAAGCTACCTGTCGTCGATGGAGGCCACTCTCTCCAGGATCCGCTCAGCGTTGATGTTCCCATCACCGGCCAGCCTCCTGCCTGCCTCCACCACACCGTTGATCTTCTCCTCGTTGGCGTCCATTGTGGTCATGAAGTCCTCCTGCTTCTTGATGGCGCCCTCGGCGCCCTGCAGGGTGGTGGGCATCTCTGTGTGAGCCAGCACGTACTCCTGCAGAGAGGATAAGCTGGAAGTCTGGAGGCTGTTCTGTGACACTCAGGGCTCACCGGTCCTGGTTCTGGGGTCTGGACTTACCTGGTTGTTGAGGAAGGCCTCGGCCTGCTTGGTGTCCCTCAGGAACAGCTGGTAGGCGTGGGACTGGGACAGCAGGTTCTGCCGGTTCTCCCACATTTTGAGCAGCTCGTTCCAGCCGGTGTCCAGGGCCTGCAGCCGCTGCCTCAGGAACATGTACTGGGCGTCCACCTGGCCCCGGGTCACCATCTCCCCCATGTCTCTCATCTTCTGGTAGTCCTCCTCGTAGTTGTGGATCTCGTTTTTGATGCTTTCGTGTTGCGCCATCAGCTTCTCGGCCTCGGCCAGCGTGTTGGGCATGTCTTCGGAGGCGATGGCCGTCTGCGTGCGGGACAGCCACGACTGGAAGTCGTCTAGCTCTCGCAGGAACTGCTGCAGCTTCCTGGCTTCGCCCAGGGACTCCTCTCGTGTTTTCAGAGTATTCTTCATTTCGTCCCAGACGGCAGCGATCTCAGCCAGCCGGTCTGTGATGGCGCCGGCCTGGTCAGGATGCTCCTCAGCCAGCCTCTGGGCTTCACCCCGCAGGTCACCCAGCTTGTCTTCGATGGCCACCAAGTCTCGCTCCATGCCGGTC
Organism: Poecilia mexicana; assembly: GCF_051168715.1. Lineage (NCBI taxonomy): Eukaryota > Metazoa > Chordata > Actinopteri > Cyprinodontiformes > Poeciliidae > Poecilia > Poecilia mexicana. Next base: position 25,035,231 of record NW_028263370.1, on the reverse strand, counting down.
AGCTTCCTCTGCAGAGCCATGACTCCGGTGAGGTCATTGCCCAGCTCCTGGGTGGACTCGATTAGTTTGGTCTTTTCTTTGATCCAGGATTTGGTCTCATTGCAGTCGAGATGATAGTTCTGTACACCCAGAGCAGAGTTCAGGGACTCCTTCTTCTGGTCCACCAGGTCTCGGAACTGGCTCCACCTGCAGACAGAGGGTCAGATTCAGGTCTGCACAGTACCTTTAAGGTTCTTTCTTTCCCAGTGGGCCATGTGTACCTGTTGTTCAGTTTATCCTGCTGAGTCTTGATGTTTGTCTCGCTCGGATGGCCGCTGTGGATCAGCTGTCGGGCGATCTGGTTCACCACAGCAACGCGAGACGCTTGGTTGTTCATCTCTGGCTCCAGATTCTCAAACCTGCAGAGAGATCCACATCAGATCTGTACAGCCTGACAGACATCCAGGATGCATGCAGTCCCTCAGCTGTTACCTGTGCTGTATCACCTCCAGGTCCTCCAGTTTCTCAGGAATCTCCATGCTGTTCAACCACTGCTCCTTCTCGTCGATCCAAACCTCGCAGGCGTCAGCCTCACTCATCATCTTGTAGAGAGCCAGTGCATCCTGGAGCGCCTGCTTCCTCAGCTTCGTGAGCTCGGACACTTCCTTGTAGCGCTCCTCGATGCCAGCTAGGCGGCCCTGCACGTCCTCCGACTGCGCCTCCTCTTTGGGCAGCAGGGCGACCTGCTCATGCAGAGAGTCGATGACCGAACGGTAGCTGGCCACCTCTGCTGCAGCGTCCTTGTGCTTCCTGACCAGAGCCTGGGTGGAGAACTCATCATGGCCCGTCTCTCCACTAGAGACGATGCGCAGAGCGTCCAGTGTCCACGCATCCACATCATCCGCATCGGCCTGGAACTGGTGCATGGCCAGAGCTTCCTGCAGTCTCTTCTTTCTTGCTGCTGCAAGCTGCTCCAGCGCCACCCACTGAGCCTGCAGGTCTGAGATTCGCTCCTGGATCTTGGCAGCACCAAAGTGACCCGCATCCACCATGGCCTGGCCCTCAGCTATGGTGTGCTGCAGGTGTCCGGCCCGGCCACTCATCTCGTCCTCCAGGGCCCGCTGCTGGCTCAGGAGGCGCACCGCCCCGGTCAGGTCTTTGCCGTGCTCCATGGAGGACAGGATCTGCTCCTTCTCCCGGATCCAGCCCTCTTCCTCTGCCATTTCCCAGAAGAACTTCCAGAGTCGGCGAGATTCCTCGAGACGTGCACGGCGCTCAGCGGCCAGCTGGGTCAGCTCCTGGTAGCAGAACTCCAAGTGGGCCACCCGGTCCTGGATGATCTGAGGATCACAGGGCTTGTAGCCTGGAGAACAGACAAAGTGTTTTCATCAAGAATCTGGTTTCAGCTTGTTGATGAACCTCTCAATGATCAGCCAGAAAGATCTAATGCTCATTTCTCGGCCTGCGATGATTGGACTAGGACAGCTTTAGTGAGAGAGAGGGGGGGGGGAGGAAGAGAGAGAGAGAGAAAAAGAGAGAGAGAGAAAGGGAGAGAGAGGGAGAGAGGGAGAGAAAGGGAGAGAGAGGGAGAAAGAGAAAATAGAGAGAGAAAGGGAGAGACAGAGAAAAAGAGAGAGAGAGAGAAGGCGAGAGAGAAAAAAGAGAGAGGGAGATAGAGAGAGAAAAAGAGAGAGAAGGAGAGAGAGAAAAAAGAGAGAGAGAGTAAAAAGAGAGAGAGAAGGTGAGAGAGAAAAAAAAGAGAGAGAGAGATAGAGGGAGAGAGAGAGAGGGAGAGAGAGAAAGAGAGAGAGAAGGAGAGAGAGAGAGAAAAAAGAGAGAGAGAGAGAGAAAAAGAGAAAAAAGAGAGAGGGAGAGAGAGAGAGAAAAAGAGAGAGAGAAGGAGAGAGAGAAAAAAGAGAGAGAGAGAGAGAGGGAGAGAGAGAAAAAAGAGAGAGAGGGAGAGAGGGAGAGAGAGAGAGGGAGAGAGAGAGAGGGAGAGAGAGAAAAAGAGAGAGAGAAGGAGAGAGAGAAAAAAAAGAGAGAGGGAGGGTGTTTCCCGGTTTTCATTTTAAGGTCAGTAAACGATAAGCAGGTTATTGTTGTCCAAGCAGCATCTTTATGTCTGTAGACCACCTGTGTAAAATGTCCCAGTCCATAAATCAAACGCACCAATCCGATCAGAATCAGGACGAACTTTCTTCCAGGACAGGAACATTTAGTTTTTATTACTTAGAAACTGTGGCGTACTCATTACTTTTACAAATTTAGAGTATACTTAGAAAGTCCAGAGAATATTTACATACACTTATCTATTCTCGTTGTGAAATATCTGAAGTTTTATATCTTTTTCTTTAGTACAGAAAGGCACCACAAACATGGGATATAAGCAGAAACTTCCTGTAAGAAGGAAAGAAATAAAAATACATTCAAACTATTTGGACTATTTGAGTTATTATCGAGGATAATAAATCATCTGATTGTGTTTCATCTCAACCTTAACAGACAAACATGCAGTGAATAAATCGACTTTCAATCAGTTTTTTGCACCAACATCCACTTAGCTGATGTCAACTGTAGGTGTAAAAACTTCAACGAGGAGCTGCTGCGGTTCACCAGCTGATGGCAGCTCAGAGAAACACAGCCGGGGTCAGGTCAGGTCAGCTGGGGTCAGGGTCAGCCGGGGTCAGGTCAGGTCAGCTGGGGTCAGGTCAGCTGGGGTCAGGGTCAGCCGGGGTCAGGTCAGGTCAGCTGGGGTCAGGTCAGCTGGGGTCAGGGTCAGCCGGGGTCAGGTCAGGTCAGCTGGGGTCAGGTCAGCTGGGGTCAGGGTCAGCCGGGGTCAGGTCAGGTCAGCTGGGGTCAGGGTCAGCCGGGGTCAGGTCAGGTCAGCTGGGGTCAGGTCAGCTGGGGTCAGGGTCAGCCGGGGTCAGGTCAGGTCAGCTGGGGTCAGGGTCAGCCGGGGTCAGGTCAGGTCAGCTGGGGTCAGGTCAGGGTCAGCCGGGGTCAGGTCAGGTCAGCTGGGGTCAGGGTCAGCCGGGGTCAGGTCAGGTCAGCTGGGGTCAGGTCAGCCGTTGTCACGGTCAGGTCAGCACGGCGCCTCTCTGCCGGACTGAGGAAACACCTGTGGGGTTTAAATGACTGACTGTTAAAAACCACGGGGCGGATGGACAGTCGGAACCGGAGCAGGAAATTGTCTCTGCAAACTGTGTGGGAGAAAAGGCAGGACGCAGAGACCCGGTACGCCGAGGTGTCTGCGTTTCTACACACAGATATTTTACATTAATTTAGCATCATTGGCCTGATGCTCCCTCTGGGACACAAAAAATGCAGAATAGTTGTTTAAAATGAATAGTTATCTGCCACTTGTGCCCTTTCACTTTTTTTCAACTTTGAAAAGTGTTTCAGAAATGTTAACTTTTACATTGGACCAAAAAGTTATTATTTTTTTACTTCTGCGTAAAATTGTTGCTAGTTTTGTTTGTATTTGTATTGTGAAGTTGGTCTTCAATTTAACTTGCCTTAAGCTGCAGTACGCCTGCTACTGCAAGATTTGAAATATTTCAACTTTAATGCAAATTTCATCCCCACTGAAATGGATTGAAAATCTTCAGAATTCAGCAAAAACTTTGTGCACTTTGGCAGCTTGGTACTTCCACCGACTTCAACGTAGAAACTTCTTTCAACTTTTAAGCAAGTCACAGGCCTTCAGATGATTCAACTTTTTGATATCCCTTTTTCTAAAATCACAGTTTAAGTTATATGCTAACTTTTGGTCATTTTCAGTTTTACAGAGTGCAGTCTGGTAACTGATGCTTTTCAAACTTCAACAGTTTTTCACAAGCAGAAAGCTGCTGCTGGCACAAATTTCACTAATTTATGGATCAAAACAAAGCCACAGCTGTTTGCATTGGATTACGGTTTTCTGTCACCTTCCTCTCTTGGGCTCATGTGAAACGTTTTCACTGACTCTTTTCTGCCATGATTCCAAGGCACACATTTTCATTTTGAAAGCAGGTCTTCATGTTTTTCTTTTCAAAACTTTTAATCCTTGAACTGCAAACTTCTGCTCTCTCAAATATTCAATCTGCTCTCTCAAACCTTTCTCCTTGAGCTCAAAACCCGTCTCTCTGCTCGGATCAAATCTCTTCTTGCAAACCTCTCTGCTGGCTTGCAAATCATTTTCTGCTGTTGCCTGGCAACTTCTCAGCCAATAGAATGCAAGAGTTATACTGGGTGCGTTTGTTTCCTTCTAGTGGGCGAGTCAGCGCTCCCTCCCTCCCCACCCGCCCAATGAAAGTCAGAATTTGAAGTAGCAAGGGTTGCCATGGCGACTGGCGAGCATTGATTGATAGCTACTCGGCTTTATGTGATTTATTTGCAATGTGGACACAGAGTGAAACGGGTCTGCTCTGCTCTGACTACTGGTGAAGGTTTGGTGTTGAACAAATGGCTGCTAATAGCTGCTAATAGCTGCTAATAGCCACTCGCTCAGGACAGACAGGCTGCAGAACCTGTCGCCATAAAAGTCTCCACGACATGTTGCTGAAAGTGTGACCAGGAACATGTTCTACATGTCCACAGTTGGTGTTTGTACCCAGCTGTCATGACAGTTGCTATGTTAGTTGCTGGTCGTTGCTATGACGACATAAACCAACCAGCGGCTTAGAGCCAACTGTTTCCTCGCCCTACAGCGGATAAGTTGACAAACGTCCCTTCGTCCTGATCACATCCCTCAGCGCGTCTCTGCCAGGGCCGGGTTCAGAGGTCAGTTACACTTTAAAGAGTCAAAACAATGGCTGCTGATTTTTACCAGTTTGATGGGTTTTCTATTAGTATCTATCCATCTAGATTGTTCCTGTGTTGATAAAGGATAGACAGACACACTTGCTCAGCCACTAGAAGGAAACAAACGCAGCCGGTACAACACTTGGATTCTATTGGCTGAGATCTGATCCGAGGTTTGAGAGAGGAGAGTGAATATTTGAGAGCAGAAGTTTGGAGTACAAGTTTTAAGACATGAAGTCGTGCTTTCGGACGAAAACATGTTCTCTGGAATGAGGGCAGAAAAATCCCCCAGACTGTCGGAGCTGACGGAAGAACAACTGTCTGTGGCTGTGTTCGTTCTGCAGACCAGTTTTCTCAAAGCTGCTTTGGAAGGAACAGCAATTGTTCTAGTTTAAGTAGCTGTTCTCCTCCAGGTGGCGCTCATGGTGAAGGTGAGCTGCTCACCGCTGTCGGTCACTGAGTACTTGTTGGCGTTGTTGACGACGGCCTTCACCCTGTCGGCCTGGATGGCGACGTCGGCCTCCACCAGCGCGTGTTTCTGCAGCAGGTCTTCCACGCCCAGCAGGTGCTTCCCATAGTCCTGAGACAGCAGCAGCATCTGGAAGACAGACCGGGGTTAGAGCTGGGATCCTCGTCCGGGGATGAAGGTGGGTTCCTCTGCCTGCCTTCATCTCGTCCATCCAGTCCATGATGTAGAGCATCTCCTGGAAGACCCTCTGCAGGCCCAGGTTCATCTCCAGCCGGTGCCGCCGGGCCTTCAGCAGCTCCAGCAGGTATTCCCACAGCCGGATCACGTTGTCCTTTCTGGCTGCGATGCGCTTGATGTCGTGGTAACGCTCCGCCTCCAGCTCCTTCGCCACGGCGACCACCGCCTGAACACGTTCCTCATACGCGGCGATGTCCGTCTCGATGGCCTCGTGCTTCTTGGTGGCCGCCTCCACGGCTTGGAGGTCGAAGCCAAAGTTGTCCTGGAGTCAGAGGGGAGGGCGAGTGAGGAAGGCAGGACAGGTGAGCTAAAGGTGAACTGCTGCAGAGCGCTGCTCACCTGAGACACCAGCCTCTGGTTTTCACTGAGCCACGTCTCCCTCATGGCGGCCTTGCGGTCGAAGCGTCTGGCCAGCTGCTCCAGCTTCTCCTGGCGGATCAGCTCCGTCCGAAGAGCCAGCTCCCTCTCATGCTCCGCCTTCTCCAGGCGCTCCCAGGCCTGATGGGAGGAGCAGACCAACACTCTAAATCTGGACGACGTTTCAGAGAACGGCGGTGGGCGGTGCTCACCTTGTTGATGTCCGAGATGAGCTTCCCCTCGCGGGGCATGTAGACCTTCTGGTTGTTGGCCCTCATCTTGCTCTGGATGGTGAAGAGCAGAACCTCCAGGTTCCCCTTCTCTGTGAACCTGAGAGGACAACAAAATCAATGTCTGAACAGGTGGCGTTACCTGGAGCTGAGGACACATGGAGGACCTGCCACTCACTTGGGCGGTTTCTCCACGGTGCGGTACGTGTTGAAGGCCTGCAGCTGCTGCTGGACGCCCACCAGCGAGTTGGCGAACTTCCTGTTGTTGAGGATGATGATGGTCTGCTCGATCCACTCCAGCAGGTCCGACGCCAGAGACTCGTACTTCTCGATCATCTTCTCCGTCTCGATGGCGTTGTCCAGAACCTGGACAACAAAGATGACTCAGGTCAACTGACAGCAGACCGGAACCGGATTCACAGAAATCTGACCTGAAGGAACCAGGACCTTGGTACCGGTCCTTCGGCTTGGTCAGGGAGTTGGCGAGTACCTGCTCATCTCTGATTGGTTGGGTTCTGTTCTGTAGCTCACCTGGTTGAAGAGCCCTCAGGTTTATGAACAGTGAGGTCAATATTCTGACCAGATGCCCCCTGAAGCCTTACAAAGTGCCTGGGAACTAGCAACATGTTCACCATGACGACGGTTCCCAAGGTTTCCTTCTGAAACAGCAGGAAACAGGAGAGTGGACTGGATCCAGACCTGCCTCTGGGTGACCCGTCTGGACCAGAACCTTCAGACGTGTTTTCTAGACTCAACACACCTGTTTGTTTTGTTCAGATGAAAAGATGGAACTGATTCTTACAGCACTGGATAATTGGCCAAATCTCCTCCAGTCAGTTCCCAGAACTCATCTGGACCTTAAATCCTGGATCATTTTGTTTGTCTAAAGTCCGATGTTACTTTTGGAAAGCAAACTTGTTATTTATCATGGAAAACTTGTTCAAAACTTTGTCCACATTCTTTGGACTTCATGTCCAACGTTCTTTATGTCCAAAAGTATTTTCTTAGGAAAAGAGTTCAGGACAAAAAGTCCAGAGTTCTTGCAGCAGTTAAAACCCTGAGGCCATTGGTCAAATAAAATTGCTAAGTACCGGTTTGCTTTGGTTCGTATAAAGGCGTTAGTTCAGGGGTGTCAAACGTACGGCCCGCGGGCCGGAACCGGCCCGCCGAACGATGTAGTCCGGCCCGGGGGCTAAATGCATTATCATTATTCATGAAAAAACATATACTTCGTTTAATTGAAAATCTGCAGTTCCTATACTGTCCACGAGGGGCGCTGTGTTTTATTCAGAGCACACAACATGATGCAACACTGCAGCGGAACTAACAGCAGATGGCAGCACTGAGCTTCAGGTTCTGTAAACAAGTTGGATTCTACCAGCTTTTTATTTTGGCCCTGGGAACCTCATATTTCTCGTGCATGCTAACATACATACATGTTATGTATGCATGTTTTTCTATATGTATGCATTTTATGCATCAACAAATGTACTTAATCAAATGTCTGTTTAAAACAGCTGACACTTAAGATTTCAAATGTGTGAAGCCAGATAAATTTGTTCAAATTACTTCCCAGATGTTGAAAATTGATTTTAAATCTTTTCTTAATTTTTGTCTGTTGTATTTTGTGATGCAGGACAGTGTTTTTAAGTTCCAAAAACTATGAATAAATGTTTTGCAACATTGTACAATCACTGAGATCAGTTCTTATGCATAATGCACTTAAATAAATGCTTAACTGAGTAAAAGTATTGTTGAAATTGCAGATACCTTTCTTAAAAACTGAGATTATTCATAATATATTTTGTAAAAGTGAAATTCGTTTAATATAAAAATCAACAACAAGTCCACTTTTATTGGTTCTATTTAATCTTGCAATGAGTTTACTTGTGTGGCCCCTGCAGATCAGATTAAGCTGTATGCGGCCCCTAAACCAAAATGTGTTTGACACCCCTGCGTTAGTTGAACGTCACGGCAGCGGGACAGGCTCCTACCTTCCCGATGCGTTTGCCCTCCACCTTCAGCGCCTTCATCTTGGAGAAGTAGTGGTAGTAGGTGACCACGTAGGTGATGACAGACTTCTCATCAGGATGGTCCACGCTGATATCTGCAGACAGACACACCAGCCCCGGGTGAGCGACGTTCAGCCAGGTAACTGATTGTTGCCTGACAGTCAGACGGGTCAGAACCTTCCGGGTCCAGCAGCTTGGTGAGGCCCAGGTGCTGCTCCGCCAGGTTGAACGCATTCTGCAAGTTGTAGTGAGCGTTGGACTTCTTCAGCTTGTCGAAGTCGATCAGGTCAGGTCTAAAACACCAGACAGGTTTTTCACAACACACCTGTACCACACCTGTCCAGGTGTCCAGGAGGAGGAGGTTACCTGTGTTTGTGGATGAGGGCGTTGAAGGCCATGCCGTCTCTCCAGCTGGTGGTGAAGTTGTGGATGTTGACGTTGGAGTAACTGCAGAGGAACAGCTGAGGTCAGAGACGGTCTGGTCCAGCAGCATCACCTGGTTACCTGCGCAGGCGGAGACTCACCCGGCCGTCTTCATCTGGCACCACAGGAGCAGGGCGTCCTTGGCCGATCGCTTCTCCTTATTGTCTTCAGTCTCAACACTGATGTCCTGGATCTGACAGCGGAACAGCAGAAGCGTCAGGGCCACCTGTCTCACCTCCGCCTGCTGGCGGCCTGATGGGGCGTGGCTCTGTTACCTGGAAGCGCAGGATGATGGTCCAGATGAGGCCCAGAGTGAGTCGGTGGTTGCCGTCGACGATGTCATGGGATCCCATGTTCTCCAGGTGAACCCGCTGCTCCTTCAGGAACTGCAGAGCTTTGTCCACGTTCTCCAGGCAGTGGATGCGCATCCGGCCTTTGGTGGGCTTCGGCTGCAGATAAACAAGGGAATGGTAGTCCCTCTGCTGCCCACCAGGGGCCGCTGTTCATTATAAACCCTGCAGTCCCTCTGCTGCCCACCAGGGGCCGCTGTTCATTATAAACCCTGCAGTCCCTCTGCTGCCCACCAGGGGCCGCTGTTCATTATAAACCCTGCAGCAGCAGGAGATAAGATGCCTAAAGATGGCTCCTTGGTAACCATGGCAGTGACACACCAGCCCTGCCTTATCAGAGGGCAGTAAAGCGTTTAGCAGGGCCCTAAACGGAGTACAGGAAGTGGAGTGTTCCAGAACCTCAGGACGGGTAGTGGGGAACTGGATCAGAGCCATCTTATCTGGATCCAGAACCTGCTGCTCTGACTGCTAGCAGCAGCAAAACAGGAAGTGGACACACCTGGTAGACCTGAAGTGAAGCGGCGTTTAATACAGAGGAATGTTAGGCTCCGCCCACAGAGAGGGAAATTGTGTTAGGCTCCGCCCACTTCTTGGAAAAGCAGCTTCCATGGAAGGCGGCCCTCAGACTGTGTGGAACCAGAGAAGAACCAGAACCAGCTGGTCTAGGTTGTGTTGCATGCAGACTACATCACCCAGCATCCCCAGGGGCCTGCAGGTTCTGGAGCAGCTCTGAGAGCAGGGGCCTCCGGGTTCAGGGCCCAGTTCAGACCCATTCAGACGACTGATTCAGCAAACGCCTCAAATCAGCCAGGCTGAAGCAGAGAAACACCTGAAACACGCCGTGAGTGTCGAGGAAGAGCTGCCTGACCGGGTTCTACCAACGGTCCTGACCGGGATCTCTGGACAGAACCAACGGCCCTGACCGGGATCTCCGGACAGAACCAACGGCCCTCACCAGTCTCTCTCCGGACAGAACCAACGGCCCTGACCGGGATCTCCGGACAGAACCAACGGCCCTCACCAGTCTCTCTCCGGACAGAACCAACGGCCCTCACCAGTCTCTCTCCGGACAGAACCTCCAGCAGCTTGATGAGCATGCGTCCGTCCCTCAGGTCCAGGTAAAGGTCGGTGATCCTGCAGGACACTCTGGACAGGTGGGAGTTGACCCACTTGGTGAAGGTCTTCTTCTGGACTGCTTCACGTTCATCTGGGTGGACAGAGACACAAACTGGGTCAGAACCGTTAATTCAGTAGATCCTACTGGCTCGGTCCAGGATTCTGGAACTTTACTCTGAAGGGACAACAGGAAGGAAGAGGAACCGGATCGGGTTTGCTGGTTCTGATATAGCAACAGGAAGTATTCCTTCGTGGAACAGAACCATCAACTCTAGAACCGGCCATTGTTTGCTCACTGGTGCTTATTTGAATAAACTGTCGCCATAGCGACGGAGACATGAAATATTTGATAAACAGAATCCTGATGTTTAACATTTTCCTAACGTGGCTGTTTGTGGACAATCAGGTGACACAACTTGAGTTTCATCCAAGTTTAGGATAAATTAAGAACGGATCAATTTAAAGGAGATCGTTGTCGCCGCTGCCGGCGAGACGGAGGTCTGCAAAGAAGACAACATCTGCAAAAACCTGCAGGCTGAGCGCCGAGCCGGTGGAGCTCCAGAGGAGTCGTCCCAGAACCGGATTGACCCAAAGATCAGAACAAGCAGGAGGGAGGGAACCGACCCAAACGGGCAGAACCTGTGAACCTGGAGGCAGGGTTCCCCCTCACCTTGCAGCTGCTTGAAGCGCCCCTCCAGCAGGCTGCTGCTGGCCTGCGGCTCCGCCTCCATCCCTCCTACGATTCCTTATGCGCGGGTCTTTGTGGGTCGGATCCCTGACCTCTCCAGGCCTGGTTCTACTTCAGTCCAGCGACATTCTGGCCGACGCGGCAGGAAGAGTCCCAGCCGATCCGAGGATTCGGTCGGGATGAAATCAGGAAAGGAAATCCTGCGGTAGTTTCCTTCGCAGCGACGGAGCTGAACTTTGGACCTCATGAACAAGAAGCTCAGATTAAAGTTTAACCCAGCAGTCACAGTCTGAAACTCTGGTTCTGGTTCTGGACAGGAGCCTGTGGAGTGGACCGGGAGCAGCGACCTGGAGTCGGCAGCGGCGCCGTGACGAGTCCAGAGGTCGCCGTGACGCCCTGCCCTGCTGCGTCTGATTGGCTGCAGGGACTCCCCCTCTCCTCCTCTGCCCCTCCAGGACGGATACGCTGCAAAAAGTGAAGGTGAAACAGATTCCTTCAGGAGGTCGCTTCCAGGAGAGATACATGCAGAACCGGAACCAGAACCGGGTCAAAACTCTGAGGGAATCCCAGCTCTTCAGGCGTTTCTTCTCTAGACGAGATCCACATCCAGACGAGCCGGGATCAGGGACCCGAGCACACGGCCTTGAGGAACTCCCGTACTGAAACCCAGAGTGTTTCCTGGGAACAGAACCAAGACCAGTACCGGTACTGCCCACGCCGGTCCGGACATGGAGGTTCAGGAAGGTGTTCTCCGGTTTCTGACAGAAAACAGGAAGCAAGGGAACTCTGGTTCCCCTGCTGGTCCAGATAGAGCCGAGGTCAGATGGGGTCAGCGGGGGTCAGCGGGTCACCAGGAGGTTCTGGAGGAACATTTCAACATCATCTGGTGCTGGGTTGGATCCAGCATTCCCAGTAAGTTCTACCTGAAAGCTGCTGGGACAGTTGGACCTGTCAACAGGTTCTGTTCCTGTTGTCTGCAGACGACACACACACACACACACACCATCTGCTGTTATGTTTATTATGAGGTGAGCGCAGCATCCATCTGGTCCAACAGAACCAGAACCAGGTCAGATCTGCAGTGCAGGTCCAGCTGAGGTCGTTCCTGTTTTATTAATAATAATAATAATAATAATAATAAAGTAACTGTGTTACATAACGAGCCTGCGGGGGGCGCTGTCATCAGACTGAGTTCAGGTTTCGATAAATCGTTGATTCTTTTAAGCTACAAATAAAATCAAGTTGTTGATAAAACAACAATCTGATGCTTTTGTCTTCTTGAGTCTGATGAGGTCAAAGGTCACTGGGGTTCAATTTCTACCTTAGATTTCTCATTGGACTGAAACTGCTTGTGTGTGGGGTCAGAACCGGTCCGATCGGCACCATGCTGGTCCCAGTTTGTTTTCTACAAACAGACTGGTATTTACCCCAAGCAGCTTTTTACAGTGGAGAGCGTGAGCCAATGGCGCGACAGCATCGCGATGATGTCATCAGCTTCCCTTCATTGTTCCTCACATTCCTGAGTCAAAGACAGGAAGTGAGAAACAAACATCCTGCCGGGCCTGCTGGACCAGAAACAGAACCTGGACCTGGCCCAGAACCAGAACCAGAAAATGGACCAGAACCAGAACCAGAACCTGAATCTGGACCAGCTAAAGCACCTCATTTTTCAGCTGATTATGGTTCTGATGGTTCTGATTGGTGCGTTTCTGGTTCTGGCCCCGCCCACTTTCCCAGTGAGGCGTCAGAGAGGCGGGGCTTCCTCTGGTCGTATCGTCTCCACTTCCTGTTTGAGCTGGCAGAAACGCACCGCTCCTACCAGGAACAACCAATCAAAGCCAGGAGGAGGGGCTTAGCGTTGTCAGTCATTCTCATGCACTCGCTGCTAAATGAGTACAACCCACAGGGGGCGCCGCCCGCCTACCTGCCAGAGCCTTGATGCGCGAGCGCTCGAAGAGCCGTGCGGAGCTGTTCTCGTTGTCCCAGTCGTCCTCCCAGCGGTTGTTGACGGTGTCGCTGCTGCTGTACTGGCCGTGCAGCTCCATCGGGTCGTACTCGGCCGCCACCGTCGTCATCATGATGGGTCGGCTGACACGGGCCGCTTCAGGGCCACCACACCTGCGGGCGGAACCACGGGTCAGAGGCAGAACCAGAACCTGGGCCCGGTTCCACAGAACAGAACCTGGCACGGCATTGTTTCATCCTGACCAATGATCATGTTGAGTCTGGCTGCTGCGCTCTGATTGGCTGAGTTCTAATGGGGGGGGCGCGAGGGGGTCACGTGGCAGAGCGGTGGGTCAGCATCATTTCAGCAGGCCGGCGAGGGGACTGGCAGCAGAGGAGGAGACATGTTGACACCTTTACATTAATAATAATCCAAATCAGTTTAGTTTATAGTTTATGGCAGCAATTCATAAAAATCTCATTACTAATTTTATTACTTTTTCTCATTCATATTGAAACAGAAACTGGTTTTATTTCTGAAAACGTTGAGCTCTTGTTGCAGTCGATAACGGTCCAGCACTTCACGGGCAGTTAATATTTAATGCACATCTTTGCAGCATTAATATTTCATATTGCAGAGAGGTTGAGGTCATGCTGCTCAGGTAGGATCAGGAGGCTGGAAATTCCCACACTGGACGACACCCTGAACCTGGCACAGCCAAGCCTGACTCTGATTGGACGGCAGCAGGAGCCAGCGCCTCATTGGCTGGTCTGTGTGTTCAGGGAACCAGAATCTGCATCCAGTCTGTTTTTAACAGCAGCTTCACTGAATCCTTCAGGGTTTGATCCTGGACTCTAGAACAGCAGATCTAGTTTGTCTAGAAATCCTTTGTTTCTGATTGCCTCGTATTTTTCAGCTTTCTTTATTTCCCATTGCGGGTTTTGAACTATATCAGTTTTTGCTGCAGAACTGCAAAGCCCAGCCATGGTCTTCTGGCTAACCACATTCATGAATCCGCCATTTTTACTCCTGGCAGAGATTTTTGTCTTCCAGGTTTAGTGATGGCGAAACTCTGAGTGGATCGGTCTAATTGCTGGGCTGTTTGTGTTTTAACCCAACCGATCCCCAGCACCAGAACATCTTCCAAATGTTTGGTTAAACTTTATTTTTCCTGGAAATATTTCACATCAGAGGGGAAAGTCGTCTTTGACCTGCGCTAGCATCCAGAAGTTGTAGCTAACTTGGTCTGACTGAGCAAAACGCTAAGCTGCTAATTCAGTTAAAATGATGACAAACTTCATGAATTTATTGTTGATATTCTGGCCACTGTTTGCTAGCATTAGCATCACATTGCAGGTAGCGCTGTTAGCTAGCTGTTAGCTCCTACTGGACCGAACCATCTTGTTTTGAATGTTAACAGTTTGGCATTGCTTTCACCATTTTGTCTTGGGAACACGTGATCCAAATGATTTCAGTTACGTTCTTGGTGCCCACGTTAGCTAACCAGCTAACTATGTGAGCCTTGTTTACCATATGATGTCAGTCCTGTTGTGGCTGGATGGACAAGTCTAACGTCGCTGGCATCTTCCAATCAGTGGAAAATGAAAGGGTCTCATTTGCATTTCAAACATTAGCAACAAAAGTTGCTCTCAGACGTGTCTCAGGTCAGGGGTCAGAGAGAGGCTAGAGTAAAGGATTCAGACCAGTCGAGCCACAGACCAGTTGGGTGTTTTGAGAAATGAACTGATGGGTCAATATGAAGCTCCTTATTCTGATTTAGACATTAATTATTGGTGTTCATCATCTTTATTGAAGAGCAATAACATCATGAAGTCCAAGCCAGGAAGTGGCTGGAAGGATGATCTCATCAACATTTCCAGGTTCTGGCTGTGCACACAGAACCCAGAGACACACGACCCGTCCCCCTATGGGCCCCGCCCCTCAGGTTGAGGAACAGCTGTCAGACAGCCGCACGGCAGAGCAGCTGCAGGGAAAACTGCCCCAACATTCCTGAACCGAGGGAACGCACCCACCAGACCCGGTTCTGACCCAACAGAAACCCAAACTGAGCCGACAGAACCGGTCCACTGAGTCTAGTTATTTAGAAAAAACTGAACTTCAACCTCCGGAACCGATCCAGCTTCAGCTTCCTGCCTGACTTCACTCAGAACCAGAACCAGCTCTTGACTGGGATTCCAGGCTTCAGACAGGAAGCTTATTGATTGATCATCTATTGATTGTTGATGCCATGGCGGCGGCCTCCAGACCTCAAATCCATCCAAGATGGCCGCCAAACATCAGAAACATTTAAAGTTGAACTCTCTAACGACACATGTAGAGGACAAACAAAAACAGGAATCGGATCGGAACCGATCTGTTCAGATCGGACCGGCTTCAGTTGAGTCCAGATTTTCCCAGAGTTCATGGAGGAAGTTTCTGGAGCGGCAGACCGTTCAGAACCTCCAGCAGGACAACGTTCTGGGTCAGAACCAGCAGCTACAGCTGGCCCGGCTCTATGTTCTGGATCCAACCAGAACTTCCTGCAACTTTTCAGAACCAAGAGAATGAGAAGCTGAAGACCCAACAGAACATCTGAACCTGGAACGCTCCGGTACCGTTCTGGTCCAAGGACCCATTTTAAAACTAAAAACCCAATAAACTGTCAGAACAAGAGAGCTTCGGCCAGGACATCAGAACTTATTCCAAGGAACCGAACCGGAACTGTAGAACCAGTAGGAGGAGTTCTGTTGGGCAAAGTTCCTTGAAAAAGATTCCACTTTGGATCTTTCGGAACCCGTCAAGTTCCTGTTGAATATGGTCCTGCAGTTTGAACACCTGCAGCAGGGTTCGGTTCTCTGAGAGGAACGTTCCTCCAGCAGAACCCGGGGATGGAGGCCTCTGTTTTCCAGCATTTTCTGAGGGCCGAGCGGAGCTGCGCGGCGGCCTGCGGAGCCCCAAAGAGCCGGGGAGAGATGGCTGGAGGCCGGCCACGGGCGGTCCGAACCGACGCTGAGACGGACCGGGAAATGAGGGCAGAATCGCGGCCGCAGCGGCTGTTATTGTCCCGGCCAGACCGCCTCCTCCCGCGGCCACGCCTGCATGGCGCACCGTTATTATTCTCCATCCTCCAACCGGGAGGGCGGGGGCCCGGAGGCGGCCAGGCGGGCTGCTAGGTGCCGCGGCCCGGCCACACGGCGCGGCCGGGCCCGGCGGAAGTACAGCGGTTCTGGTTCGGAGAATCCGAGGTTGTTGGGTTTGGATCCGGAGTCCAAACGGCCAGACTGAGCCCGGACTCCCGACACGAAGCGAAGTTAGCCTCAGAAACCTAGAAGCCCCCCAAACCGAAGCTCCAATCACAGCGGCCATTAAAACCCAACCGAACCGAACCGAACCGGAGCAGGGCGCCGCTTACCTGCTAAGAGATCCACAGCGAGGATCCAAACTTCAGCTGCGGAGGAAGAGTCTGCAGAGCGGACGGAACCGGAGGAGGAGCACCGGGAGGGGGGGGGAGGGCTGCTGCAGGGAATGACGGGAAAAGATCCGCACTGACCCTCCTCCTCCTCATCTTCATCCAGCAAGAGCAGAACCGAGCCTGAACCGGACCAGAACAGAACCAGGCCGCCTTGTTTCCGCAGAGAATCGTTTTAAATCCTATAAATTCAGTGGAAAACTGGAACCAGGGGTCAAATGTTACTATGAGAGGTCAGAGGTCATGTCTCCATACTCTGTCACCTTCTCAGTGAACTGGCCCTGTAGGAAGTAGAACTCCTGGTTCTGGTTCTGGTCTGACCGCCCTGCTGCTGACTGAGCCATGGTTCCAGCACCTGAAGCCGGTAGAACCGGGTCAGAACCCAACCCAGGAGGGAACCAGTTCAGAACCAGGAAGATTCAACAGAACCGGGCTGAGAGCTCCAGAACCTCCATGATGATGATGGGTCTTCATCATCTCTACTGTCGACCCAGTTCTGACTGGAACTTTAGCTTCCGAGAGAGAGAGACTCGTCTCCGTCAGAATAATAATACATTTTATTTATGGGCGCCTTTGTTGACTTTTGAGGAAATAATAAGTAAAATCAATACAATAATAATCAGTTAATCTGATGGATTCAGTTTCAAACAAATCAGTTTTCAGGATGTGAAACTGGAGAGGACATCGATGTTTCTATGGCAACCGCAGGGAGGAAGAGGAGGAGGAAGCAGCAGCTGCGTTTCAACGAACCAGGATGGAGATAAGAAGGAGCCCGAGAACGAGGCCCTGAGGAACTCCAGAGCTTCAGGGTCTGAGCTACACTAGTGGAAGCTAGCCTTTAGCATGATGGAGAGAAATCCAGAATCAGCTGCCATGAAGATATCGATGAGATTCTGGTGAGAGGAACTGTTCATAAAGAACTACAGGAGAGGAACTGTTCATAAAGAACTACAGGAGAGGAACTGTTCATAAAGAACTACAGGAGAGGAACTGTTCATAAAGAACTACAGGAGAGGAACTGTTCATAAAGAACTACAGGAGAGGAACTGTTCATAAAGAACTACAGGAGAGGAACTGTTCATAAAGAACTACAGGAGAGGAACTGTTCATAAAGAACTACAGGAGAGGAACTGTTCATAAAGAACTACATGGCGATCAAAGACTTATGAAGGGCAGAGAGGACGGTAGAGGTGTCAGGGGTCAGAGGTCGGTGGGTCAGGATGAGGTTCCTCTGGTGAGAGATGAACTGGTTTGAAGTTGGCCTCTGATTGGTTCATTGGCTGTGGGGGCGGGGCCAGAGACAAGTCCAAGGTTGTGGTTCTGGTTATGCCATGGTCCACCTCTTGGGACTGGTTCTGACCCGTAATTCTCAACAGGGACCATGAAGATCCTGTCTTCGTCCTGCAAGAGGTGCTGCAGAAACCACAGAAGAAGAACTCAGAATGTTTTAATGTGTTTTTAATGTTTTTCCACCAGAACCATCAGGTCCAATCAAACCAGACTCGCCAACCCGAGTCATCTAAACCGAATGAAGCCCAGCAGCTGCCAGAACCCGACCAGAACTCTGCGGGCTTCATTGAATTTATTCACAAGCTAAACCAGCAGCACAGAAACTAGAGTTCTGGTTCCAGTCTGTTCCTGAGGTTCTGTGGGATTCCCCTTGGACCCAACAGAACCATCAGGCCTGGATCCAGAGCCGGAGAAGTTCTCTGCGTTTGTTTTCGTCCCTACAGTTGGAGCTGCGGCTGCCGAGCCGCTTCCTGTCAGGTCGATACGGAGACAGGAAGTGGTGTAAGATGATCCGTGCTGATCGTCAGCACCAAGTCCATTAGAGCCTGATGAAGCAGAACCGGGCCTGATGGGACAAACATCGATCCATGGGTCGGGCTGAAGATGCTCCGACTCTGGGTTTTCCCCAAAGGCACCAGAACTGGGTCGTCCCAGCTGCAGCGTCTGTATGTAGGTGATGTAACCGACTGCAGTCTCCCCCTAGTGGTGGGAGGACTTCTGTTGGGGGAGCGAGTTTACAGCTTTTCATACTTCCTGTTGTTTTTCCTTCCATTTCCTGTTGCTGTAGCATTTTGTGTTTCCATTTTTTCTGTTGCGTTTGTTTCTTAGCATTTGGGTTTTCAGTTTGCCTCGTTCATCCCTCCACCCAGTCGTCTTCACATGTCCACGGCCCCGCCCGCGCCGCACACCGACTCCGCCCATAAGGCTCCTCCGGCCCCGCCCCATCAGAAGTCCAGCCACTTGCTCATGTAGATGCAGCTGGATGGGGAGATCTCTCCACCTTCGTGGCAGTCGTGGAACACCTGCAGAGAGGACAGACGGGTGAGGTCAGGTGAGGCTGGGGAGGGGCTGCAGGTACGTCAAGGGGGCATGGTTACCGGGCAGAGTCCGCAGGGCGTCTTGACGAGGCCGGTGGGCTGCAGGATGGCGTTGACGCCGCGGTACAGCTTCATCTGGCCGTCCACGCTGCCCACCGTCCCCTCCTTGGCAGCAATCACAGTCATCTCCACCTTCCCATCGTAGATCAGTGTGTTCAGGATGGTCTCGATGTCGTCCATGGACAGGTCCACCTGCGCCCAACACACACACACACACACCTGTCAGCCCAGAGGTAGACCGACTGCCAGGGGCCTGGACTGCAGGTGGGAGGAGTCACCTTGCTGATTCCCAGCTCACAGATGTACTTCCACACCTCATGCGACGTAGCGAACGAGCTGTTCCTCTGGACCATCGGGCTCTGCTTCCCGTCCCTCGCTGCTTCCGCCTTGGAGCAGAGTAGAGAGGGTCACAGACCCAACCAGGGGGTCACAGGATCCACCAGGGGGTCACAGACCCAACCAGGGGGTCACAGACCCAACCAGGGGGTCACATGATCCACCAGGGGGTCACAGACCCAACCAGGGGGTCACAGGATCCACCAGGGGGTCACAGGATCCACCAGGGGGTCACAGACCCAACCAGGGGGTCACAGGATCCACCAGGGGGTCACAGACCCAACCAGGGGGTCACAGGATCCACCAGGGGGTCAGAGACCCAACCAGGGGGTCACAGGATCCACCAGGGGGTCACAGGATCCACCAGGGGGTCAGAGACCCAACCAGGAGGTCACAGGATCCACCAGGGGGTCACAGACCCAACCAGAAAGTCTCTTGGTGCCGTTGTAAAGGAAAACTGAGGACGAACACAGAGTTTATCACTGATCATGTTGGTTCCATCTGATCTACTTTCATTACTGAGGGCCCAGACCTGCAGAGCTTTCAAGAGGGAGACCTGTGCTGCCCCCTGCTGGCCCGAATCATCTAAACCTGAACCGGTGTGTGTGTACTTGTATGTACTACATATAGAAAGTGAGGACCTTTTCTTGGTCCTGGCTTCCTTTGGAGTTTCTCCTGAGCTATGCTGGTTAGATTACAGGTTTGGTTAGACTTCTGGTTGGGTGGAGTTTGGCTCTGGTTGGGTGGAGTTTGGCTCTGGTTGGGTGGAGTTTGGCTCTGGTTGGGTGGAGTTTGGAATAAACTTGTTCTTGTTAGAATTAAACAGTCACTAAAATGAATGGAGATCAATACCAAGTCTTCAGTTTGTATAGAAGTACCAGGCTGTGTGTGTGTTTGTGTCCAGACAGCTCTGGTTCTGGTCGGACATGTTCTGCTGGTACCTTGCTCTGCAGGAACTTGAAGCACTGCTGGTTCAGAACCTCCACGAACTCGGACTCGAAGTCCTGGTCGCTGTACCAGGCGCCGCCCGTCACCGTACGATCTGGCTGCAGGTTGTACAGCATGTACACCTTCTTCTTGGACGCCTGGAGGACAGAACCACACCGGAACCAGATCAGAACCGGGTCAGCTACTGTTTTCAGCCCGCTCTGTGAGCTCTGACGAGAAACCTGAATATATAAAATCTGCTTTGAATTCTAACCTAATTCTGAGTTCATCAGTCCAAAATGAAACTGATTAATTTAATTTCCTTCCAGTTACTCTAATGATTTTAAACCATTTTAATAAAGTGAATTAGCCTGATTGGCTAATGTGTAGTAGATCCAGCCAATCAGCAGCTAGAACAGACTGAAGCGTCCAATCAGAGAAGAATGAGAGGACATTTAAATTCTGTCAAACCTCTGCAACATTTTCTAAGTATTCTGCATTTGTTTCAGTATTTCTGATGTTTGTTGAGTTTTATAGAAATTAAAAATGTTCCTTTAATTATATTTCATACATAGTAAAGTAAATCTGACTGGTTTCTGGTGCGAACGGAGTGATAGAGCTGATTGACAGCAGGAGGCCAGTGGATTACCGCTCCGCAGAGCCGAGTTACAGTGGAACTAAGAAGATCCGCCGCTTCCCAGCCGTTTCCTCAGCAACGCCACGTCCCTCGTCAACAAATGGACGAACTGAGGCTCCGTTACAGATCGAACCATCAGACAGATGTTGTCATGACAACAGACTCCTGACTTCAGTCAGGAATCCGGGACTCAGCTAATTGAGCCAATCGGCGACATGACTGCGTTTTGGTAGGAAGAGCAGAGGGGGCGGAGTCTGTGTCACATCAACACCTGCTGCTCCCCACACAGGACTTCACCGTCTACCTCCCCCCCCCAATGCCAGTTCAGCTCTGAGAACAAACAGAGCCGCTACCCAGGTTTTACTACTGCCAGAGATTTTAATCATGTCAGCTTAAAGCTGCCCACACCAACTCCAACATCCGACTGGGTTACGGAGCCACGGGGTACCAGGCCTGATGTCACCGTTTTGTTCATTCAGAAATTTCTCTTTTTAAAGCAGGACACGGTGGAGGGACTCTCACCTGACTGTTGGGGTTCGTAGTGACTGTTGGTCAACAATGAAATGCACTTTTTACATTTTTTTACTGAAAAACATGATGAGCTGCTGGACGGATGAGCCCCAACCACCGGGCTCAGAAGGTTTTCTGGGGAAACCTTGGCACGCATCCGCTTCACTGAATTCAGCTCTGCTTTCATGGCAGACCGGTGTGGAAACTGGCAGGCCTTGGAAGCCCCTCTCCCACCTGTTGCTGGATTAAGGACTTCCTGACAAAACGCACACTGACAGTCAGAGTCAGTAGCTCATCAGCTCTGGCCCTCTGCTCTTCATGCTTCCAGGCCACCAAAGTAGCACCTTGTTAAACTAGCAGACGACGACAGCAGGGGGTCTCACCTCAAGGGAGACCGCCCTACGCTCAGCCAAGACCAAGGAGCTCATCCTGGATTTTAGGAGAAGTAAAGGAGACATACAGACGCCAGGTGGAGAGGGTCAGGCTTCTGCTTCCTGGGGGTTCATTTCATGGATAAACAGGCCTGGAGCAGAAACACAGCAGAACGGGCAAAGACAGTCCAGAGACCCCGTGTCCTGCCCCGTGTCCTGCCCCGTGTCCTCAGGAGAAACTATTGTCCTCAAAAGCTGCTGGAGGTTTTCCATCGATGCTCCACTGAAAGCATCAACTGCTGCTGCCTCTGTGCTTCAGACAGAGACAGATGGACAGACGGACAGAGAGACAGGTGGACAGACGGACAGAGAGACAGGTGGACAGACGGACAGAGAGACAGGTGGACAGACGGACAGAGAGACAGGTGGACAGACGGACAGAGAGACAGGTGGACAGACGGACAGAGAGACAGATGGACAGACGGACAGAGAGACAGGTGGACAGACGGACAGAGAGACAGGTGGACAGACGGACAGAGAGACAGGTGGACAGACGGACAGAGAGACAGGTGGACAGACGGACAGAGAGACAGGTGGACAGACGGACAGAGAGACAGGTGGACAGACGGACAGAGAGACAGGTGGACAGACGGACAGAGAGACAGGTGGACAGACGGACAGAGAGACAGGTGGACGGACCAAACCCAGCAGCCCTGCGGTTACTAATCGCCATGGCTACTGTTTGCTGTTTACCACCAATTTCATTAAAGTCCATGTAATTTTATAATTATAGAATTACATTATGTTTCTAAAATGACAATAACAATTACTGATTGATTGGTCAATCAGTAATTGATCAATCAAAAATATAAATATATTTAATGTGTTTGTGTATGTAGAGACATCAGCTGTGTATGGAGGACCGATCCTGCCAAAACCGATATATCAAAACAAAATAACCAATTTGACAAAAGTCTTTAAGACGACAAAATATTGCAACCAAAAAATAAAAAATAAGTCTGTGTTGTACCAGCTGGGCCTGAACCGGGCCGGGCGGTTCTGGACTCACCGCCACAGACTTGACAGCCTTGATGAGCTTCTTGCTCTCCAGGTTCTTCAGGATCTTGTTGATCTCCGTCAGAGGAAGGTTGCTCTTGAAGCGGATGTCTCTGCTCCAGATTCCTGCGACGACACCAGAACAGGCCATGAGGTTCCGACCCGATCGGTCCTGACCCGATCACGGCGGACCGTCTACAGGACGCTACCTTTGTTTCCTGCGTCTTCGATGATCTGGTAGACCAGCTTCTCCTGGTTGTCAGAACCTTTCATCTTACTAGAACACAGAGGAGCGTCAGGGAGGAACGACCCGGCAGAACCGGGCCGATGTGGAGCTTACCTGGCGCTCTGCGTGTCCTTCAGCCGGTACAGCAGACCCGAACTGTTCCTCAGCAGGTCCAGCTGACCCTGAAACACAGTCAGGTCAAAGGTCAGGAGCTGGAAAAGTATTCACACCCTGTCAGTTTCTTCTTCTTCTTTTGTCTTAAATGTTTCACATCAAACAAACAGGAAGCTGCAGCCGGGATTGTCAGTTTATTGCTGACGTTCCACAGAAATGGTCTCAGTGATGCAGTCCACTTATCGTCAGATCGATACGGCGAACAACGAACCGAACCGGAACCGGAAGTGACTGACCAGAGACAGCAGCTTGTTGAGCGCCATGGCGCGCTGCTGGGGCTCCAGGTGAGGCAGGTCGTTCTGGATCACCTGGTCTGTGATTCCCTGGGGAAACTGCTGACACAGCTCCTTGATCCTGGAAAACATCCGAACCGAACCGAGTCAGAGCATGCTTCTGGAAACATTAAAAATAATCAAAACGTTTCTCCTGGTTCTTCTTCTCCGAACCTCTGGTTCTGCTCCTTTCAGAATCATTCTGTTTAAACCTCAAAGTTCTGTCAGCTGGGGTTCGGTTCTTCTGAGCCGAACTACCTCGGAGTTTGGTTCTTCTGAGCGGGTTTTCACCTGTTCTCTATCTCCGCCGGTTCCGAAAGGTTCGTCTCCTTCTTCACCTTCACCTCTGCCATCCTGACCCAATTCTGTTGTTCCGTCTCTCCGCAGCGGGGCCGAGTTTGACTGGACCGAGTTGAACGTGCTGCGATGAGCCGGGGTCCTTAAAGCTGTGTCTCCGTGTGTCTCTCAGTGTGAGCTGTCCTGATCTGTGCCTGATTACAAAGGAGTCGGGGTCCTTAAAGCTGTGTCTCCGTGTGCATAGACATAATATAAGAGTAGACCCCGCATTGGCCGCTCCGGCGCAGGAAATACGGCGGCCATCTTGGAGCGGTATACCCTCCTACTTTGCTCAATCAAAACAATAGACGATGCCTCAGCTCTGAGGGATATTGTTGTTCGGATCTATGGATTACTGATGTGAGGGCTCCACAGACAGCATTTCACAAGTAAGATGGACATATTATTGTGTATATATTGTGATTAGAATATTACTTTACTGTATTTATGTCCACCGGCGAGATACCAGCTAATATTAGCTACAGTGCTTGGTGTAATACGGATTCAGCCCCGCTATGAAGGCTAACTGAGATTCTGTAAATCTAAAAAAGTTAATTATTCTCTAACATTGACTTAGATTATCTGACACAAGAGCCTACATTAGAAATGAAACAATATAACACATATTATAAAACTTATATTATGTGTTATAACATTCACCGGCAAAGTTTACACAGGTTGTAAAGACTATTATTTATATTCTTTCACTCTGTCAAAGTAAGATACATCCTAAATCTTCCGTTTTTGTTTTGAAAGTTTCCTAAAGACACGATGTGAGGAAGAAGAGGGAGATATCTATAAAGAGAGATGGATTCACTGCAGCACGGATGAATCTTGCATCGGATTTTGGACTCGTCGGCTGAAAAACATAAACATATATATATATATATATATATATATATATATATATATATATATATATATATATATATATATATATATATATATATATATATATATATTCACTATAAATCATTTATTTTTGCCATTATTATTATTAAACTTTATTTATTAGTGTTTGTATAGTTGTATAAATATGTATTGATATTACTAAATAATTTATTAAATAAATTATGAACGGCTGTGTGCTTTGTAATATGCTCTTTATACATCGATATCAGAATATTCCATTCCTATTCTATTGTTATAGCCACTAAGCATATTTAAATATGATGAACTATGTATTAAAAACATACTTAAAAATAATTTTTTTATATAAATGTAGCTTTGATAGATGTTTGAATATGGTTTCCAGTAACAAAAAAGTGTGTTATGATCGATTAAATGCGCTGATACGTCATTGTGCCTGCTAAACACATAACGCTGAGTGGAGTGGTGTACCGCTCCAAGATGGCCGCCCTAAATCTCGTCAGCGACAATAGGCGAGAGCGGTCCATGAGGCATCTATCCTTATATTATGTCTATGTCCGTGTGTCTCTCAGTGTGAGCTGTCCTGATCTGTGCCTGATTACAAAGGAGTCGGGGTCCTGCAGATATTCTGCTGGTCTGGTCTTTTAATGAACTCTAGTTCAGTTCTATGAAATGAAATATATCGCATATTTATATTTAGGTTAAAACATTTTACCTGGAGTTTTAATGTAGAAAATACTGCGGCTATTTTAGGAAAAGTCGGCAGTGAAATCCAGAAAATCCGATAAAAATCCGGACGAGACTGAATCATGTTAAACATAAAAACTGTGCCGAACCGAACCAGGGCAGGTGGTTCTGGTTCTGGTTCTAGAATCTAAGCATTGTTGCTTAGCGTTGTGGGCGGAGCCTACTGTGATCCCGTTGTCATGGTGACGCTAAACGCAACAGCTGGGCTTCAGTGAAAATACTGCTGATGTCCCGATCAGAAATTCATTTTAACGAAATTCACAGAAAACTGGAAAAACAAGAGCGGAACCAGAACCAAACAAGGGTCAGAACCGGATCAGAACTGGAACTTACGTGGGGACCAGTTTGTCACGAAATGAAACGTCTGGAACATTCGGCTACTGGATCAGAACCGGATCTGAACTACGTTCATCAAAGTTTGTGATCCTCTGAGGTGACATGTTGTTCATGATCTACATAAGACCAATAATCAATCGTTCTGCCACTCAGCAGCTCAGTGACCCTTATCGATTGGCCAGCGGTTGCCATGGCAGCAGGCGCCATTTCAGCTCCTCTAATCATCCCGATCAGCGAGGGCGTGACCCGCAAACCCAAGACCCGCATCGACACCAGGACGCCCGTGTGCATCCAGTCAGGTACATCCAACCACATCCAACCAGCATCCAACCACATCCAGTCAGGTACATCTAACCCTGGTCCTCCAGGTGTCCCTGGTCCTCCAGGTGTGCTGATCTTCTTCACTCTGGATGGATCGAAGCCGGTTGCCGGGCAGCGGGGGTCAGAGGTCGGCAGCAGGAAGTACACAGGTCCCATCCTGCTTCCTGCGGGCCGGGTGTCTGTCAGAGCCGTGGCTGTCACCAGGTAATGTTCAGCAGAAACACTTGAGCTTCATGACTTCCTGTTTCCCTCTGCTGAGTGTAACTGCGGTGCAGGGACGGGAGGCGCAGCTCCGTGGTCACCAAGGTGTTCTCCGTGGGTCAGGTGGAACCAGACCAGCAGGTAGCCAATCAGCAGCCTGTAGCTGACCTCTGACCTCGCTCACCTGTCTGGTCTGAAGAGCTCCGCCTCCGTGGTTCTGTTGCTTCAGGTCCAGTCTGAAGGAGGCTACGATTCTGATGAGCGGTCCGGTTCTGATCCAACACCTGCAGGAACACCTGGACGCTCTGAGTGGATTGAAGTCACCTGCAGTCCGGCTTCAGAACCGGGCCGGACCATGTCCAGTCGTCCGCCAGTCCCCCTGCCCTCCAGATGCTCCAGAGGTGCCGGGATCCCAGATCCTGATGCTGCCAGGACCAGCTCTTCCCGACGCTCCCACTCTGTGGTAAACAGGCTAACAGAGAGATCCGGCAGGAAGTTCCAGACCTGGCCAGAGTATTACGGTGATCCACTTCTTGTCTGCCAGGATTCTCACCATCCAATGCCGCTGAGCAGCAAACTGCAAACCCAATGGCTGAGAGACGCCACCACGCCGTGGTACGCTCTCAGGACATGCCCACTCTGATGACACTACCATTGAGACACACCCACTGGCAGAGACACGCCCATTAAAATCAATTATCAGTGAAAGACAAACTGATTTCCAAATAGTTTTTTTATTGTGTCAGAATATCTATGCTGTTGGTTTATTATTGGTTAATTAATGGTTTATTTTTAGTTTATTAATGTTTATTATGAATAAATAAACCATTTATGATGTTTTTTATTATATTATAATAAACATGTTATTGTTTATTAATGTTTATTAATGTCGTTCCTCACCCGTCCACTGGGGGACGTGTCCTGGTCCTGTGTCTCTAGGTGTCCTCGCTGCCTCTGCCCTTCAGACCCGTTTGCTCGGTTCTGTCCTCAGTGTGGCGCTCCTCCAGTTCCGGCACTCAGGCCGCCCCCTGCTGGGAGAGGACAGGTACTGCACTTGTCCACCGTCCAGCTGCTGCCGGCTGGTCCGGACGGACTGACCGTCTGTCCTGCTGTCTCAGCTGCTGCCGTGTCCTTCCTGTCGCTGCCTGGTTCCCATCAACTCTCAGACCTGTTGGACCTGCGAGGCGTCCACAGATGGGTCCCGGGCCAGCTTCTCCCTGCAGGTGAGCTCAAGGTGTATCGCCGTTAGCAAACATGGGTCAGGTTCTGATGGAACCGGGACATCAACCAGGAAGTACTCGCATCGAGTTCTGGTTCTGACCTGCGGCCGGTACGTCCAGAGCAGAACCAGGTCAAACCAGTTCTGGTCCAGGTTTACCTGTTTGTGTTGCTGCAGGTAGATCAGGGTGGAGGCAGCACCCCCTCTAGTGGGCCGGTGGACAGCAGCATGTGGTCCTGCTCCAGCTGTCGCCGTCTGAACCGCCATGATGCCAGATTCTGCGACCGTTGTGGCACCAAGGTGACCTTTGACCTCTTGGTGTGCTGGGCAGTGAAGCATTGTGGGATATTTATTGGTGTGCATATCCAGGCTGGCCACGCCCCCTGCTGGGTGACGTGTTGGCAGTGTGGAGCAAGCTCACCGCTGGACGCCCCCCACTGTGCGGCGTGCGGCGTGTTCCTCCTGGCACTGGCCCCGCCCACACCCTGCAATGACATCACACCGCCTGAAGAGGACACCGCCCACAGCCAGGTAGAAAGACACCCGTTTCCTGTCGTCCGCTTACTTCCTTCCTGTCGTTAACAGGCTGGGTACTCGCAGGCCCCGCCCCCACAGAGCCCCGCCTCCAGAAGGGGCGTAGCTCCTCCCCCTGTGGATCGGTCCACGCAGACCGTCGGACTCTATTACCCATCAGCCATTGAGCTGCAGCAGCAGGACCAGCAGAGGGCGATGTGGCGCCGGCGAGAGGCGGCGAGGAGCGACCGCCGGCCGCCGCTCAGCGCCGTCAGCCCCGGCAGAGGTACCATGACAACGCCATCAGAGGCTTGGCCCGGTCCAGGGATCTTCCCGATGGTTCTGTTTGATTCCGTTGGTTCTGTAGGTTACTGGAGGAACCAACTGGACCATGTCTGTGCTCACCTGAGGAGCTACACCCAGAACCGGGCCTCCTTCAGAACCCTGCTAGCAGAACCTCGACTGGGCCGGGTAAGCTGCTCACCTGAGGAACAGAACCTGTGGTTCAGCTGAATGTGGGCCAGATTAGTTCTGATCCGGTTTGTTGTTCTACCCGGTCCAGATGGTGTCGGCGCTGGTCCAGCAGAACCAGGATGAAGTGGTTCTGACGTTGAGCTTCTCGCTGGCCGCTGATCAGAACCTGCAGGTGAGGCCCGGTCTGGGTCGCTGAACCGGTTCTGAAGGCAGACCTTTGACCCGGCAGAACCTCTGTGTCCTGCAGGTCGGACCTGACAGCGACCCTGACGGCCCGGCAGGAAGTTCAGGTCGGGAATCAGGTCGGGTCCAGACGCTGAGCAGTGTCACACAGCACGCTACAGACAGAGCCGGTAAGAACAGAGGATGTTCTGGTGGTTCTGATTTGGACATAAGAGAACCGGGCGGACTGATGAACAGTGACCCCTGGTGGCCGGAGGGGGAAACCCAGATACCACAGCCTTTTGTTGTACTTTACTTTTAGGATGAAATTCTTTCCACCTGACAGAACTGGTTCTGACCCAGTTGACCTGCGGAACACCTGGAGGTTCTCCTCCAGCTCTGTTCAGAAACAGATCAGAACCTCTGGCTCAGAACTCTGCTTTGTCTTCCAGGAAGTCGAGGGCTGAAGCGAGATGCCGACCCAGAACCTAACCTGTTGGTAAGAACTGAACAGAACCAAACCGGGCCGCTAAAAACAGAACCAAACCGGGCCAGCCCGGGCTGCTGGTAAGAACAGGTGACCCACCTCCAGCTAGCTGGGCTCTGATTGGCTGTCTGGCTGCAGGTGAGCAACAGATCAGGGTTCTGTTCAGGGGCGCTGCCAGTAATCTTGGGCCCCCTGACAAAAAAATAAGTTTGGGCCCCCCTGTGCAGCTGCTGTTACAATTTTTGAGTCTATTTGACCCATAAAAAGTGTCACAATTTTAAAGGCCTGCATCTGCTTTGCTTTCTTTGGTTCAATACTGATAATCAGCACAATATTTACTGCTCATGAATCTAACATCCAACAGTCCACATCCAGTATGCAGGTAGGTTGTTTATTTTTTTTAATTAGTTTTAGATACTGAAATGTCTCCCCTGAGCAACAATCAAAAGCAACGAGCAAAATATACATGAAGCAATCCAGATTTCTAAAAAATCCTATGTAGCTGTGTAACCTCGGTAATTCTGATCGATCAGCATAAATTAGTTCTTTGTTGTGTGAATAAGGGCCAGGAGACAGGATGAGATGAAACGTCGTTTATCTGTGCGAAACAGAATATGGACTGATCAGGAATCGGGTTCATCACAGCGGGTTCAGCACCTCGCGCCCATCTCTCATGAACTGGCAACGAGATTTAACCCTGCCAACCACCAGGAGGGGGTGCTGTTTCACCCTTTACACATGAACCCAAACTGGGAAGTAATGACAAGTGGAATTCTATACAATATTAACTGTGTTACAGCTGCATTTTATTCAAGCTGCAGTACATAACTTTAATAAAAAAATGTTTTCTCCACATTTCACAATGTCATAGCAGTTTGTTATGAGACAGATAATCTGTGAAAACAATCAATCAGAACTAGTAGGACGCTCTTACCGCTGTCAATCATCCTCATTCACTCACTGCTAAATGTGCTAATGGGGGAGAAACAACTTATTACAAGAAACTGTTTATCTGCCATCATTGGTAGCTATGCTAACTAAACAGCATTCACAGTTTGAATCTGCACAGCTCTGTGCTAGCTGCAGCAGGCGCATATATATATATGTGTGTGTGTAACAAAGATAAAAGCTTGTGTGTGTCTTTCTGTGAGTTTTGATCAAAATGATTGTGGGGTTGTATGTGTAAGATGGACATATTATTGTGTATATATTATGATCGTCAGTAATATAATAGCGCTGCATAAATCATAAGATATGGCGACACGGTGGGACTTCGTCCAACTTTTAGCGTCACTTGGAAGGAAAGCTTAAAGAAAGGTAAGATCCCAGATAGCACAGAATGATTGAAACAACATTGAATCAATGTCAGCCAGAAACATTGAATCAACGTTGAAAGTGGTCGGTGACTTGTATGTTGAATCAACGTTAGGGTTTCAACCATAACTGACATTATATCAATGTTGATTCAACCATCATCTGTATGTCAACTTGTATGCATATTTGTGTTGATAGTACATTGAATCAGTTATGAATCAATGTTGATTCTACATTATATCAATGTTGAGTCAACCATCATCTGAACGTGGATCTGCATGCAGATTTGTGTTGATTCTACATTGAATCAATGTTGATTCAACACTCATTTGACTGTGGATGTACATGCAGATTTGGGTTGTTTTTATATTGAATGAAAGCTAAGGATTTATGTACATTTTACATCTGATAGGTCTACATCATAACATGCCACTAAAAGTTTCTTTACTGGTGTTAAACACTGTATTATTGGCAGATGATGCGTAAACTGTGTACAAAAGGTTAAAAATGACAACATGGGTTTGATTTAACATTTTATTTAAGAAAAGAGGGACAGATCTTTAAACATATTTGATTCCTTTTTGACTGTCAAAACAACAGTCTGTTGTCCACAGAAGAACAGAGTCCATGAGGTTAAGCTTTGTACTGTATGAAGTAGGGAAACAGTACAAGTTGTGGTAACCCCAGTTTGACTCTGGTTGGCGTCACTTTGATTCCTTGCGATGTCTTCCTCTCGTTCTGGTGCGTAATGAAGCCACTTCTTGACAATTTTGCTGCAGTCCTCAAGAGTCAGCTTTGGGTCAAACTGCAGAGCAACAGCTGAAAAAAATAAAAGTGAGGAAGGTGCCGGTTAGAAAGATGATAAACATTAGAAAAGTTCTGAAACACAATGAAAGATTAAACACTGTACTGGTTACAGGTCTGAGATCAAATACAAACCATATAGTTCCCCATGTACACTCACTGTTAAATTAATATCTTAATCTTTCATTAATATTTATCTTAATGTTTACATATACAACTGCATTTACCCATTAAGCTGCAGTATAGTGTAGGATTTATGATATTGATATTAAATCAATATTTAAAATAAAGGGCTGTTTATCAGAAAACCTAACAACAAAACTCAGGGAGGATCAGGTTTATTTAACACACCAGAGACAAATAAATCGAACAAAAGGTGATTTATAGTGTAGTTGGAAAAATTATAATTTATACAGAATAAACTTCCATCAAATAGCTGGTTCAATCTTCCATCAACTACAAATATTTCCAAATAAGTTGATTAAATTCCTTAAAAAGTGTCTATATGCTAATAAAGATCCCACACAAGTAACAATAGTCCAGTTCAATTTAACCAGTTACCAATCCAAGGATCAACAGACTGAATCAGTCATTAGCAGGTTTAGTTCAGTGTTTCACCTGCCTTACATGTTAAGTGTTTCCCTTCTGCCTCACCTGGATTGAATCTGTGGATGATTAACAACCTTCTGCACTTCTTGATGGCTGCAGACGGTCATGTAATCATCCAACTCAGCTGTTCTGGTACAGAGGCTCATTTAAGCACGACCCTAAGCACATCGTAATAAAAAGTTAAAAACAAGTGATTACTATCACAACAATTTAAAGCCCACCTGGACCAGCCAGCCTTACACTTCCTTGTCCACCACATGCTCTCCCAGACCAAACAATAGGCCCCGCCCTATTTTAAAAACTCAAATCCCACAAAATCTCACAGGATTTCATACTTAGGCCTGGAGTGGTGGGTAGGATGAAAATAATACAAAAGGAGACATGACCTCAATTATTAAAAATATCCGTTTTGCCCCAAAATAACCAGGATTACTATGGGCACAAAACAATGCCCTTATTTTTCAATAAACACATTTAAGATCAAAGTAATATTGAAAAACTTACCATAAAAGTGCTCAGCGGAGAATTCAATTCAGAAGCCGGTAGCAAACAAGCCAGCAGCAAAGTGGCTGTTTGGTTGGGACAAACCACAAGTGTAAAAACGGGGAGGTGGACTGTACAACTCCTAGTACAGACTTGTAGATGTTTTTGTGTCAACACATTATGCACAGTAGTAATAATATTTACAGACAAGTAAGAAAATGTACAGAAAGGAATCACAACCCACTGTTCTCAACATGTAGTGCTTAATTTGAAACATGATTAACCCCCACCTAGTAATAAAATGTTCTGACCCAGAGCTCAAGGAGGGGGAGGGAAGAAGGGATGAGAGGGGGTAAAGAGGAGAAGGTTGGGAGGAGCGGCTGGGTGGGGGAGGTTTGGGAGGGAGTAGGGGGAGATGAGGAGGTGATGAGGGCTGCAACAAACTGCCCAGTTTGCACACAACAGTAAATAAACGTTGAATTATAGTTAGAAGGGTTGATTTTTGGTTGAGGTCAACAACTGACGGTGGATCAACCATCAAACAACCATCCACCTCCAGCCAAGTAACCAATGTTGAAACTGTGTCATTGAGTTAAATATCTGATTATAGACTGAGAAAGTCTACCACCTGTTGAGAAAGGTCTATTTAATGTTAAAGTTACTTTCCCTCAATGGAATATATACTAGTCAGTCCCAGTGACCGTTTCACTCACGGTTTAGCCGATGTGTTTCCTGGGTAAAGATCAACCAAAAAACGCAGACCAACCTCCCCGCCCCTCGCTCAACAGTTTCTGGTAGCGCAGGCGATAAACGTCAGGGGCCTGGTGATTCGTTAGGGGTCCGGTAATTAGCCCCGCCCCCCGGCCCAACGCTGACTTGTTCCGCTAGTGAATCTGGGTACAGAACGGAATCACAACTCAGTGTTGTCAACACATAGTGCTTAAGTTAAAACGTGATTAACCCTCACCTAAAAGGGGCTGTGCTGTGGTGGCGCAGGGGTTAAGCACAAACCACAATCAAGGCCTCAGTCCTCAACACAGCTGTCACAGGTTCAATTCCTGACCTTGGCAACCTTTGCTGCATTACCCCCCCTCTCTCATTACCCACCTTCCTGTCAATTAACTATCAAATAAAGGCCACTAGCCAAAACAATCTTTTAAAAAATGAAAAACCCTCACTTAAAATTAAAGTTGTTTCACCCGATTGAGGGGTAGATGGGCCCAGGTGGGGGGAAAGAGGCTTGTGTGTGTTTTTGGCGGGTGGAGGGAAGGGGGTTGGGCGTTTGAATGGCAGGCGGTGGTGAGGGGTGCAAAAAACACCTGAACACTTTGATTACTAGTTTCTCCCCAAACCTTATCCTCAAGGCAAACTGACCTGCATGCTTTCAGTTCAGCAAAACCTTGTTAATCAAATGTTAATTAAAATCATGTGTGCTGAATTAGGGAAATGGCTAAAACTTGCAGGGCAGTGTGCCTGGTGCCGGTGCTGAAAAACACTGGATTCAATGTGGCATTTCAATCAATGAATGTTAATTGGCTAGAATTGAATGGTTGTTTGATGGTTGATCCAGCTTCTGTCGTTGACCTGAACCATACATGCAGCCTTTGTGATCATAATTCAACATTAAATTAACATCGTGTGCTATCTGGGTAGTTCTTCCCCAAACCTTGACGTCAATCAAACTGACCTGCGTTTTTTCAGTTCAGCAAAACCCCGTTAATCAGACATCAATTAATATCATGTGTGTTGAATTAGGGAAATGCCTAAAACTTGTAGGGCCTGGAGGACCAGTGGTGAAACACACTGGATTCGACGTTGGCATTTCATTTATTTGATGTCAACCACAAAACAACACTGATTCAATGACACAGTTTCAACATTAGTTAATTGGCTAGAATTGAATGGTTGTTTTATAGTTGATCCACCATCAGTTGTCGACCTCAACCAAACATGCAACCTTTGTGATGATAATTCAACATTGAATTAACATATTTTCCAACAAGCCAACAGCGAAGTGGCTGTGTGTTTGGGACATCCCACTCATGTAAATGGTGGGGGTGGACCCCTCCACTCCTTGTAGTAAGTTGTAGATGTTTTTGTGTCAATATATCACACACACACAGTCAGTGAGAATTGTTATGAACAAGTAAGAAAATGTACAGAAAGGAATCAGCACCGACTATCCTCTACAGTGCTTAATTTAAATGTAATACCCCCCACTCACTAATAAAATGCTCTGACCCAGAGCGCTGATGAGGAGGAGAGGAGGGGAAGGGGTGCGGCAATACAGCTGACATTGATTCAATATTGATCAGATGTTGATCAGACATCAGCATTTCAGTCATTAGATTTCAACCACAAAACAACATTGATTCAATGACACAGTTTCAACGGTTTGATTGGATGGTTGTTTGATGGTTGATCCACCGTCATTTGTCGTCTTCAACCAAAAATCAACCATTAATCAGACTTCGGCATTTCAGTGATCAGATTTCAACCACCAAACAACGTTGATTCAATGTCACAGTTTCAACGGTTTGATTGGATGGTTGTTTGATGGTTGATCCATCGTCATTTGTCGACTTCAACCAAAAATCAACGATTCTAACTATTTTTCAACGTTGATTTAACATCATGTGCTATCTGGGATCTGTGGACGTGATGCTAGCAAAGCTAGCTGTACTGAGACATGTTGCATCTGCGATGAAAAAAGTTGTCACTCATGGGCTGAATTATTGTGTGTTGACTGAGGTGTTCATATATGGGACAACACTGTGACCAAAGTGCGATATAATGATATGACATTCAGGAACGATCCGATTCTTCCGGACGGATCTTTACTGATTAAATTTATTTCAGCTCTAAGTATTTAATAATTAGGTGTTTTATGGAAATGTGGATCTTTCAGATCAATTTGAGAACCAATTTTGAAGGTAAAACTTAATGTTTTTGTGTCACGTAGCGCGGGGTGCTGGTCTTGACTACAACTCTGCTACTCCTCAGTAGTATGTCCTCCCCCACCCACCCTCTTTCCATCCCCTTTCTGCTGGATTTCTTTCAAAATAAAAGCCTCTAGTGGCAAAAAAGTGAAGTTCGTGCTATGTTAGGACAGGAGACCAGATGTTTCCATCCCTGAAATTATGATGCATAGAATCACATGGCTCCTCCCCCTTATGATGTCACCATTTGCCTACAGGTACAGGACTAGCGGGTCTGTGGGTCAGACGCTGCCAACTTGGCCGGTCCCAGTAGAACCAGAACCTTCCCCCGGCTGGACGAGGCCGGTCCAGAACACTACATGCCTTCAGAGCTTCAGACGCCCTGGTTCTGGTTCTGACCCATTCCTGTGACGAACTGAGGCGGCCATCTTGGATTCCTGGCATGAAGAAGCGGTGTGATGGTTGCTATGGTGACGCCCGCCCTCTGCGGCCACAACGGATCGGACCGATCAGGACCTGCAGATCAAATATGATGGAATATTTGTGGGGTTGACCTCTGACCCCAGCCAGGTCGTTTCTTCCAGTTTATGGAAATAAAACCCAACATTGATTTAGAAGTTTTTATTTATTCATGTCATCAGGATGAGAAAATTATATTTATCATTTTAATCAAATGAAAAATTATTCATTTGTGACTCGGGGAAACGGCGCCACCTGCTGGTCAAACATGGAAAACACAGAGCTAAAAGGACTCGGGGCCCCTACAGGTTTAAACTGGAAGGGTCGGAACCGGGTCAGAACCGGGTCAGAGCCCCAACCACAACATGAGCTTCAGAGGAAATATGTCAGGGGTATGAATACTTCTGATCCGTCTGTTTCTGGCGAGCTTCTAAACTTCTTGGATTCAAGCCGGACCGGGACCAGAGTGCGGGTCAGCGCCGCAGCCTGAGGAAGAAGGCGTGGCGGCACTCGCTGCTGTCCACTGGGTAATATTTATCGTAGAAGTCCAGGATGTATTCCTCGGCCTTGAAGCCGAACTTCTGGTACAGCAGCATGGCCGGGTTGCTGGCCGACACGTGGAGCGTCACGTCCTTCCCCATGCAGGTCTGAAACACACAGGTCACACACAGGTCAGAAACACACAGGTCACACAGGTCACACACAGGTCACACAGGTCACATACAGGTCACACAGGTCTGAAACACACAGGTCACACAGGTCACACAAAGGTCACACAGGTCTGAAACACACAGGTCACACACAGGTCACACAGGTCTGAAACACACAGGTCACACACAGGTCACACAGGTCTGAAACACAGGTCACACACAGGTCAGAAACACACAGGTCACACAGGTCACACACAGGTCACACACAGGTCACACAGGTCACATACAGGTCACACAGGTCTGAAACACACAGGTCACACAGGTCACATACAGGTCACACAGGTCTGAAACACACAGGTCACACAGGTCACATACAGGTCACACAGGTCTGAAACACACAGGTCACACAGGTCACACAGGTCTGAAACACACAGGTCACACAGGTCACACACAGGTCACACAGGTCCGAAACACACAGGTCACACACAGGTCACACAGGTCCGAAACACACAGGTCACACAGGTCACACAGGTCTGAAACACACAGGTCACACAGGTCACACACAGGTCACACAGGTCCGAAACACACAGGTCACACACAGGTCACACAGGTCCGAAACACACAGGTCACATACAGGTCACACAGGTCTGAAACACACAGGTCACACAGGTCACACAGGTCTGAAACACACAGGTCACACAGGTCACACACAGGTCACACAGGTCCGAAACACACAGGTCACACACAGGTCACACAGGTCCGAAACACACAGGTCACACAGGTCACACAGGTCTGAAACACACAGGTCACACAGGTCACACACAGGTCACACAGGTCCGAAACACACAGGTCACACACAGGTCACACAGGTCTGAAACACACAGGTCACACAGGTCACACAGGTCTGAAACACACAGGTCACACAGGTCACACACAGGTCACACAGGTCCGAAACACACAGGTCACACACAGGTCACACAGGTCCGAAACACACAGGTCACACAGGTCCGAAACACACAGGTCACACACAGGTCACACAGGTCTGAAACACACAGGTCACACAGGTCCGAAACACACAGGTCACACAGGTCCGAAACACACAGGTCACACACAGGTCACACAGGTCACACACAGGTCACACAGGTCTGAAACACACAGGTCACACAGGTCCGAAACACACAGGTCACACAGGTCCGAAACACACAGGTCACACAGGTCACACACAGGTCACACACAGGTCACACAGGTCTGAAACACACAGGTCACACACAGGTCACACAGAGGTCACACAGGTCTGAAACACACAGGTCACACAGAGGTCACACAGAGGTCACACAGGTCCGAAACACACAGGTCACACACAGGTCACACAGGTCTGAAACACACAGGTCACACACAGGTCACACAGGTCCGAAACACACAGGTCACACACAGGTCACACAGGTCTGAAACACACAGGTCACACACAGGTCACACAGGTCTGAAACACACAGGTCACACACAGGTCACACACAGGTCACACAGGTCACACACAGGTCCGAAACACACAGGTCACACACAGGTCACACAAAGGTCACACAGGTCCGAAACACACAGGTCACACAAAGGTCACACAGGTCCGAAACACACAGGTCACACAGGTCACACACAGGTCACACAGGTCACACACAGGTCACACAGGTCACACACAGGTCACACAGGTCCGAAACACACAGGTCACACACAGGTCACACACAGGTCACACAGGTCCGAAACACACAGGTCACACACAGGTCACACAAAGGTCACACAGGTCCGAAACACACAGGTCACACACAGGTCACACACAGGTCACACAGGTCCGAAACACACAGGTCACACACAGGTCACACAAAGGTCACACACAGGTCACACAAAGGTCACACAAAGGTCCGAAACACACAGGTCACACACAGGTCACACACAGGTCACACAGGTCACACACAGGTCACACAGGTCTGAAACACACAGGTCACACAGGTCCGAAACACACAGGTCACACACAGGTCACACACAGGTCACACAGGTCTGAAACACACAGGTCACACACAGGTCACACACAGGTCACACAGGTCTGAAACACACAGGTCACACAGGTCTGAAACACACAGGTCACACACCTGTCCCGGCAGTATGTAGGCGTGGCCAGACTCACCTGGATCAGGTGGTAGATCATGAAGGTCCCGATGCCGGCGCGCCTCCACTCCGGGTGAACCAGCAGGAAGGAGATGTACGCCTCGCTGTACTTCACGTCCGGAACCATGAACCCGAAGCCCACCACCACCTTCCTGTAGAGCGCCACCACGCTGAAGTCCGGGTACTGCAGGCACTCGGACAGGTCCACACCTGGAGAGACACGGCTGAGGTCAGAGGCCGCCACTGCAGCAACAGTGGCAGGTGGGGGCGGGGCTACCTGGCCAGAAGCTGTCATGGCACATGGCGTTGACCGAGGGGATGTGGTTGGGCCGGACGTAGCAGTAGTCGATGGGAGCGTCGGGTTCTGGGGTCCAGTCTGGATCTGTCCTGTGAGGAAACGCCCGGATCTCAGCCAGGAGGCGGAGCTTCAGGGGGCGGGACTCAAAGTCCCTCCTGAGGAAGAGATGGACAGGTGAAGAAGAGACAGAGGGACACAAGGTCCAGAACCAGAGTTAAGACCAGGACCAGAACCGAGTGTTCCTTATAGAAGGGAAAGTTAGCCTCCAAAGGCCTGACCACTAGGGGGCCCCCCACAAAAATGTGTTTTTTAATACAAAAAGGCCCGTTTTGTTGCCCCGTCACTAATAAAATGAATCCTATCGTTGTTTTTACTTGTTTATAGCAGTGAGTTAAATGTTCTCCCTCCCAGACCAGAAAGCCAGCGTCCATATTTAGTGACCCCCCGCTTCTACATGAAATGGTTTGTTCCTGCTTAGCGCGCTGGACGGTGACGGCGTTTAATAGCAGTCAGTAGAGAAAGAGGTGATAACCAGCTGGCTAAAAAATAATAAAACAGGTTTAAAAAAGAACGACGAGAAGAAAGGGAGTCAATTTGAAACCCTGTTTTTCTTCAAGAGGTCGGTGGCTATCGACCCGTTAGTAGTCTGTAGCTAAGCTAACTAAGCTGTTAGCCTCTATTTCGCCAGGATTTAATCAGTGAAGGAAAAATGTTTACTGGGATATTTAAAATGCAGTTAACTTGTTTGTTTTAACGCCCTTAACAGCAGCAGCCCCCCAAACCAGCCTGATTCCTACCTGTGAAGAAGGTGAGCGACACTGTGATGACATGCTAGGCTAGTTAGCTCCTGGTGAGTCAGGCTGAGCTAGGCCCAGATAGCTGGCTAATGGCAGAATGGAGGGAACAGTTTGGGTTTCCAGGTTTTGTCCAGAAATCTGTTTTCATTACTTTCACATGAAGATGTTCGTATGTTTATGAAGTTATAAAGTTATGTTAGTTACCAATCTGTCTTTGTTTTTTATATTTCAAGAATATTGGGGGAATTATTTGATATGAATTTTTGCAGTAGAGAACAGAGTCAGACTCAGACAGCGGCTGGTTCCGGACCTGATGAAGGGCTTCAGGATCCGGGCCGTGTACGGACTCTTGATGTTCTGGTCCAGACCGCCCTCGGCTCCCATCAGGCGGTGCCAGAAAGACACGGAGCGCTGCTGGACGCCCGGCCGGCTGGACACGCTGGTCTGCAGGGACAGAGACGGGTCAGAGCCGGTCGGACCCAGCAGAGGTTCTGTCCCGCCATCAGGAGGTTCTGACCTGGAAGCGGTCCAGAATCCGCTGCTCCTGGCTGCTGGTGCAGTACTTCCCCTTAGCCCCGCCCACAGGCCGTGGCTCCGCCTCCTGCGTGCCATAGATCCCTCCCACCAGGCTGAGAGCGGCGCTGACGGCGCGGTCGATGTCCAGCAGGGGGAGCCCTCTCTGACGCTTGGCATGGCGAACCAGCAGCTTCCTGCGGAGGCGCTTGGCATGTGGCGTGACGGCGAGCGCCAGCGGGCAGCCGTCCAGCCGCCTCAGCAGCAGCCGCTCTTCGTACAGACTGAGGGCGGAGACGACGGGCCGCGGCGAGGCGCCGTCCGGTTTGTCCTGAAGGTTCATCCTGCGACGCTCTGCCACCCGCCTCTCAGGAGGCGGAGCCTCACCGCAGCCCGCCGGGTGCTCAAAGCGCTCTTCGTGGGCGTTGTCTTCCTCACTCTCAGATTCCCGCTTGATCAGAGTCTGCGGAGGGCGGAGCTTCTTCCGGCTGGCGCTGGGTGGGGGTAGGTACTCCATCCCCGGGTCGATCATCCCCTCCGTCTCCAGCTCCTCGTCATCTGTGGGTGGAGCCGGCAGTCAGGAAGTGACGTCTGCGCTGACATCAGCGGTGGGCGTACTCACCGTGGAACAGCGCCTGCGGCGGCATGGCATCCGGTATCAGGTCGGCCTCCGACAGCAGGCTGGGCGTGGCCGAGTGGGAGGCCGGAGTCCCCGGCCCGGAGAAGTCCGGTGACGGTGAGGGCGAGGGGCTGGTGAGCGGCGTCCGGTCCGACGAGCTGAGTGACGAGAAGTCGACGACCTCGCCTCGCTCCAGCACCAGGTCCTGGCGGCAAGCGCTGCTGCGGCTCACACCCAGCTTGACGGGCGTGGAGGAGGCGCTCCGGTCGGCGTAGCCTCCGCCCGCCGCCTCCTTCTGGGCGCGCCGGATGTCTTTGGCCTCCTGCGTGCGGCTGCGCTTCTCCTTCAGCTGCATGGCGTTCTCCACCGGGTTCCTGGCGCCGCGCTTCCGCAGGCCCTCCACCGTGATGATGGGGTCCAGGGGCGGCCGGGTCGCTGCGACGGAACCACAGGTCAGGGGGCGAGGCTCACTCGGCCGGTCACCGGCACGCCGGCGCTCACCTTTGGTCTTGGTGCTGGACTTGTCGCCGTCCGGCCTCAGCGTGGGGGGGCGGTTCTGGACCAGCTTCCACCAACCCGGCTCACCGAACTCCTGCGCTCCGGACCGGAAGAAGGCGGGGCTTCCGACGGACAGGCAGCCGGCCACCGTGCTCCACCAGGTAGACGTCTTCTTCCTGCCGACATCAGAGCAGCAGCGTCATCTGGCCGCCCCCCCTGGCTGGGTATCGGGCCGCAACAGTACAGGAACTGCACCATATATGGACAGAGCCACTTCCTGCAGCCTGGTCTGGGAGGGAAAGTCACCTGTTCCCCAGCAGGAAGTTCCAGTGTCGACCAATGAAGGCGCAGATGTCCTCCTTCCACCTGAAGTAGCCCTGCCGCCCCGTTCCCTCCAGAGACAGGTTGTACATGGCCAGCATCACCACCTGCACACAGGAATCCGTTTCTACCTGCAGGACAGGTGTGCTGCTGCTGAGGGGGCGGGGCCTTACCTGCTGCCAGGTGAGCCTCAGCCTCTCGAAGCTCTCCTTGCCGTCCTCAGAACAGTTGCAGCACAGGAACTTGAAGAAGTTGTCTCCCTTCAAGTAACTGGGCTGGTCGCCACGGAGCTGACCTGGAACCAGAACCGGGTCAGGATGCTAACCTGCTAGCAGCAGAGCTAACTTGTAGCTTAGCACTTTTGCCAGTGTTGAACATTTTTAGTGCTCTGAGCTCTAAGTTTATTTGTCTGGATGAATTCTGAAGTGATAATTTCCTGGGATGGTTTGAAGTTTTAATTCTACAAGTAGCTTGATGTTAATATTCACACTCTTATTTTGAAGGGTTGCTTTTCCCCCTCCCAATATCTTTATTTTACAGCAGAACGAGTTGGGGAGCAGATCTCTGATTAGCTCACCTGCAGGGACCCACTTGTGGCAGCGGTCACAGTAGAAGGACATGTCCTCGCAGGCCCAGCCGCCGTCCGCATCCTCGCCCAGGTCGCTGGTCAGCGAGTCTCCGCTCTGGTCATGTGACAGGTCCTCCTGGTCCTCCGACTCCACGATCAGCAGCGTCTCCCCCTCCACCTCTCCCTCCTCCAGCCCCTCTCCCGCGCCACCGCCGTCCATCGCCTGCAGGAGAGACGCCTGGATGGGTCACGTGACCTGCAGCCAGTTTAGACCCTGAATCGGGTCAGGACGTCCTCAGAACGACCCATCATGAGGGTCTTTTTGAGGTGAGTGTACCTGGCTCAGGTGTCCTGTGGGCGGAGCCTGGCCTCCTGGCCCCGCCTCTCCTCCTCCAGCTGCCGGGTCAGAACCTTCTGCTCCTCCAGCAGGTTCTGCTGCTTCCGCTGCAGCCGGTCCAGATCCCGCAGGACGCCCTCACGCAGACGCTGCACAGAACCGGGACCGGATCAGAACCAGGACCGCATCAGAACCAGGACCAGATCAAAACCAGAATCAGAACCAGGATCAGGGCCAGATCAGAACCAGAACCAGAACCAGTTAGAGTTTGATTCACAGAGAGAACCAGACTACAACCAGAGTTGTGACCTTTGACCTGTAGAGGTGGAGCTCTGGGGTTCAGCTGGTCCCTCTGACCTCTGACCTCGGGCTGGGAAGTTTTCCTGCTGGCAACTATCTTCCTCTTTAAGTGAAGATGATGAAGTGGACCGGAACCAGCTCTTTCTCCCGGATCACCGGTAATCGCTCATTAAACCACAGAATCAGACGAACCCTGAGGGTTCTATCTGAACCGGATCGGTTCTGGACTTTACCTCTACAAGTCTGTGTCTGGAGGAGCCTGGATGAACCCGGTTCCGCCACCTAGTCGACCTGGTCCGGCCCGGTCCCGGTCCACTTACCTCCCTGTCCCAGGCCTGCTTGAGGTGGACCCCGGCCACCGAGCTGACAGTCAGAACCACAGAAACCGTCAGAACCACCTTGGAGGCCGTAGACATGCCTCTGGGTCGCTGCAGTTAGCACGTAGCTAACAGACGCTGCTACCGCTACTTCCGCCTCCTCTTCTTCTTCTGCCGAGTTGAAGTGAAGTGAC
Organism: Poecilia mexicana; assembly: GCF_051168715.1. Lineage (NCBI taxonomy): Eukaryota > Metazoa > Chordata > Actinopteri > Cyprinodontiformes > Poeciliidae > Poecilia > Poecilia mexicana. The sequence continues at coordinate 24,992,438 of NW_028263370.1, read as the reverse complement.
CCCTGCCGGTGGAGCGGGGTAATTACAGTTCTCCTTCCCCTGATCAGCTTCCAGCCATCACTCTGACTCAGAACTCGCTGATTATTATTATCTTTTATCTTTTTTTCCCAATAAATAATGGGTTGACAAATAACGTCAATATTATAAACACAGAACATGCAAAACAATAATGCCAGTGGGTTACTTAGCAAAAATAACAGAAATGTAAAAAACAATGTTGAAGTGAACACATTAGTTCTTTAATGGCTTTATTTTTAGATGCTGAAATGTTGCAATATATTATTTAAAGATTATGAAGGAAGGTTTGTGATGAGAAAATGTTGATTTATGCACTTTGCAACTAATAAAATTAGTTTGATACTGTATTGGTTTGGTTTGAACCAGGTAAGGTAATTTTATTTATATAGCACATTTTCAGCAACAAGGCAATTCAAAGTTCTTTACATGAGTTAAAAGGAAATACAAACAAAATAGCAAACCAAAGGAAAGAAAAAAGACGAAAGAAAACTAATCTAATGTTGTTCTAAAGTATGTAAACTAGGTGCTCCTGTTCAGGGCTGCTAAGAATCTAATTCAATTTCTAAATAGTGAAACTCTACAGTTTCTGATAAAATAAGCTAAAGAGTGACTGATCTAAATCCTTTTCTGGGTTAAAAGTAATATGTCCTGTTAAGTATTTCTGGATTCCAAGTTCGTAGTTATTCTGATTCTGATTCCATTTCTGGGCTGTATAATATTGATCTGAATAGTGCGTACTCCACAATTTCTGATATTACTAATAAATTAAAATAATCCTTTCCTGGGTTAAACAGTGAGTACTCCACCGTTTCTAACAAAATAAAACAAAAAAGAGGAAAGGACATATTAGGGCAAATGGCAACTTTCAGACGAAACAAAGGGGCAAAACAGAGACATGAGTGAAGGCGGTGACGTCACAGGGCCACGAAACCAGGTTACTGAGCCCCTGGCAAAGTCCGATAAAGGTCTTATTTATCGAGGAATGTCCTTGGGACGCTCAGCTCCACAGCTGCATGGATACAGGAGGGGGTGAGGAGGGAAGAGCCTTGTGTTTACATATCTTCAAGGAGATTGGAAATATGCAGCCCTTCCAAGGCCACACGGGGAAAGCCAATTCAGAAACAATGTCTTAGGTCGGGAAGATTATAAATTTCATTCTCCCCTAAAGTCTCTCAGATACATCTCAGTTCTCAATAATCCAAATTAGTTTGGTCGTTCCACTGAGCCGAAACCAGCAACTTCTCCTGTTGGTGAGTTTTAGAGTCCTCGTCTCTGTCCACACCAACAGTCTGAGTGTTCGCTAGTTCGACCACAAATTTGTCGATAATCCAGGAATCCACAAGCTCCAAACAGCAGAAATCCTGTTATCATGAATAAATCCAGGTGAATCCCGCCAGGTGTGTCCCTGCATTACAGGGGGGCTTTCCTGTGCCCGGACTTCTTGTCGAGAAAATTTGATCAATTGCATTGAGAGATCGGTTGACCAGATCCATAATTTGTAGATTTTGAGGATGTGCAGGAAAAGGCTCCAAAAATATAGAAAAGACAAAAACAGAGCAAGCAGGTCAGGCAGGGCAGGGAAGGAGCAGAGGGGAAAAATGTCTGCCTACATCGAGAGCAAGAGAGGAATAAAGAAAAGAAAAAAAACCCAGCTGTTTTTAAGCCTGAAAGGTTCAGGGGTCAGAGGTCAAGGGGCTAAAGCTAAAGATGATCCGGTTCTAGACTAATACCTGAACTACAGAGGAGAACAGCCCTGGTTCTGATCCATTCTCAACCATCTGATCCACATGGACAGGATCACATTTGGCATGAAAACCACAAACAGTAGCAGGACCAGAACCAGAACCGCACCAGGACCGGATCAGGACCAGGACCATCGCCTGTTCTCCACGGCGGCCATGTTGATCTGAATCATCCCAATGAGATTCTCCTTCTGTGCTGCGCATCACTTTATGCAGATGATGCTTTTGTAATTCTAAACTGTTAAATCTGTTACTTCTGACTCAGTATAATCTGGTTTTAGATACAAACCAGTCTAGATCTTCCTCCTGAATCACCTTTACTACTATTATTACTCAGTTCATCTGCTCCAAGCAAAGAACACGATTCAAACATTTAAATTAGAAAAAGAAGCTTTAAGAAAATTAAATACCAAGACCACAACCCGACTATGGGTCCAGACAGAGGGACGTGTCCACAGAGGGGGACGTGTCCAGACAGAAGGACGGAGCGGTTTGGATCAGCTGCTTTATTGATCATGGAACATAAATAGGACAAAGGTTCACTGTACATCCGGAGAGCAACTTAAAAATAAATACTCACAGCAATAAATAAAGCCTGACATGAAGCGCCGTGTTCGCCTCAAGCGGTGCAGTCCAATGCTATTTACACTCATCATCATCATCATCATCACGTGTCACTTCCTGCAGCAACGCTTAAAAAACTAAGAAAAGCAGAAAGTGTGGCGTTTAAAAACCTTCCAGCTTCTTCTTCTGTAACACAGTTCGGTATCAAACACTTCAATCAGCAAGATACAAAAATATCACACAGCCGGTCCACCTGCGGTCCAGCTCAGAACCAGAACCCAGCAGGCCGGATCATCTGCATCCGGTGAGACCCAGAAGAGTCCGTAGGGTTCTGGAGGTTCTGATCCGGATCCTCTGCAGGTTCTGCTTCCTGTGTTACAATCGGGGCCGAGGAGACACAGCGACACGACACAGAGGCGGCAGGTTCTCCAGCATGCAGCCGCCGCCAGGAGGGGGCGCTGCAGCTTTCATAGTCCAGCTCAGTGTCTCACACAGACACACACACACACACACACACACACACACACACACACACACACACACACACAAACAGATGTAAACATGAACTCAGGAAAAACAAACACGTGAAACTTCCCGTTGTTGCATCGTCTCAGGTGGTTTCCCGTTACCATGGAAACCACCATTGGTGCTCATCAGCTCAACGCAGTAAAACATGGGCATCGTTGTCTGAATGGACCGGTTCTGATCTGAAATGAAAACTGTGAATGAAGCCACAACCCAACTGGACCGGGTTTGGTTCTGACCGGGCTGGCACCGGACAGAGTTAGAAGAACCAGTAGTGAAGCTGTGGTTCTGTTCAGATCTGGATGATGCTGGACCAGGCTGGTCGGTCTACAGGGCCGGTACCACATATCTGTGTTTACAGCCAGTCAGGGACTGTGTCGTCTCGAGTTATGAAAATGTTTGATGCGTTTAAAATGACTAAAGAAATTTTACTTTGCAGTTGAACGTTTTGAAATTGGGCCTCTGTCTCTTTAAGAAGCTCCTGCTCTTTCTGACCCTCCGCCTTCATCATCACGTTGCTCCTCCATTAAGACTTTCACAATGTTTTTCTTAAACATGAATGAAAGAGTCCAGGCAACACTCCAGGGATGTTTATGACGTGGGAATAACATCAAGATGATATTCTACATAAAAATGCAGCTGATTCTCAGGATCCCAGAGAACTAAAGTGGATCAAACTGGAGTTTTTAGGAGAAAAGTCAAAGTTTCAGGGATACCTGAAAAACATAAAAATTCTGACCCATCAGGATCGCTGGAAAGGAACAGTTTGGTTTGGAGAAACTACTGCCATCTAGTGGTCAGGTTGGAGACAGCAACCATTTGAATACCTGTGCTGGCTTAATGAGCTCACCTGTCTGACGGGGAACAACCCAGTCCAGCATCACTGGGATCGACTGGGATCGTCCCGATCCTCAGGATCCATCCCTAATCCATCATCAGAACCACCCAGGAACAGAGGAACCAGAACTGGTTCTGTTACCTGGAAATGTGCTGGACTGTACGAAATGAATGCTGGAGAGCAATTGGACACACACACACACACACACACACACACACACACACACACACACACACACACACACACACACAGTTCACAAAAGACACAACAAAATGTTTCCCTTGAGAGTCCAAACAGCTTCAGGCATCGGACCGGATGAAAAGCGCTGCTCTTCCATGTCTCCGGACATCCGAGCTCTCTGCCGCCGGAAGAGTCCGAGAGTCTTGAAGGAGTCGAAGTGCTACGCTACCGACACCAACGTCCCGTTCCCTTATTCACAACTTAAGGTAGTCCAGGTGAGATAATCCGGGAGGGGAGGATCTGGACGGACAAACTGCTGACAAACAGAGGAATCCGGGTGAGTTTGTTCCTGTGATGAATGATGTCACCTCTAGGTGGCGATGTCATGACATGCAGCAAGAAGCTCGGCGGGTCGACAGCAAACCAAAAGGATGTGCAGAACAGACATCGGAGTTTTGGGAACAGAAGGAAGGTGGGGCCGTTCTGCGTTAGCGAAGCTTCTACGGCTGCGGGATTGGACGGTTGGAAAATTCAGTGGTCCGACGCTTTCGTTCTTCCGACGGATCAGGAATCGATGGGGATCAAGACACGAGTGAGAACAAACGGAAACCAGCCCAGGCACAAGTTGGACCCCACCCTCACCAGGATAACGGACGACAGTTTTGGCGTTGTGGGTATGTACAGTGACTTCCTGTGGAGGGCTGGATGGTGGCGATCCGGCGCCGGCGTCAAAGGTCAGGGTCGAGTCTTCAGGCTGAGGGGGGCGGGGCTAACCCAGCCACACTACCGATTGAGTGCGAACGGTGAATCTCCAGTTAGCCTTACTGGTAGCTGTGGTGTGGCTAGTTCCGCCCCTTCCTCTAGCTCCGCCTCCAGCTACTGGTGGACCTCGTTGGCGATCAGACTGTCCTCCCCCGACTGGAAATCCGCCTCGTTGATGCTGTTCCCTCCGTTCAGCATTTCCTCGTCCTGCGACGAGCCCCGGTCCTCCTCGCTGCTGGCGCCGCCCGGCTCATCTGTGTTCGGATCCTGCAGCACCTGGGCGATGTACATCTGCTGCTGCGGCGCCACCTGCTGCTGGACACACAGAACCACAAGTGGGTCAAAGCCCGACCCGAATGGTTTGTGACCCGTTGGAGTACCCAGGTCTGGTCAGAACCTGGTGGAGAGGAGCACCTGGTAGGAGGACTCACCTGAGACTTGTTGGTTGGAGAGGATGAAGAGCGAGCCGGTCGTCCGTTCTTCACGGCGTCCACGTCGCTCTCCTTTGTGTCGATCTGAAACAGAAGCGCTGGGCAGTGAGACAACCAACCGACCAATCAGCAGCCGGCCTCTCACCTGCAGCCAGAACTCACCTTGTAGTTGTGGGCGCTCAGGTACTTGAAGTGTCCAAAGCAGACGTGGGACAGACAGACCACGATGGTGACGACAAGAACCACCAGCGTGAACATGGAGGTGGGCGTATCAAAGCCTGGCGGGATGGAGAACAGTCAGAATGAGATCACAAAACCAGTCCTGGAGCCAGAACCCACACCTAGTCTCGCCCGTGCAGAAGCAGAGTTGCTCACTTGTGCGGACAGTGGAGAAGAAGAGCAGCCAGAAGAGGCAGAGGATGGGTGCGGCCACCACCTGAGTCACTGCAGCTGAGTGGATCTTCTTGTCCAGCTTGGAGGGCAGGTAGGCGTAGTACATGTTGTACCTGTCCACCAGGTGTTTCAGCAGCATGTACATGAGACCTGGAGGAACAGCATAGTTGAGTTACCTGCTCAGGTAACTACCTGCTGATGGAAGTGCTGCGTACTGACCAAAGGGGACTATGATGGGGCAGGTGATGCTGTAGGCCATCACCACCGTGAAGACGTTCATCATCCAGGCGTACGCGGCGCCGAACTGGAACTCGTAGGCCTGGTGCTGCAGAGACAGAGTTGCAGTCAGACAGGACACTCAGACAGGACCAGGTGTCCAGCACCGTCTCCGTCCTCCCTACCCTCTTCACATTACGGCGGTCGGCGGCGGAGCGGGCCAGGCACAGGCGGATCATGTACATGAGCAGACCAGGGATTCTCAGCAGGTCCATGGCGTTCCCGATGAAGGCTGAGGCGATGACGTAGTTGACGAAGAATGCTCCGTTATCCGGTAAGAAGACGCACCTGAAGACAAAATCCTTTCTCATTGGCTGATCAGAAGGATGAAAACACAAACCCAACCATATGCCTTAAAGCTCACTTCCTGTTTCTGAACCTCTGTTTGTGCTCCTGCCAGGTTGATGTAACTTGTTGGGTTTTGTCTTTCTTTCACGTTGTCCTTGACTTTGACTGAATCTCAGCTGCTCACAGGTGTAGTCTTGGTACTTCCTGATTGTGTTTATTTACAAATTTAGGTCTAGACTCTGTTTCGATCTCCAAGTCTCCAAGTCTTTATCTCGCTATGGATCACTCTGAGGAGAAATCCTGGTTCTGGTCCCGACCCGTAAAAGTCTTTCTGATTTTTTTCATACTTTGCGAAGCTTTGGTTTTCACCTGAATGTACTCAATTATTCTGATCTCATTTAGTCTCAGCCTCTTTCGATGAGGTGCCAGGCTTTGACCTGATCCCAAGTCACTGTAGTTCGGGCAGTGACTCGATCGCCGTTTTTAAAACTTGACCTGATTCTTCATCTTGGTCAAGATGAACTTGGGTCTTGGTGTCTAGATTTTAATTCACTTCTGGTTTCAGCTTAGGTTCTAACTCAGACTACATACGCCCCCTAGTGGGAACCTCGCTGCTGAAACTGTCTCTGGACTCGGTTTATCAGCTGTTTCCTGCGGTTTGTGGCAAAGTAGTGAGCAGTTTACAAACAGAGACAAAGTGACTTACTCAAATCTGACTTTAGCGTCATCCAGGAACTTCTTATCAAACAGCCAGCGAAAGAAAACATCCAGACTGTAAAGACAGAGACACGATTCAGTGGCACCAGAGCGGACAGGCGCTGCGGTGCCACCACAGGTACGGGCCTCCCACCTGCTGAGTCCAAGAGACGGCAGCAGCAGAACCATGAAGATCAGGAAGGTGTAACATTTGTGCATGGTGGTCCTGTTTTCTCCAGACCTGCAGGAACAGACAGAGGAACCGGTCAATACCTGCCATGGTTCTGGTTTCAGTCCCTGCTCCAATCACCGGTACACCTAATTCGGACCGAGATGGGCCTCAGTGACCCAACCCCTGGTTGATGCCAGAGATGTGAGAAAGAGGCTGAGAGGAAGCAGCGGTACCTGGTCCAGTGAGCCTCAAAGAAGGCAGAGTAATAGACGATGGTAGGCAGCAGAGCAGAAAAGGCCCAGAGCAGCAGGGTGGGGAAGAACTGAGTGATTATGGGGTTCTGTCCAGAAGAAAACACAGAGTCAGAACCAGAGCAAGACCAGAACCAGAACTAGAGTAGAACAAAGATGGTCCAAAGAGTTGCTCAGAGGAACACAAACACAGGGCGGTTCTGCTTACATTCAGATACTCCACAGGCTTGGTGACGTTGAACTTGTCCATGGTGGAGATGATGATGGCCGGCGTCGTGAGGAAGAAGAGCAGGATGAAGAGGATGCAGTTGATGATGAAGCAGCGGATCCACCAGGAGATCCCGCCCAGGGACAGGTGCTCCCTGCAGGAAGGAACCGCAACACGTCAGCAGGCAACGCAGCCACGGGTCTGTTTTACAGGCGGGCGGAGCCTGTGGGCGGAGCCTGTGGGCGGAGCCTGGGTACCTACCAGCGGACGTTCTGCGGGTCCGGCGCATACGTCACGCTCCAGTTGTGAACATGGAGGACTTCGCTGAACTGAGAGGAACACGGCTCCTGGCGACAACGACAACCCTGAACCTGACAAGCGTTGAAGTCCTTCAGGATGCTGTGGAGGAAGGGGGCGGAGTCAGGGATAAAGGGGCGGAGTCAGATAGTAGGAGCCGGAGCCAGGGAGAAGTGGGCGGAGTCATTGAGAAGGGGGAGGGGTTAGAGACAAGAGGTAGAGAGTAGGGGGCGGAGTCAGAAGCATGAATGCCAACAACAGAAAGAAAGACATTCGATGTGAGGAATAAAAGAAATCTAAGTGATGAAATGAATGAAATCGTGTCATTCGGTATTTTTTATGTAAAATCTGAGCTGTGGTTTTGGGTCAGCCTCTCACATGGCAGTCATGGCCTCGTTCTGGAAGGTGACGAAGGCCATGCCCAGGGGCTTGGTGTGGACCTTCTCCTTCTCCTTCCTGTACTCCTCCTTTAGTTTGGCCTCTCTCTTGGTGTAATAGCTCACAGCCTCCTCCTGTAGGGGAACCAGACGCGTTAACGGTTAATGGTTCTGAATCCAGCAGCTGCTGACGAACGAGGGACTGGACGGGCAGAGGTCACCTCCTCGCAGCCGGCGATGGCGCAGCAGCACAGGTGTCCGCAGGGTTTGGGGTTGATCATGGTGGGAACGTGCTCCTTCGCCATCAGGTCGGTGAAGAACTTCTTACTGCGCTCCGTCTTCTTCCTGCAACCACACCCAGAAAACGTCCTGAATGCCCCGACAACAGGCCCCGTGACCCGGGACCGACCCGGACTCACCTCTCAGCGCTCAGCGCCATCAGTTTGGCCACGTTGTAACAGATCCGAGCCTCCAGAACCACACAGTTGTCGTAGGCCTGCCTGCGGAGCAGCATGGAGGGAAGGGTTAGCACAGCTGCTGCGGGCCGGCTGCTCCTCATTACAGTAACACTCACTCAAAGTGCTGCTTGATCTGACTCTCATCAGCATACTTGGAGATGCCGTTTATGAATAAAGTGCGTTTCACCTGCAAGACACAACCCTGGGATTACTGGCCACTCCAGCTCAAACCCAGTAGACGTTCTCAGAACCAAGTGGATCAGATGCAGCGCCGCTTCTCCTACCAGATCATCCTCCTTGTAGTGCATCTTAGACGTGTGTCTCCTCATGCTGTAGACCGTCAGCAGCAGGTACATGAAGGCAAAGGTCGTATGGAGCCACAGCAGCTTGGTCCTGGAAACAAGAGCCGGTTCAGTTTCTGTCCACTCAGGTCCTGTTGGGTTGATGCTGCGTTCGTCTCTGCAGTCTGCCATGCTATGCTGCAGCTGTCACCTTTTACTTTAAGTATTGCTCCTCTGTGGAAATCTTTATGCTGAGCTAGCAGTTTCCTAAAACTTGTCCTTGTAAACAAGGCAAAAGTTTCTTCCAATTCCAGTATCCATGCTAAGCCTGGCTAACGTTTAGCCTGTGTTTTAGGTCTTCATGCTAAGCTAGGCTAAATCAATTCGAAATCTTATACTTCATTTGTGGTTTATGGTCAAACTTCTTGATGAAAACATGCAAACAAATGGTGTGTGTCGCCTGGAAGCAGACTGAGCGCCTGCACTCGTCTCTACTCACTCTGACTTCAGGTTGGCGATTGTGGTTCGTCCGAAGCTGTAGGCGTTGTTCTCTGGAACAGACAGACATGGCAAAACGAGTCACGAGTCCAGCAAGTGAAACCTTCCCGTTCCCACAGTTCTGACACTGTCCCAGACAAAAAGCTGGAGGTTTAAATCTAAACGACGTCAGGGTTTCTGGAGTGAGAATTCACCAGAACCTGGTTTCTATGGTCCAGACTCGGGTCACAACAATCAGCATCTACAGACCGGATGGGAGTGAGTCCAGGTCCAGCTAAAACCACCAGCTAGATCAAGTCTAGAGCGGCGCAGAGCACCTCCCGCCCTGCAGCCGCCGCCTTTACCTTCTTTGGAAGGAGGTCCAGGAGCTCCCTGGCTTAGGAAAGCATCTGCACTGATAATTCTGACTAAAACCAACCAGAAACAGATGGAGAGCATCATGAAGGGAATCCTGCAGACCACAGTCTGTCTTCAGCTGGAGCGCTTACCCAGCAAGTCACCGGAGAAGTTCACCGGCAGGACGATGCCCACGGAGAGGACGCCGACGACGACCAGAAGGCCGATGATGTGGCGCTGGAAGGACAGGTAGTGCACGGCGTCCTCGCCGCACTTCTCACGGATCTCCTCGTCCCTGAAGTATCGACGAAGGAGACAGATCTCAGACCCTCAGATCAGACATTTCCAAAGCAAAGAGAAGCTGGCGGGTTGTTGAGAGCCAGACTTACTTTATTCTGAAGATGGCCGTGAGCCAGGAACAGAAGCCCTGCAGGAGAAACCAGACTGATCAGAACCAAAACCCCGGAGCATGAAGAACAGCGGCAAACCATTTATTTTGTTGTACAGAAGAAAAACATCATTTCATTTCTGGTCATTTCATCACAAGAAAGACAAGAGTAAGCAGACGAGGGGCGGAGCCCGAGGGGCGGAGCCCGAGGGGCCGCAGCGGTCTGTGTTTCCTGGCACATCGTCCCACTTCATGGCACAACCCAGCGGCCATGTTGTCTTCAGCTCATTGAAATGCTATGTATATCAAATATCACTTAAATTAATAGCAATTCTTTAAATGCCTCGACACTGGGCCACTGTCTCTTTAAGCTCCGCCTCCAGGAAGTCATCCCAACATGGCTCCTCTATTAACCCTTTAACTGCTAGCACATTGTCTGGGAGAGCTGAGGGAGGAGCTGCTCCTCGAAGGCGGGGCTAGGTCCACCCAGGCGTTTTGCAGCTGTTGCCATGGAGATTAAAGAGGATTTCTCAAACATGAAAGAATCAAAGCAGCACAGCAGGGAAAACATGATCATTTACTTCATTACCAGAATACTGTAACAACTGAAAAATCCAAATACCTGGTTGCTCAGGCCTCCAGTTGTTTTTACAGTTTAAGGTAAAGTTATTAACCCTCTGAATGCTTTCACAGCTTCAGTTGATCTTTGTAGTGCAGTTTTTAAAAGTTTCACTGAAACTCTCAGCCTCCAGAGGCTCAGCTCAGTGACGAAACGCCTCACGCCGGCTCCGAGCCACTGGAGACATGTCTTTGTCCCATTTGTCCACTGCAGCTAAACGTCTGCGGCCGACAGACTGTCCACTGGACTGGCTCCCTGCTCGCTGATTTAAAGATACTTTTGGGCCGGGTGTCCTGCCTTGATAAGTATCTCCTTCGACTGGACGGGTCCTGCTGCTTCCAAAGTGGTACGCCACCAAAAGCCGAACTTAACCCACAGTGTTCTTGCTAATTTTAGACCCATCTCTAAACTACCATTTTTATCAAAAGTTTTAGAGAAGATTGTTTTTACTCTGGTCTTTCCTAACAGATCATGATATATCTAAATGTGGGCACAGAAAGTCTTTATTGATCTCCTAACGGCTGATTCAGGGACACTGGGGTTTTATCATTACTAGATTTAAGTGCAGCGTTCGATAGCACAACATCCTTTTGTTTGGATTGCAGCACTGCGTTGGTCTGCAGGGCCCAGCCTTAGATCGGTTCCCACCGTATTTGAAAGACAGAAGGTTTTCTGTTCATCTTGATCTCTGTTCCTCTGTGGCAGCACCTCTAAATTATGGAGAACCTCAAGGTTCAGTTTTAGGTCCTATTCTATTTATTTTGTATTTGCTGCCTCTTGGACATATTTTGAAGAAATTGAATATCTCTCGTCAGTGTTTGCTGACGATGTGCAGATATACAACAGATTGCTTAACAGCAGTTAGCCAATGGATGAACCAAAAGCTTCTTCACTTGAATCAAAAATAAAACTCAAGTTGTTTTGTTTGGACAAAAGAGCCTCATTGGTCAACCTGGTAAAGTTCTTGGTTCCTTTGCTCCTTTTCTTCTGTTAGAAATCTCAGTGTCATTTTGACAGTTTGAAACCGGATCAGCAGGTGAGCTCTGTCGCTTTTTTCATCTTCTAGCAAAGGTTAAATCCAGCCTTCATCACTACACGTTTAGACTACGCAACTCATTATGTAACAATGTGGACCAGTCTTCCCTACAGCGTCTCCAGATGATTCAAAATGCCGCAGCGAGACGTTTAACTGGAACCAGAAACCAGAACACATGACTCCACCATCGACTTCTCTGCCAGTTTCTTATCGGATTGATTTTAAAATCCTTTTATTGGTTTTTAAAGCTTTACATGGTCTAGATTCAGCTTCAAATAACAAACTGCTCATAAATATTCCCAGAACCATTCGCTGTCACTGCTCCTGATGTGTGGAGCGATTCGCCCTCCAACATTTGATCAGCCACTTCAAGTCTCTCCTGAAAACTCATTTTTATTCTTTAGCTTTTCTATAAGGCCTGACATGGTAATTTACTGTTTTACTTTGTGTTTTTATCTCTGGTTTATGAATACTGTACAGCATTTGGTCCAGTTGAAATTTGTTTTTAAGATCAAAAAGTTAATTTTACGACACTTCATAAATTTTTATTTGTAATTTATGAAAAACAAATATTGTAAAACTGCTTTTAGATTAGTTTCTAATGTTTTTGCTGACAATATTTTACATTAATCTGCTTATCTATATCTGATGTTAAGTTAAGCTTGTTTTTACAGTGTTATGCTAAGCTAGGCTAATAGTGTCCCTCTGTTTGTAGCATTGTTAAGCTAGGCTAATGGTGTCAATCATAGCTTAGCATAATACTTTATGCTAAGCTAGTGTAAGCCAGTGTTAAAAACACAAGTAAAAAATGAATAGATATTGATTTAATATCTTCTTCTACAACGACATTAAAAAGTATAAATAGATTTCAAGTCTTATTCTGCAATAAGAGTTAAAAAGCAATAAAGTTCAAAATAAGTTAATAAATATGTTCATAAATATAGATAAAAGGTGCTAAAAATCTTTAAAAACTGTGAAATATGCCTTTAGTGATTTTTTGTAGTGACAGATTAAACAACCAATAGCTGGCACAGTCTGATTTCACATCAGCCAATCAGATTGATTGTCCCGCCCCTTTAACTGCGTTACTGATATTTTGCTCAGATTGCATCAGACATGCTTGAGAGCTCAGAGCTGACGGTTGTTTCCGCTAATAGCCTGGAAGATCTTGACAAATTCGATGAAGACTCTTGGAAATCGGTAAGAAAAACAATGTTAAAATAGTTCTGCCAAATATACAATTCAAAATAGTAAATCCGCTTTTATTAAATCTCAGAAACCTTCCGTTGTGAGTGGCTGAAGCCCGGAAAAATCCCCGTGTAGCGTCGTGTAGCATCGGAGCATCGGTGAGTGATCGCACGCGTTCGGCAGTTAGCTCAGTAAATTCACTGAAAATTGGCTAAATTCCCCAATAACTGATCAAATTGAATAAAAATAAAATTGTATTGTAAGATTTTGTATTACTTTTATTGCGTATATTTTTTTATATAAGTAAATGCACTTATTTTTCTATTAGCAACATGTTCTAATATTTCAACAGTGCTAATTCATGGTTAATAGCGCTGTAATGTGATTTTCTATTAGCATTACTTAGGAAGTCTCTGTTCTGAGTAGGTCAGAGCTAATATGAGCTTCTAATCCACATTCTGATGTTAAATAGATGTACTTCATTGGTACTTATATATATATAAAGCTAATTTCTTTAGTTTTACCGATGTGTTGGTAATATTTAACTCTGATAACTGGAATATTGTTGTACAACATGGAAAATCTTGAGAAATGATGAAAGATCTCTTTGAATTGTAGCTTAAGCTTCATTGATATTGGCATCCTGTTTTTAAGATGCTTTGCTCTGGCCTTGTTCCAGGCCAGACTTTTTTTTGTTATGGTGCACTTTTGGCCTGTAGTGCCCAGAGACCCCAAGGTCACCCTCTCCTGACCTTGGATGACGAGCCCCAGCCCAGAGGACCGAGTGAACCGGTAGATGGTGACCCGACTGGTCACTGGCCGTGAGACATTGAACGAACATTTGACAGACTCATTGAAAAGACTAAAAAAATACTGGGTTATTTCTTTTATCTCTTTTTTTTAAAGTGCACAATTTTTGTTTATTTGTAAATGTGGATCCACAGTATTTTCTTTATTAAATTGTACTCTTGTAGACATTGTGTGCTCTCCTCTGTTGTTGCTCACACCTGGGCTCCCATGAATTTAGAGTCTCCTGATCAGACCCAACCCCCTTCATACTTGTGTAGTGTTGGTGTTGGTCAATGAAGTAAATTAACTTACCTGCCATCTACTATTGTCAAGGGTATTTGAAGTAACTGTTCTTGTGGGTTACATTAGGCCAGTGGTTCCCAAACTATTTCTGGCCCCCTATGACTTACAAATATCTGCCTGGTTGAATGATGTGTGTGAGCAAAGGGGGGTGGATCCTCAGAGACTCCCTGTTATACTCAGCCCGGCTCCAGACGAACAAGGGGAATCAACTTTTTGGGGGCAAAATGAATCGTACTGAACATAGACAACAACACCAGTAGCCTACAGGCTACTAGTTAACAAGTTTAAGGTTCTGTATTGATATTAGCTAGTCATCTTTTAGCTAACATTAGCTAGTCATCTTTTAGCTAACATTAGCTAGTCATCTTTTAGCTAACATTAGCTAGTCATCTTTTAGCTAACATTAGCTAGTCATCTTTTAGCTAACATTAGCTAGTCATCTTTTAGCTAACATTAGCTAGTCATCTTTTAGCTAACATTACCTGCATCCAACAGCTTTACTCAACTCAGTCGGTTAGTTTGGAGGGAAAAACTGTGAAAAGTTCTTTGCGTTTTGCTGGTTTGCTGCCGTGATTCTAACCCAAACCTACGTAGCTCCGCCCAGCAGCAGCAGGTCTCCTTCACAGGTGGAAACCCAGCGCGAGCGTCGTAGCGCTCATGTTGCGTTTAAAGGCGGCTCGGAAAACCAGGTTTCAACATGTTAACAACGGATTAAACAGTTTTAACTGCTGAGAAAAGTGACAGAGGACACAGATATGGGAAGTGAGGAAGCCTCTACTGTATCAAATTGACAGAGGAATAACAGAGAGTTGGCCATTCTAAGGTAAAAACCCAGCGCACTTTTCGTCCAGATGGCTTCCTGCTCAAAGCCAAAGCAAAATATCTATTTTTCTTGACAAAAACACGTTTAGGGGAAATGAAAAAGAAAATATATACATTACTTGACGGAAACTTGTGTAAGGAAAAGGAAAAACTAAATATATATTTATGCTTTTATTTCTTATTATGTCAGTTTTGGTCCTCCTTATGCAGTTCATGTATTGGAGAAATAATTAAATGTTGATGACATTTGAGGATATTTTTAAATGTTTTTTGTGGAATCCTTTATGTGGCCCAGCGTCACCCAGACTCTGCCTCCAGTGCCCTCTGGGTAAATTGAGTTTGAGATCCTTGATTTACAGCATTATGCTAAGCTAGGCTAACGGTTCCCCCTGTTTACAGCATTATGCTAAGCTAGGCTAACGGTTCCCCCTGTTTACAGCATTATGCTAAGCTAGGCTAACGGTTCCTCCTGTTTACAGCATTATGCTAAGCTAGGCTAACGGTTCCTCCTGTTTACAGCATTATGCTAACCTAGGCTAACGGTTCCTCCTGTTTACAGCATTATGCTAAGCTAGGCTAATGGGTCTGGTTTGTACTGAAGGCTGAGTTTTATAGGCGAACATGACAGCAGGGAAACTAATCGGACCCCAGAATAAGGTCAGAACCTGGAGGAAACTCCCAAGAAGGAGGCCGTTAAACATCTCAAGATTCAGATGATGGTGAGGAGGAGGAGGAGTGATGAAGACATCCTTACGTTGTCTCTCTGGTCGAAGTCCACAGAGCTGGACACCGAGGTGAGCCGTTCGTAGCGATCTGGAGTCTCCGAGTGCATCGCTGAGGCAACGCTGCAAACAGACAGGAAGGAGCCAGTTAGCATGTAGCTGCCTGACCTTTGACCTCTATGCCTGAAAGCTGGTTCCCTCAGACTGACACGAGGAGGGAGACACAGACGGAGCTGCTTCAGGGTCTGAGACCTCAGGACAAACGGCCCCAAAGGGACAGGAACTAAGACTGTGCCCCCTAAAGGCCGACCCCAGATTTAACGATGAAGATGTGGATCAAATTTCAGGCGAATGAAAACATGAAAATGTTGAGCTAAAAGCTTAAAAATTCACCAACATAAAGAAATTCAGAAAACCTTTCCAGATAGGCCCGCCCACTTCCCTGCTGTGACCAGATGTACAGGGTTTCCTGACCGTCCTTCCAGGGACCGACCTGCAGGAACCATGAACTCCTTTGCGCCTCCCAGTGTGGAAGCTAGCAGGCGGGTTCTGAGTTCAGACATGATCTACCCGGTTCTGACTCGGCCCAAGGCGCACTGAGGTCTAACCTACTGACTACCACGGGGTCACCAAGGGGTCACCACACACTGAGCTGCAGCAGCAGCCGTTACCTTTTCACCGGCTCATAGTTATCTGTGTCTCGTCTGCGGCTGAGTTTAAGATGGAGAGAGGAGTGCAGCGTTAGCTTCATCACACACACATACAGAGTATGGAGGGTTAGCAGGGCCAAAAGTCACTCATTAGTGAGCAGAACGTCTGATAGGATGAGAAGGAGCCAGATGTGCTAGTAGACCAATCAGAGCGCAGCATCCTGTTATTGGGAGCAGCAGACGGAGGAGGAGGAGTTAACGGACAAACCAAACAGCCGACAGGCAGCAACATACTATTCCTGCTCCTCCAGGTCGCTGAAACGCTTCTTCAGTCTTCAAGAGGGAAAAACAGGAAGATGAGGAAAAGGTTACTGAAGCAGAATCTCCCGCTTCTCCAGGCGATCCTGATCCTCAACCCAGTGTTCTCCAGAGACATTTACACTCCAGCAGCCCAGCCACCAGGGGGCACCGCTGAGACCACAGGAACCAGTCACTTCCTGCTTACCTGTCTGCATCTGTGACCAGCGCCAGGCGGCCATAATCCCATGCAACCTTCCTCAGGATGGAGAAGACGAAGAGGAGCACCTGAAGAAAAAGAGAATGATGAAGAAGAGCATGTAGAGATGAATATGGAGCTAGATGTAGGTTATCCAGATTGAAACCTCTCTTTTCCTGCTCCAAAGTTGGCTAGCTTTCAGCTGAGGGTATTTTTTCACTGCATTCTGTGCAACACAACCAGCTGAGAACATGGAGCCATTTGCTCTGCTTGTAATTAACAGAAATTTATACAGAAATGCAGATTTTCTAGCATATCGTCACATTTAACTGATCCAACCAGAGAAACACGATTCCCTCGCTGAAACCTTCTGAGCAGCATTTCAGAATCAGAAGCTGACATCCACCACCTGCTATTGCTGTGCTAATGGCTCTGCTAACTGCTCCGCTTACACTCAGCCAACAGCTCTGCTAACATGCTGCTTGGCGTAGCGTTGACAGGCTCACCAGGAAGCACATGAAGTCCAGGGCGAGCACAGTGGGCACGCCTCCGAATGGCAGCCCCTGCAGCACCGTGCTGCGGATGCGGGCTGAGTAGCAGTAGTCTTTGGATTCATCGTCGGCTGTACAGTTTTTCTGTTCGCTGCAGGCCGGGCTGCTACCCACTGACTCCATGGTGACAATCAGCGCACTGAGCATGCTCACTGCCACATCGTCGCTGGGGACCTGAAGAAGAGAGAGGCCAGAAGTTTGGGATCTGGGAACATGCCTCTAGATTTCCAGCAACATCTAGAAACAGCAGGCTAACGGTAGCAGGCTAAGGGTAGCATCCACAGCTATATAGTGTAATTTCCTGTAGTGGTTTTGTCTCTGAACGGTGGAGCAGATAGATAGAAACATCGATAGTGTGGATAGAGACATACTCGGGCTGAGCGATATGGCTTAAATATAAAATCGCTTTTTTTTCCTCCAAATTAAATTTTATTTGGTAACACAAATTATTTTTAAAAGATGTTCTTTCATTTTGATAATTCCTTCTGTGAGTTGATCTGAATTCAAAATCTAAAAAAATAAATAGAAGCATTTGTCAAACAAGAGTTCTGCCTTCACTCTGAACTGTGGAAACACGAGGCGTGGTGAAAAAGTTTCATCTTCAAAATCAGAAAATTTGATGAATCAATTGACTTGATTTATCACCCAGGCCTAGAATATAAATATTCCCACAACAATAATCTGTTTAAACATACAGATATGAGTTAGGAACTAAAGGTAGAGGAGAACAGACATGAATACTAGACGCCTCACTGAGCGCTGAGTCGTAGGTAACAGCGTCCGCCATCTTGTATGTGGCAGCAGATCGGAGCTCCTTCAGTCCTGTTCTGTGTGTTTCAACCGTTTTACGAAACAAACTGGATTCACCATCACCTTCCCCAGGTAAGGATGAAAGATCAGAATTACTTTGCAGCCAGAAACTCGCTTCTAAACAACCGAGAAATATTTCCTATGTAGCTAAATTGGCCCGAAATAACCGCTGATTGTTAGCTTAGCAGCTAACGTTTTCACACTGTTTTCTAATGAGAGCTGATGAGAAACCGCTGTTAGAGGAGAAGTTCATTAGAAACCAGAGGATTTAGTGAGGAAAGATCAGTCAGGATCAGAGCTGGAGCTGCTGCTCTTCAGTCTGTTTCCAGCTCAGCTTCTCCATGTCGGTATTTAGCTATAAAGATGCTACGAGTCAGAGCCCAACATGCTGAAAATGGCTTGTTATGAAGGTGAAGGAAACATATATGTATTTTCACTTTTGGATCATTTCTCTTTTATCCTCGGCTTCAGCCTGAGAACCAGGACGTCTCAGAAGTCATTGAGTTCTCCCAGTGAGACCAGCAGACTGAAGCCTGTGACCAGTGCTCCCAGTATAATAAATATTTTATTCTTTCACTTTGTGTAAATATCTCAATCTGAAGTATTAGTGTATCAATACAGCTTATGTAATGAAATAAAAATAATTTACTCTGTTAGAATTATTTTCACTCTTTGCTGTCAATAGCAGAGTTGATGTATACAGTAATAAATATTTTTCTCTGGAAAAAAGTAAGAAAATATGTAGTTTAATGTTTGACAATGACTGATTTATAAATCAAAAGTCATTTCTCAAAAATGTATAAAAAATAAATACAAGAAAATTATTTGATTCTTGTCTTGCAACGTTAAAATGTACATTAAATTATGGAATTATGTAAATACCGTGTTTCCCCGAAAGTAAGACAGTGTCTTACTTTCTTTTTATCCCCAAAAGCCCCACTATGTCTTACTTTCGGGGTATGTCTTATATTGGAAAAAAATTGTCGAATTTTTTGTTTTAACCATAAAACGCCAGCAGGGCCGAGCGCAAATCGTGACACCGCACCTACTAATGGCACTTCCGGTGGCAGGTGTGACACCTGCCACCGGAAGTGCCACTGTTTTCGGGTCTAGCTGTCAGTGTTGCCACTGACTTCGGCAAATGGACTACATATCCCATGATGCTTTATTACTAGTAGAAGAAGAACTTAAAGACAGACGAAGAAGACAGAATTTAATAAGAGTTTTTTTTCGCAGAAATACTTATGTTAGCTGAATTCCTATACGTTCTTTATATCATGTATGATTCGTTCATCCTATTTATTCACTAAAGTTCATCTGAATAATCCAGCCGACTCCTTTCGTCTTTGAATTAATCAAATACACAGCAGGTATCAGGGATGCCTTTGGTTTCGGCACCTTTGTAACAGCTGAGTCTGGCTTCCACTAGAGCTGCTGTTGGGGTCCAGGATGTTTCAGAGCTGTCACAACCGGTGCCGATGTTCTGGGGGACGGCAGTGACAGTTTTTGGAAAACGTGTTACTTATAATGCGTGTTTATAAATTTGTATTTCAGTGGTAATTGTATTGGTTAATTATCCTTGAATATTTTTGACTAAATTTAATTGAAGGAAGATGGCCAAAGTAACTAAGTGTCACCATTACAGTGGAACCTGTTGAACCCCGTTGGGTTGCCAGATAGGGCTTTGGCCAAGATGGAAATACGTAGCAGTTGTGTAAAACGTATATTGTAGAAATTAATAAAGTTTGAAAAATAAATTTTAAGCGTAATGATTATAATTTCTCATGGATGAATAATAAGTTATTTGATCCTGATGTAGTAAATTCACACTAAACATGAATTTTACAGTAGACTTCAAATGATTTCAGAGGAATTTTATAATACATAAATATTTTAGTTCTTGGTTATTGAAAACTTAATTATATGTTATTGCTGTTTAAAGTATTTATATACAATGGCTAATAAATATTGACAAATCAATTACTATGCATATACTTTGTGACATAAACTTTAAAACATGTTGAAACATATCTGCCAAATAAAATAATATGTAAACAGCACAAATTTCTTTGAAAAAATCATTTGCATCTTAAGTTTATAACCCAAAGTAATTTTTATTTCCAAAAATATGTAACAATCTTGTTCTTAATGCTGCTTAAGATTCACACATTGTCAAAGTTTTTGAGGTGTACATACTTTGTGTTTTGACTTATCAATATTCAATATTAGTGTAAAAAATTTGAAGGTGGTTTAACTTGAAAGTGAAAATCCTCCTGCTGCCTAGAAAATGCTATTGAAATGCATTTTGTAGCTCAGATTTTAGTCATTCTCTCATCTTTGAATAAGAAACTTTGAAGACAATGAACAGAACCAGAAACAAACACAGAGAAGCAACCTTCATGTATGCCACACAAATCTGTAATGAACTTGACAAATAATGAAAAATAGCAGATTAAATTTATTAAATAATAAGCAATAACTCTTTAAAACTGGTTAACAGGCATTTTTGGAAAATTATGATAACATGTTCTTTGAAAAATTGCATTATCTTAAATAAAACACTTAAAGTTATGACATCCTGCACTGTCATGGAACCAGGCTGAACATAATGTCACTCTGGAATTGTCAATATCTCATGTTGCCACTGTCACTAATATTAACTAATAAGTCCATATTAGTGAACTTACCCGGTTTAATAATCAATAGCATTATATTAAGGTCCCTGTATGAAAATAATTATAATACGGAACTGACAGGAGCTTGTCAGCACTGGCATACCATGGCAACCGAGTGTCAGTTGTAGTGGTAGGTACCTAGTGGTAGCTATTATCAGCTGTTGCAGAAGAGGTCCCATCTGACAGTGCAGGAGTTGTCTTTCTCCGTTTAAGTCTGAACACCGGCTGTATATTTAAATATGTATGAGAATTATGTTTTAATTAAGATATATTTTATTTCTATTTGTTTGAACTAAAGTTATTCATATGCTACATTCTGTCTGAAACAGATAGAGAATGAGGTTAGCAGCCTGTGGCACCCATGGCCACCTTACTTGTGCCACCTTACCCAGTGGTAAGGTGGCACAAGTGACAGCTTATGGCAGCTGTCAACATGTTTTCACTGAGGCTCTTTATTGGAAACTGAAATTTGAGACTGTATAAAAAATAGACCAGGGTATATTTGCTTTTCTAAGGGAACACAACGCTTAAGAGGAAATGCAATACGTTGTGCCAGATCCACCATTATTTTCATTAATTATAAATTCATTCATATTAAATCTGACACAGAAGCTGTCACCAAAGAATATTCTATTCCTATTCTATTGTTTTCCCCACTAAGCATATTTAAATATGCTGAAGTATGTATAATACAATTTAAAAAACTTTAAAATGAAATTTTTATAAATATAGATGTTTGTATAAGGTTTCCAGTAGCAAAACAGCGTATTATGAAAGATTAAATGTTCAAATACGTCATTGTCCCTGGTAAACATATAACGCTGAGTGGAGCGGTCGACCGCTATAAGATGGCCGCCCTAAATCTCGTCAGCAAAAATAGGCGAGAGCGGTCGGTGAGGCGTGGGAGGTGCCAGTATGAGGTCGTGGAAACCCTTGGAAGGTGCCGAAGTCAGCCGAAGTCAGCCGAACGCAGTGCCAACTCTGGCAGCTAGACCCGAAAACAGTGGCACTTGTGGCAGGTGTCACACCTGCCACCGGAAGTGCCATTAGTAGGTGCGGTGTCACGATTTGCGCCTGCTGTCTCTCTAAAACGCGGAAGTGAGCAGGAGGCGGCGCGCAGCTAGATGAGAGGTGTTTCCCCGAAAAGTAAGACATATGTCTTACTTTCGGGGTACGGCTTATATTAGCCGACCCTCCTGAAACCCCCGATGCGTCTTACAATCGGGGAAACACGGTATGTTCTTTAATAAAACACTGTAAAAGTGTCTGTTCGTCAATGTTAATATGAAAATAATCAGAATACTTTCTATCAAATAAAAACATTGTGCTCTTTATTCAGAAATTCCCCAAAACAATTAAATAATCATATCAAAAGTTATAAAATTTAGTCATTTCTTTGATTGCCAAATCATTATTAGTGTTTGTATAGTTATATAAATATATATTGATATTACTAAATAATTTATTAAATAAATTATGAACGGCTGTGTGCTTTGTAATATGCTCTTCATACATCGATATCAGAATATTCCATTCCTATTCTATTGTTATAGCCACTAAGCATATTTAAATATGATGAACTATGTATTAAAAACATACTTAAAAAAATACAACTGTTTATAAATGTAGCTTTGATAGATGTTTGAATATGGTTTCCAGTAACAAAAAAGTGTGTTATGATCGATTAAATCCGCTGATACGTCATTGTGCTGCTAAACACATAACGCTGAGTGGAGTGGAGTACCGCTCCAAGATGGCCGCCCTAAATCTCGTCAGCTCCAATAGGCGAGAGCGGTCCATGAGGGTCTATCCTTATATTATGTCTATGCGTCTAGGTATTCATGTCCATGGAGGAGGATACAGGCGCTTTACGCTACATCAACAAACAGGAAACACACCGGAACCACAGCTCGCTATGCTAGTTGCAATATTAGCATGCTAATTCTAATAAATGGACAGCAGTCATTTTTTAAAGGTGTTGGAAATAAAACCTCCTCCACTGAGTCTGACACAAAGTAGGACTGCACAAATATCACCATGGAAACCTCAGGTACTAACAGCTGAAAGCAGCATGCGAGCTGACGTGCTAGCTATGTTTACGCTATAGCGAGCCGGCTAGCATTCAGTCACAGCCCTGAAGAGGAGGAGCTTTGCTACATGTGGCTTTACTCTGATTTGATCTTCATCACCATGGTAACCAGGGGCAGCGCTGCAGCTGCAGGTGTTCTGCTACCTCACGCTCTGGAACCAAAGGTAAAAATAAAAGTTTTAAAGATGGAAGATTAAAATGTTGAGCAGCGATCCAGGAAACCATCCAGATGGGGTCCATCAGTCTATCCTGACTGGACCGACTGGTTCTGCAAACCGGTTTGGACTCATTTGAGCTGAAGGAACCATATGAGAGCCCAGATTCTGATGAACCCGATCCAGATAACCCGGTTGCCTTCCTGACATCCTGGATCTGACTTGATCTTTGGTCCTCCAGCGGTTCTGTTCGGCCGCTCCAAGATATCCACGTCTAGTTCTGTTTGATTCTGGTTCTGTTTATTACTGGAGCAGTTGATGGAGATCCATAAAAGTTCTGCTTCCAGAACCAGCAGGGTTCTCCCTGCTCTCCTCCCCCCAGACCTCTCTCCCCGTTGCCATGGCACCGCGGCAGCATGACTCATCGTCCAGACCCCGCCCCCTCCCAGACCCGGCTCCTGATTGGTCCGGGTGGATCGGCTGCAGCCGGCAGATAACGATAAGGAGCCTCAGATAAGAAACAGGAAGTGGTTCTGCTGCACCGTCCCGCTCTAAAACCAGAACCACCAACGGCCCGGTCAGAACGGGATCGGCAGAACTTCCGACTGTCAGCAGAACCTGGCCAAATGTTGTACACAGTAAAAAATGCTGGGTTATTTTCATAACCCAATTTCTGGGTTAAAGCTGTTGGGTCATAGGTTGGGTTAGTTTGACCAAATATTGGGTCAAAATTCATAACTCATGAGTTGGGTCAGAAATTTATCGGAAGTCTACATCTTGCACACTTCTGTTGGGCCAGGAGTTGGGTGGGTAGATTTACCCAAACGGTTGGGTTAAAGATGAAACTTGGAAGAAGCCACGCCCCTCTTCACAAGCCTCTATTTTCAACATGACTGTGAACGTTGCATATCGGACTTCTCCTCTACGTTGAAATAAGACATGGTAAGTAAAAAGAAGATAAAGTTTCAATGTTAATAGAATTTTATACATAAATTGAATTTATTTCAAACATGTTTGATATTTATTTTTATGGTTATTTGAAATGTTTATTATGGCAGGTTCCTCTGACAAAGAGCTTCGGTGTTGCTACAACACGGATGTTGGGGAAAAATAGATGAAGGGGAAGGGCACAATTTGTCAAGTAAATTAAATTCAGTTTTTAATATAACCTCAATCATATTTGTTCATAACTTAACATAGTCAAATTTTTAAAAATCGATTTAGTTTTAAAAGAAAAGGTAGTTGACGGTTTGTCCCCTGATTTTTGCAATATGCGCGCGCATCGTCAGCGGGCTGAGGCTACGTGTTCGAACACCAGCAGTAATGGCGGAGGAGAGCGAGCAGAGCTTTAATAATGTGGGTATATTATGCTTGTTGAAAATAAAATAACTTTTGCAAAGTTATTAGGCGATAAATTAGTTGTGTAAACCTGAATTATGCGCTCGGTTTATTAACATATAGTTTAATTACAAACATGCTCGGACGTGTTCGGACTTATCGCTCCCCTCCAGCCGCCGGCTCGTCTCGCCCGCTCCGTCAGTTGACCGGGCGGAGCGGCTCGTTAAGCCGAAAGAGAACGACCGTCTCCCGGCACATTGCTTTCAAACTCCCGCTGGTTTTCGGCAACGAATTAAAAGCAAAACTAAGACAATATCTAATGTTAATGTTTGCTCATTTTATTATTATTGTTACTATTAATTACAAATACATTTATTTAAAGTTGGTGCTGAAAGTTATTCAGCACTAAGTTTGTGTTAAGTTTTACTTCTAAATTAAATTATATGTGTCATTTTATTTTATTAAGAGCTATATTTATTTTTAGGAACATAAAATTACTCTGAACATTTGAAATTGCTGGCTAATTACAAGTTATTTGCAGTGGAGACAGCTATAAGATTTAATTCAGTCATTCTTAAAGTTTGATTTGTGATTTTCTTTTCTGATAGATTTTGTAATTTTACATCCAGGATCTTCAGGAGAATTAAGCGAAACTCCTCGTTCTCAAGGAAGACCTTCTGCATGACCAAGAACATGAGTCTGCTCCCTCAAGGTATTGAAGCTCAGAAGAAATGTTCTCTAAAATGTTTTCATGCTTTCTAGTTACTGCAACATTTTAACACTAACTTATGTTTGATACAGAAGATGATGTATTCCTGCAGCTGCTGCCAGTACCCCTTCCTCCTCCACCTTACTAATTTGGGAGAAGTTTCAGATCCATCAACCTGGAAATTCAGATGTTTTCATTGATATCCAGCCTGTAAGTCAACCTTCATCTCTGAATCATGCTCAGATCGTTTAAATAATTGCATTACATTCAATAGTGAGGTTTTGTGTTAAACTAGAATCAGTCAGAAATTAGTTTTTGAGAATGTATCCCTTTACCTTTAAATTCACTAATGGCCTGTTTTTGTGTCTTCTCTCTCTTGTTCTCAACAAAGATCTTTTGTATGGCCAAGAAGAGAAAGGAGCGGCCGTCTTCTCAACAACATGAATTTTCTCCCTTAAGGTATTGAAAGCTGAAGAGATGTTTATAAACTGTTAACATTTAACATTTTAACACAAGCTTATGTTTGCCAGACAGACAAGATGATGTAGCCCTGACGCTGCTGCCAGTACTCCTCCCTACTTACACATTTGGGAGTAGAGTTTCAGACCCATCAACCTGGAAGTTCAGAAGGTTTCATTGATATCCAGCCTGTAAGTCAACATTCATCTCTGAATTATGCTCAAATTGTTTGCTGTTTATATAAGTTCATCACTAATGGCCTGTTTTTTCTGTCTTCTCTCTCCATCAGGTTGGGACAAACCTGGTGGTGCATCTACAAAATGTGACAACCTGTATGTCCTCATGCAGGGAGACAGGCAAAATGCTAAAGTGTCGTTAAAAATGCTCCTTGTTTAATGGCTGAAAGGTTTACTTGTAGTTTGCTTTAAAACAGACTTTTTTTCATTAAATGTTTTCTAATATGGAGTAACAGATACTTCTGGAGTTGTAGCCAAATGAATTGAAGTGATTTAACTACTTATGTTTTATAACTTTTGTAAATGAAATTGCTGGCTCTATATATGTATCATGTGAAAATAAAAGAAGCTTTAAATTCATATGCCTTTTAATCCTTTTTTTATATAGTGAAATTTAAAATAATTTTTTTTTAATCCAACTATAGTGGTATAATAACCCTTGTGTTGGGTTATGAATTTCAACCCAATTTTGGGTCAGTTTAACCAATTTAAACAAGTCAATTTAACCCAACGTTTGGTTAGTTGCCATGACCCAATGTGCTGGGTCAAACCCTCAACCCAACCCAGTTGGGTTAAAACAACCCAGCGTTGGGTCGGTCCATATTTGACCCAGCGCTGGGTTACGTATTGGGTTATTTTTAACCCAGCAGTTTTTACTGTGTAGAACCATGAGAAAAGTTCTGAAGCTAAAACGTCTACCCTGAGACCAATTCTGGTTCGAATCTGGACCCAAATGGACGAAATCAATAACCTGCTGATTCCTCCATTCTGACCCGGTTCAGCTCTTCAGACCCGGTTTCCTTCTTGGAGTCCAGAGAGGATGAAGGTCAAAGCTGCAGCTGACGATTAATCGGTTCAATAATCAGCTCGTTCTGCAGATTTTATTCCACGTTAGAAACGCGTTAAAGAAGTAAATTAATTTATTTCCTTTTTGAAAGCAGAAATAATTTCCTGCCAGCAGAAAATCCATCTGCAGCTGAAATCCCCCCGACACGAGAAAAGCTGAACATCAATAGACATTGTTTATTGTTTATTGATTGACTGAATGCTAAAGCCGATTAATGGGAGATTATTTCCAGAATGTGAAGCTAAAACTGAACTAGAGTTCAGACTAAAATGTTTTTATTTTAACCTCCTGACTACCAGGAAAAAAATATTGTCCAATCACCATTTTTTTTAAATCCCACAGTCTTTGTAAGGTAATAAAAGGTTTTATGCACTTTCTTTGTCTCTTCCCATGAACGCAAATTTTACGAATTAGAAAAAGATACGTACAAAAGTCCCACCCCTTCACATGTGGTATCATTGAAAAGCCGTAAATGTCCTCTCCAGATACCAAAAGGAATTAATTCAGTAGAATGCGGGGGATGGGAGATATTCAAGTTTAGAAATGTGAAATACTGGTAGTCAGGAGGTTAAATGTTTATATGTATTTACATTTTTATTTTAATTATTGATTTGATTTTCTTTCAGTCTGGATTCAGGTTGTTTTTTGTTTTTTAGGTTTTTGGGATCTGGTGGCCTTTATTCGATAGTGATTTGACAGGAAATGAGAGAAGAGCAGGCCGGGAATCGAACCTGCAACCCCTGCGCCCCACTGAGCCCCCTGAATGATCCGTTAATCCATAATCTATTACTGAATTAATTTAGGATACATTCAGTAGAAAACAGAACCAGAACCTCTAAAACCTTCTGTTCATCTCCAAAACTGCTGAAGAACTGGACTGAAACGGGTCAGTAGAACGGATCAGAACCGGTTTTGTCGGCTGCAGTCTGTTTCTTTTCCTGACCCGGCGGACAGAACATCAACTCCTCCATGTTCTAGGTTCTATAGATCTAGGTGCAGGCAGGTCCAGTCAGGTGCGCCTGCGCACTGGAGATAATCCTTTAAGTAAAAGAAAAGAATAGTTTTTGGATTTTTTTTATTATCTAACCTGCTTTACTATTAAAATTGTGGAGGAAAATGATCTTTTGTGTGAAAACGTCTTGTAGCAGCTTTGGCAGCTTGGTGTTTTTTCTGTGAGCTAAAAATGAAAGAGGGAGTTTGATCCTCCCGTAGTTCTAAGAGCCGTTTGGATCCCGCCTGAGCTTTTCAGCTGTGTGGTTCTGGTGGGTCGCCGGTTTTATGGTTTGGCGAACGGAAGAGCTGATGGGTCACCGGTTGGCCGACCGTGAAATCTGCCGCTCTTCCTGAGCGTGGCGCTACACCTGCGGGTTAAACAGTGGAAATGTTGACCAAAGAGTAGAAATGAAGCAGACATTGTTGCTTCTCCTCCTCCGGACGTCTCAGAGCCACCGGAACCTGGGAATGTCCTTCCTCCACCCGGTCCACACCATATCTTCCTATTTAGCATAATTTGTGGAAAAATAAATAAATAAAAATTAAAAAAGTCAGCTGTTTCAGTGGGCCATGCGCATTCCGCGCTGTGGTTTAGGTTGGTGCTGGTTTCATGAGCATTGTGCCCTTGCAGGTCAGGAGCAGCGATACTTCAGTGCTGCCCTCCGATAACCTGCAGGCGCCCTGGGTCCAGCGGTTCTGTTTTTAAATGGCTTAATGATTAGAATCGGACCGGAACCGAGATCCTTTAGAATGTGGCAGTTATCGATCAACGGCTTTGATAAACATAGATATTAAAATATTGGCGGCCGTTTGGAAAATAGAGTTCATGTTTCTTTCATGTTTTCAACACAGATTAAAAACTGGATTTTCTCTCTTGATGCTGAAAACGCCTCGATGGAATTCAGATGCTTCTGGAAACCATCGCTAAACTTTCACTAAAATCATAAAGTTTCTGTTCTGACGCATCTGCCAGGTGCTGACACCGACATCAGCTCAGAACCGGAACCGGTTCATCACCAGATCTAACGAGGAAGCTCTGAAGTGATAGATTGAACATTTACTGGTTTATTTTCCAGGTTTGGGCTCCAGCTCCATCAGGTCTTTATAAATCAAGGTGATGGAAACTACTTCCTGTTAACTCTGGAAATATTCTGAAAAAGCTGCAGCTCGTGTTGGACCGGGATCAAACACCGAACCGAGCCTTCGGTTTTCAGGCCTGACAGCCTTTGACTCACTGACCTGATTTCTGCGGGAGCTCCAGCAGGCCGTGCGGGGCCGCAGCACCTACAGCTAGGCCCGAACCGAACCGGCCCTCCCAGCCAAACAAAGCGCAGAGACCCCGCACATCCGCCACCTGCGTGGATCTGCTCCATCAGACGCGGACAGGCACAAGCGCGCGCCGGGCGCGTGCACAGTGCACACATTATGTAACCCCCCCTCCGCGGCCCCCACCGGGCTGGATGGATGCTGCCGGGGGAAGAGGCGCCGCCAGGCCGCCGGAGAGGCTCCAGCCGCGGCCTGGCGGCCCGCGGCGGCCCGCTGAGCGGATCAGGCGGAGCCGCAGCTCAAAGCCAATCATGGAGAATTAGAACAAAGCCGGTACCTGACCATCCGAAGCCGAACCGAACCCCCTGTGCTGCTCCGCTCCGCTTCCAAAACAACCGCTAAATGAACAAATCCTCAGAAGTCCCGATGCGCCCGAACCGCGGGCCGCCGCAGCGCCGCCATCCCGCAGAAACCCGCAAAGAGCCGCAGAGAGCTGGATCCACCGCCGGGGATGCTGGGCCGACAGTCCGCTGCGAGCCGCTGCTCCTCCGCCGGCTGTCCGAGGCAAAATGGAGGCGGAGCGGAGCTGCGGTGACGCGCCGCCGCCAGCAGGGGGCAGCAGGAGCTGACCTTCAGGCTGCGTCTCGCCCTGCGGTTACACAACCGGTCCACGCAGAAGAAGACCTGCTGCTGCTGCTGATGATGCTGCTGCTGCTGATGATGAAATCAGGTCTCCGATCATCTGGACGCCTTATCACGTGACTAAATGAAGGACTTCCGGTCTGACGGGCCGGACAACCAGAGGAAAAAAGTTTGGCTAAAACTTACAATGAGCTGCGGAGGCAGCAAGGTCCCCGGTTCGAATCCCAGCCGGTTCTGCGGTGGACCCGTCCAGGATGGACCTGGGCGGGTTGGTGGCAGCGTTCATCCGTCAGGGCGAACCTCCACGATGATCCACTTTTTAAAGTTTTTTCAGTTAGTCTGCGGCACATAAAGTTTGCTACTGTCAGATCCGTCTCTCTCAGGTCCAGCAGAGGACGGATGGACTCAGTGGACCTCTAACCGTCCAGCAAGCCAGAGCACGACGCAGAACCGAGAATTAAATCATGTTTATTATCAGAGTCTCATGTGCTTCTGGTTATAATAGGACAGAAACATAAATATTATAAAACATCTGAAATCTGAACTGGAGAAGAGGATGATAAAGATTTAACTTAATGAAATCTAAAGTCGGATCTCCGCCTGGACTCCCAGGAACCGGGTCAGAACAGAACCTGTGCTGCTGATTGGATCCCATTATGTTCGGTGATCAGACAGAGACTGATGGGAGGAAGATGGTTCTGATGGAGGTTCTGGTTCTGATGGTCCTCTGATCTTCATCTAAACTGGTTCCGGCCTGGAAACCCGGATCCTATCAGAACCGAACCTTTTGACCCTTCACAGAGCCACGGCTCGGCTGTTGATGCCGAACCGGAAGCCAGATTTCTGCCTCTTCCTCCAGCCTCTGCAGCTCATTGGCTGAGCCTCCGGCTCTGGCAGAGGGCCGCGCCGGAAGCAACAGCTGCGCCGCGGCTGATGGAGTGCCGATCTGCCGCCGTGTCGTTCCTCAGCTGGGCGCTGGTGGTCAGCGGGGCGGCCTTCCTGCTGCGGCAGACGCGCCGCTGCGGACAGTACGGCCGCTACGCGGAGCCGGGCGGTCGCTGCTGGCCCGCCGGCCCGGCCTGGTTCCTGCAGGAGGTTCCGGCCTTCCTGGTTCCGCTGCTGCTGCTGGTGGGTTTTGGAGAACCGGGCCCTGCCACCGGGAGGTCGCTGCTCGTCTGGACCTTCATGCTGCACTACTTCTACAGGTCAGAGGGACCGGACCGGGACGGGTGGGAGGTTCTGGAAAGGTTCGGGGTGTTTTGGGTCATTTAGTGACGTAGTGAGCTCAGGTCCAGAGTTTCGGAACCAGGGGCGCCGCCAGGAATCTTGGGCCCCCTGACAAAAACTTTGTTCAACCTTTTTTGAGCCAAGGTACATTGTTTTAATTGAAAAAAAATCAGAGGCACACCACCACCCATGTAAACAAAGATACTCTGTAGCCGCCTATATTACATATATAGTCATTCTTATCAAAGTGCCTTGAATAATAATAAACAAATAAACACAAAAATTTATTTCTATCATATTTTACATTTTATTTCAAATTGTACTTAACATGTCCACTTCAAAAATACACCTGAACACCTGAACAGCCACAACACTGGTGTTAAATTTAAAGAAGTTGCAGAAAACTTCAAAGTGTTTTACAAACTAATCCACAAGCATTCTTTTAGACAGAATACAGAAAATAGTTCTTATTCTGAAAGAAGCAACAATATTTGGGAAATATTTCAGTTATAATATGAAGAGCTGCATATACAAAATGTCAATATCTGTATATTTTACCCATCTACTGTGAAACCTGTGCATGTTTGGATGAAAACAGCTGATTTCCTGGCAGAAATTGAAGACAAAGCTCTTCCTCAACAGCTCTCAGTCTCTCTCTGGTTTCAGTTTTTATAGTATCCAGGCTTGAGAAGCTCACTTCACACAGACATGTTGTGGGAAATGGACCCATGTTCTTTCCAGCTACTGCTGAGCTTCACTGTCTTTTCCATCACTGTCGTCAGTCTTGCTAGGTACGATGCTCTCACCGCTACCTGTAACATTCATGCATCACTAATTCTCTTGTTTTAATGTAAAATGCTCTGTACCTACTGCCATCTAGTGGTAAGAAAATTACATGATTACGCCGCTCGTCACTGCTACAGAGGAAGAGGAGACACTCGAAGATGGCATTATTTGCAGATAATTAATTCATTTTCAAAAAATCTTTTATGCCCAATAGCCATATTTTCCGGACTATAGAGCGCACCATACTATAAGCCATACCTTCAATTTTTTGGGGGGGAAAAAAACACACACAAAAAAAACCTGGAAACTTACATTATCAGCCTCACCGGGCTACAGGCCGCTGGTATCTCTGCTGCTCTCGGTTTCCCATAAGGACCCAGCAGAGGGCAGCAGAGGGCTGAGTCCTGATAACTGCTGGATATATTAAGGACGCAGTTCTCCGTCTGTGCAGCGGCTCTATTTCCTTCCTGTACTGCTAGATCGATAGCCCTCAACTTAGAAGCTGCATCATATGAGTTGGAAAACATTTCTCTGTCGTGCCTGCTGCTAGCATGTGGTTGTTCTCAAAATGAAAATTAGCACTTCTTTGATTTACAATTTTTACTTCGAATGATTCACTTCCTGCTAAAGAGCCCCCTGGTGGTTGAAGAAAAATCCACAGAAAAGCCGCATGGTTCAAAGCTTAAGAAAAAAGTAGCGGCTTATTGGATAATTTCCACGGCACACCTGACGATCTCTCACGGTACACTAGTGTGCCGCAGCACAGAGGTTGAAAAACACTGACACAGACATGAATACTAGACGCCTCACTGAGCGCCGCCATCTTCTGTGTTTCAACCGTTTTACGAAACAAACTGGATTCACCATCACCTTCCCCAGGTAAGGATGAAAGATCAGAATTACTTTGCAGCCAGAAACTCGCTTCTAAACAACCGAGAAATATTTCCTATGTAGCTAAATTGGCCCGAAATAACCGCTGATTGTTAGCATAGCAGCTAACGTTTTCACACTGTTTTCTAATGAGAGCTGATGAGAAACCGCTGTTAGAGGAGAAGTTCATTAGAAACCAGAGGATTTAGTGAGGAAAGATCAGTCAGGATCAGAGCTGGAGCTGCTGCTCTTCAGTCTGTTTCCAGCTCAGCTTCTCCATGTCGGTATTTAGCTATAAAGATGCTACGAGTCAGAGCCCAACATGCTGAAAATGGCTTGTTATGAAGGTGAAGGAAACATATATGTATTTTCACTTTTGGATCATTTCTCTTTTATCCTCGGCTTCAGCCTGAGAACCAGGACGTCTCAGAAGTCATTGAGTTCTCCCAGTGAGACCAGCAGACTGAAGCCTGTGACCAGTGCTCCCAGTATAACAAATAAATGTTTTATTCTTTCACTTTGTGTAAATATCTCAATCTGAAGTATTAGTGTATCAATACAGCTTATGTAATGAAATAAAAATAATTTACTCTGTTAGAATTATTTTCACTCTTTGCTGTCAATAGCAGAGTTGATGTATACAGTAATAAATATTTTTCTCTGGAAAAAAGTAAGAAAATATGTAGTTTAATGTTTGACAATGACTGATTTATAAATCAAAAGTCATTTCTCAAAAATGTATAAAAAATAAATACAAGAAAATTATTTGATTCTTGTCTTGCAACGTTAAAATGTACATTAAATTATGGAATTATGTAAATATGTTCTTTAATAAAACACTGTTAAAAGTGTCTGTTCATTGTTTGTGGAGGCCAAGTTAATGTAGAAAGTATCCAGTTAAAATTTATTTATTTAATTAGAAATTTAATAGGTGCTTTTGTTGAATTTGTTGAATCTCAAACTAAACTCAGACGAGTTTAGTTTGGGATTATGGATTATAGATTATGGGTGGAATCCTTCCTGTTGATGTTCTGGGTTTCAGACGGCTTTGGTGGAGAACTTTGTTCTGGTTCTGCAGGAGCTGCGTCTACTCTCTGCTGACTCGCGGGCGGCCGGTTCCTCTGAAGATAATCTGCTCCTCCATCGTCTTCTGCTCTCTGAACGGCTTCCTGCAGGGACACCACCTGCTGCACTGCGCTCACCTGCAGCACACCTGGCTGACCAGCGCTCGCCTCTCTGCAGGTCAGACGCGACGCTCTGCCGCGGCAGGAACCGGTTCTGAAGGAGTTCTGAAGTCCAAAAGCTGAACAAGCCACCAGAGGACATTCAGAAGCATGCTAGAACATGAATTGATTTGTTTTTGTTTGGAAAGATGAGATGAGGAAGTTTGGGTTTGGTTTGTTCAGGGGGTTCTGAAATAAGAAAGTGAGGAATTGGGGTATGGATCAGGGTGGGTAGAGATGTGCCTTCTGCAGGACTTCATGTCTTGATTCTGTTTTCTCAAGGCATTCTGCTGTTTGCTGTCGGTCTGACCATCAACATCCACAGTGACCATATCCTGCGTAACCTGAGGAAACCTGGGGAGTACGTCTACAGGATCCCCCACGGTACGGCCAAAGACTCTATAGCTCCGCCTTATGCTGACTTCCTGTTGACCGGTCTCCGTCTTCCAGGGGGGATGTTTGAGTTAGTTTCTGGTGCTAACTTCTTTGGGGAGATCACAGAGTGGTGCGGCTTCGCCCTCGCTGCTTGGTCCTTTCCAGCCTTCGCCTTTGCCTTCTTCACCATCTGCTCCATCGGGCCCAGAGCCTACCATCACCACAGGTACCGTTCAGTCCCATACTTTCAGGATCAGACACACTGAACAAAGGTTTTGGTTGGGTTATGGTTTGGGTTTTAGCTCGAATCAGAAGAACTCAGACTAAATCGCTCCCGGCGTGTCTTCCAGGGATTATAAGCGGAGGTTTGAGGACTACCCCTGCTCCAGGAAAGCCATCATTCCCTTCATTCTTTAGGGATGGAGACCCAACCTGTGAGAACTGGTACCTTCTGGAGGCTGTTGCAGTTCCTCCTCAGAGAACCAACACATGCTCCATAAATCCTACCCCGAACCCGAACTGGACCTGTACAGGATGACGTTCCCTCCATCCAGGATTGGGTATAGGTCAATCCTGGATGACCTATACCATCATCCAGGATTATGGATGATGGTATAGGTGTTGATGATGGTTGATGGATGATGGATGATGATGTTGGTGCCCTGGGTCAGGACCAGGGCACCAACATCCCCGCAGACCCCGCACATCCTGGACTCAATATGTCCGGGCTTTCACCATCAGGTGGTGCCACAGAGACAGTTTGTCCCCACAGACCGTCTCTGTTGGACAGGTGAACTCCTTCCTGAGTCGTCTGCTGCTCTGCAGTGAAACTAAATAAGCAGATTTTAAATGTTACAACCTGATTCATTTTCTTTAAATATGGTCCTATATTCACATTTTATTCTTTTATTTCCTCTAAACTTTATGTATTTGTCTTAATGTCGGTCCATCAGAATAAACATTAAAGCTGATTCAGACTGAGTTTGGACTCAGACTGTTGGCGGGTTCTGGGCCTTGTTCTGGGACTGGTTCTGGGTCTGGGTCTGGGTCTGGTTCTGGTTCGGTGGATTCTTCACTCATACTTCCAAAGTGGAGTTTTACTATGACTTGTCTGAGTAGGAGCCATTTAAATGTAGTAAATATTATGATTAGCTCCTTTTGAACATGTAACTCAGTTTTCCTCATCCTGGTTGCAAAGAACTGAAATGTTTAGTTTGTTGCTCCGTATCGTTTGTTGCTCCGTACCGTTTGTTGTTCCGTATCGTGTTTGTTGCTCTGTATCGTGTTTGTTGCTCTGTATCGTGTTTGTTGCTCCGTATCGTGTTTGTTGCTCCGTATCGTGTTTGTTGCTCCGTATCGTGTTTGTTGCTCCGTATCGTGTTTGTTGCTCCGTATCGTGTTTGTTGCTCCGTATCGTGTGTTGTTCCGTATCGTTTGTTGCTCCGTATCGTGTTTGTTGCTCCGTATCGTGTTTGTTGCTCCGTATCGTGTTTGTTGCTCCGTATCGTGTGTTGCTCCGTATCGTTTGTTGCTCCGTATCGTTTGTTGCTCCGTATCGTTTGTTGCTCCGTATCGTTGTTGCTCCGTATCGTGTTTGTTGCTCCGTATCGTGTTTGCTGCTCCGTATCGTGTTTGCTGCTCCGTATCGTCTTTGTTGCTCCGTATTGTGTTTGTTGCTCCGTATCGTGTGTTGTTCCGTATCGTGTGTTGTTCCGTATCGTGTTTGTTGCTCCGTATCGTTTGTTGCTCCGTATCGTGTTTGTTGCTCCGTATCGTGTTTGTTGCTCCGTATCGTTTGTTGCTCCGTATCGTGTTTGTTGCTCCGTATCGTTTGTTGCTCCGTATCGTGTTTGTTGCTCCGTATCGTGTTTGTTGCTCCGTATCGTGTTTGTTGCTCCGTATCGTGTTTGTTGCTCCGTATCGTGTTTGTTGCTCCGTATCGTTTGTTGCTCCGTATTGTTTGTTGCTCCGTATCGTTTGTTGCTCCGTATCGTTTGTTGCTCCGTATCGTTTGTTGCTCTGTATCGTTTGTTGCTCCGTATCGTGTTTGTTGCTCCGTATAGTTTTTGCTCCGTATCGTGTTTGTTGCTCCGTATCGTGTTTGTTGCTCCGTATCGTGTTTGTTGCTCCGTATCGTGTTTGTTGCTCCGTATCGTGTTTGTTGCTCCGTATCGTGTTTGTTGCTCCGTATCGTGTTTGTTGCTCCGTATCGTGTTTGTTGCTACGTATCGTGTTTGTTGCTACGTATCGTGTTTGTTGCTCCGTATCGTGTTTGTTGCTCCGTATCGTGTTTGCTCTGTATCGTGTTTGTTGCTACGTATCGTTGTTGCTCCGTATCGTGTTTGTTGCTCCGTATCGTGTTTGTTGCTCCGTATCGTTTGTTGCTCCGTATCGTTTGTTGCTCCGTATCGTTTGTTGCTCCGTATCGTGTGTTGTTCCGTATCGTGTTTGTTGCTCCGTATCGTGTTTGTTGCTCCGTATCGTGTTTGTTGCTCCGTATCGTGTTTGTTGCTCCGTATCGTGTTTGTTGTTCCGTATCGTGTTTGTTGCTCCGTATCGTGTTTGTTGCTCCGTATCGTGTTTGTTGCTCCGTATCGTGTTTGTTGCTACGTATCGTTGTTGCTCCGTATTGTGTTTGTTGCTCCGTATTGTGTTTGTTGCTCCGTATTGTGTTTGTTGCTCCGTATTGTTTGTTGCTCCGTATTGTTTGTTGCTACGTATCGTGTTTGTTGCTACGTATCGTGTTTGTTGCTACGTATCGTGTTTGTTGCTACGTATCGTGTTTGTTGCTACGTATCGTGTTTGTTGCTACGTATCGTTTGTTGCTACGTATCGTGTTTGTTGCTACGTATCGTGTTTGTTGCTCCGTATCGTGTTTGTTGCTCCGTATCGTGTTTGTTGCTCCGTATCGTGTTTGCTCCGTATCGTGTTTGTTGCTACGTATCGTGGTTGTTGCTCCGTATCGTGGTTGTTGGTCCGTATCGTGTTTGTTGGTCCGTATCGTTTGTT
Source organism: Poecilia mexicana (assembly GCF_051168715.1). Taxonomy (NCBI): domain Eukaryota; kingdom Metazoa; phylum Chordata; class Actinopteri; order Cyprinodontiformes; family Poeciliidae; genus Poecilia; species Poecilia mexicana. The sequence continues at coordinate 24,955,574 of NW_028263370.1, read as the reverse complement.
GCTCCGTATCATCCACAGGACTTAACTCTCAATGTTTACATCAAATCTATTTAAAAACCTGATTTGGAGTTAAATGCAGATGTAGTCATTGTGGGAGATTTTAACGTTTGTGTTGACACTGAAACTGAGTGTAGCTTATTATGCTACCTTAGGCTCAGTTGGTTTGGTATCCGCTGTCCTTCCTACTCTTGTGATTTTTTTCATTTCTGGACATTTTAAGATCATGAATATCATTAAACGGCCGGTTTTGGCAGAAGGCGTCAATTAAACCAGATTGTTAGAATATTAATGAACAGCTGTTTCTACAATTTGACAAATACTTTTTGAAATTAGATAATATTAAAAATCTTTTCACATTGATGTAATCTGGCAGCTCTACAGTCTGCAGGGCCACGTCAATTCATAAGGCGGGCCAGATTTGGGCCCAGGCCTTCAGACCTCGTCTTGAAACTTTAACCTAGCAGCAAAATGTTCAGCTTTTCTCGTTTAGGGTAAGCAGAACCACGTTTTAAAGGAAAGCTGCAACATTTCTCATAAACTCAGATTTCAGACCCACATTCAGTCAGAACCAGAGGAGCACCCAGGTCAGAACCTGGGTGCTCCTCTGGTTCTGTCTGGTGTTGGAACATTTCCTGAAGCTAAGTCTGCAGAACTGCAACATAGGAAAACATTCATTAAATTATCCTGCTCAAAGTTATGGAGAATATTTCTTCTGAGCCAGAATTTTAAACCTTTCTGAACAGAAGGATCCAAAGCAGATTACCTCTTCTTTAGATTTTAACGGCAGCTTGCGTCCATTATTGTTGCACTACTGCCATCTGTTGGATCCTAATATCTATACCTCAAATTCTCCTAATTAGCCCAGAATTTTTTAAAAGACGAAAAATCTTCTTTTCCCCCTCAATACTATTTAACTGATGGACATTCTCAAATTTCAGTTCTCTATTAAAACCTAATTCCGTTTTTAATAATCTTCTTTGAGTCACATGTTTCCTACAACTAATAAAAACATGACCCATCGTTTCTACAGTATCACACCAGTTATATAAACCAGTAAGATGTTTCCTCATCTTAAAAAGAGATCCATTTAAAAAGGTGTGACCGACCAAAGCAGATTAGTTTTTCCTCCAGCCTGAAATCAAGTACTTGCTATGCTCTTACTTTGAAAGGAAACCGGAAACAACTTTGCTTTTATTTTGGAAGGAACGTTTCTGACGTAACGTCAAAGCAGAATCAGCGTACGCCGGATTTACTGCGCACACTTCCACAACAAACATGGCGGATGGTGAGTTCATTGTTGAGCTTTGATGGTTCTTATCGGTGGGTCCTGGGGAGGTTCGGTCCGGTTGTTTGGTGGTTCCGGTTTCATCCGGCGCGTTATCGCTCAGGTCTCCCGCCGTTGGTCGCTTCCTGTCCTCGGTTCGGTTTATTTACCGGAAAGAGCTAAGATGCTAAGCTAACAACCAGCCGCGTACTGACCCACGTCGCCCGGTTCGAGCTGGGTCCGAGTCCAGGTCCGGATCCAGGCCAGCTGTACGGGTTAAGACTGGCCAGAACCAGAACCGAAACGCTTCTTTCGGATTTATTTCCAACTGAACTTTAAACAGCCGACTTCGTCCCTGTTGTGTTGCTGGAGAGGCAAACAGAACCAGAACCGGTTCTGACGGCGAGTCCCTTGCGGTTCCGAATGAACCCCGAGGGTTCAGGTAGAGGTTCTGGTTATGAGTCCAGTCTCCTCCTGCATCAAGAGGCTGCGGGGAGGTTACCATGGTAACAGCCGCTGGAGACGTCACCAGGTTCCCATGAAGCTGATCCCAAACCCAGTCGGTCCAGTTAGGGTTTTAGTTCTGGAGTCAGAGGAACAATCGGGGTTTCCCCCAGAAAACCTGCTCAGCCCGGTGGTCGGGGTGCCGAGGCGGTCCACCATGTTTTGGTATTAAAAGATGTTAGAGAGGAAATTTGAGAATATCACTCGGTAATTATACGGAAAACATCGCCAGTGAAACATTACTTAAACCCACAACTAGTCTTAAAAACAAATCAAAATATACAATTAAAATGAATATCAATTATTTGCACTTTTGTTTAATCCAAATCAAGTCAGCAGCTCCATCGGGCTCCCAGGGCTTCAGGGGCCACAAATGCTGATATTTTAACACAGAATGTAACACTTATTTATAGAGATGATCAACACTGCTAAATTTGAATTTATTTCAGCATACATAAATTAAAAGATTTTAAATTGTTTAACATTTAAATGTCAGAGTTTAAGGATCTGGCAAGTTTACTTTGTAAAAATTCAGAGAACAATAATCATAGATTGTTTTGTTACCATAGCAACAATCTGATGCTGTGAGCTTAATCTTTGAGTTTGAGCTGTTTGTTCACAAATACAATTTAGTAAACTGCAATTATAACTGATTGCTTTCTAGGTTGGCCAATTAAACTAGTCCCCCTCTCCCAGATTAAATCCAACACATCTGTTAGAGGTGCTGATGTTGTTAGCAACAAAAGGGGCCCCTCAGTCTGATTCTGCTCCAGGCCTCATCAGCCTTGGACCGGCCCTGCAAGATGAGGTAAATCTGCTGCACTACGCAGAGATGTGCAACAAACAGGAGATTTAATTCAATGCTGCTAATGTGGCTTCGGTAGCTCTAACATTTCATGTCTGTTGAGTTTTTAATAAACGTCACAAAAACTATTCTGGTTGGTTGAGTTTATGGGACGAGTTTCTCAGATCTCAGCCCCACACATTAACTCTGTCTGACTAAGTGGGCAAAGCATTTGATACGTTTGATGCATTGTGTAACCGGAAAAATAATACTAAAAATAATAATATAATATAAAATCAGCGTGATGCGTTACAGACAGGAGTGAAAGCTCCTCACCAGGCTGAACCTGCATGATCAGGTTAGCTGGTTCGTTAACTAACACACCGGCCAACCGGGAACATAGATAAACTTGATCAGTGCAGGCAGAGCCGGGCGCTGGGCGGCGTGTTGAGATGGAAAAGCCGCACAAAATTCTTTGTTCACAAATATAAAATCATTCTCACCGCTCGTTCAGCGCATCTCTGAAAGCGACTACAAGTTATTCCTGCAGTTCACGTAGAGCTGCGCAAACGGAGCTAACTAGAGTGGTTTAAAGTCCTACCTTGATCAAAAACTCTGGAAAGAGTCATAATTCCTCACAGGGGGTGGATGTAAATATCCATACAGGTCAGCCTGAGTCCAGTTTGAGTGGAAGGAGGAGCGCTCAGGTAAACTTAATCCAGCTGAGGCGCCAGCGGTGTGATTGGTCGGCTTTAAATGCAAACTATAAAGCTATCTTAAACATATCTTTCAGGAATAAATCTGCTCCGCCAGTGAAGCACTCAGAGCGACAGAGACGCATGCAATCCGGCTTAAAAAAGAAAACAAAATAAAAAGTTTTTATTTTTTTAGTTTTTTTATTATTCTCCTAAAAACATAAACCCTGCAGCATGCTAGTCACGTGATCAAAGCACTGCGTATTTCCGGTCTGAGGAGAAGTTCTCCCATGTTTCCCATGATCAGGAGCCAGACCTGCTGCTAAGCAACTGCTGCTCTGCCTTTCAGATCACACAGACCCAGACCAGTCCATGGAGGGACACACACCTGTGAGCCACACACACACACACACACACGGTTTCCAGTGCAACAGCTGTCTGAACCTGAATCCTCCTGCAGGTTTCTGAAAACCCTCATGCGGAGTTCGGCCTGACGGAGAACCTGCAGGTAACGCCGTCTCCCAGCATGCTTTGCTTCACTCACCACTCTGTACAGGTTCTGTCCCGTTCCGAGATACTGGATTCAGAACCTGATCAGAACCTTGGGACGGGACAGAGCCACCGACCCACCTTCGGTTCGGTCACAGAACCGATGTCTGAGTAACGGGTCGGGTCATTGGTCTCCAGCGGACGGTGGAGAACGAGAAGGCGACTGCGGAGAAGCTGTCCAAGCAGAAGGTGGACCTGCAGGCGCTGCCGACTCGGGCCTACCTGGACCAGACCGTGGTTCCCATCCTGCTGCAGGGCCTATCCGTCCTGGCCAAGGAGAGGTGGGTTGTGCTGCGGGTCGGGTCAGTACCTGCTGCCGCTCGCTGGTTCTGAAGTTGTGGATATTTCTCTCCAGGCCTCCCAACCCTATTGAATATCTGGCGGCGTTCCTGCTGAAGAACAAATCCCAGTTCGAGGAGCGGAGCTAAACCCGTTTTAGAATCCAGAATAAACGTATTAAAAATGGAAACGCCTCATTTATTCAGAACACACCGGTTCTGTTCTGGAGAATGGACCCGATGGGCCGCAGCGTCCTGTGAAGCTCAGGATGACTCGGAGGTCAACTGACCTCCGACCTTTAGCTGGAGGAAGGAAGGGTCATGACCCAAGGAGCAGGAGGTCACTGAGAAGTTAAAAGATTTGAGTCTGTTCCAGAAAACTCCATTTAATTTATGTGAAACATTTACAGAAGAAGAACAAGTTAAAAACAAAACATCAACTGGCAGACGTACGGAGGCCCAGACAGGCCAATATTATACAAACACGTACAGGGGATCATATTCATCACTAGGATTTTCTAGGAGCCAGACAAATACTATAAAATATTTTCTGCTTTTTCTTTGGCAGATCACTTCCTGTTAAAATTATTTAATACCTTAAATAGTTTAATTATGTAGTAAAATATCTCATTAAAAGGAAAAAAAAATTAAAATGTTTGAGCCTTATGGGAAACTACAACTCCCATCAGGCTTTTCAACAGGAAGTGTCCAAAGAACCAGACTTCTTGATCTGAGGATTGTGGGTAATGTAGTGGATGTAGTAGTAATAAACTGGTGGCTCCGCCCACTTTGCAGCTCCACGCCTTTAATGGAGCGTCTGTGGGTCACCAGGTCGATGATGCAGAAGCCAGGTCTCAGCCAATTGCAGCGTGACAAACTACATACATTAAACACCTGAGCAGACCACCAGGTAAGGTCACAGAGTGTATGATGTCACTTCCTGTTGCTCAGAGCTGCACAGGAAGTGACCTTTATGCGTCATTGGATGACGATCCAGCAGGCTGATGAGGAAATGGGCAGGGCTTGGTCTCAGATGTAGAACTGGTGATTGGCCAGATTGTCCATGAAGGGCTGAACCAGGAAGTCGGTTGAGAAGTAGAAGATGAGACCGAAGGCGATGGAGATGGGCAGCGCGGGCAACGCCTTCCTGAAGATGGCCAGGAGCAGCAGGGTGAGGCACAGACCCTGGAGGGAGGGGCAGAGGGGTTGGGGCATGAGAGGGGGGCAAGGAGATGGACAATGAGTCACATGACCGGCTCAAAGTTCTCGCACCCCATACCATTTTCTCTCTTCAGCTCATTCTCTCCTAGTTGAAGTCACTAGAGGAGACATGATGCTGCCATTACCTCTACCTCTGACTGGAAGTGCTGCTGGATCAGTGCCTCGCCTCATTGGTTCATTCAGAAAACACAAGAAGACGACTGAATCCTCAGACTCAACGTGGCCGACTTAGATAATCTCCTACCACCTGGAGATGACTAAGAAACTTACCTTACATCTGAAACTGTCTTGGCACTCTGAATGACCCCAGAAATGATTGATGGAAAGTTTAGTGGAAGGAAAGCAACAGAGCTGAACGTACGATGAGGATGGCCACAAAGCAGGCCAGAGTGGTGTTCCAGTCTCCACCGGTCGCTGCAGCCTTTCCCACCAGGACGCTGTAGAAGATGAAGTCTCCAAGGCCAAGCTTCACCCCGCCTGCACACACACCATCATAATCATCGTCATGGCAACCAGACACCGGCTGAGTTGTGGCCTGCAGCTCCTCCACTTACGTTCCTCCTCCAGCTCCTCTTCCGTGACCGGCATCAGCCGTCGGCTTTGAGGCTCCGCCCTCCCACCATTTAGCTCTGCCTCCTCATCTGAACCTGTTGCCATAGAGACACTATTTAGACCTCAGGCTTGGACAGCAGAGCAGGCGTTGCCACTAGCGAAGTCTGACCTGTTTCAGAGCGCTGGCCATCGGCCGGGTTTGCCATCATCACCGTCCATATCATGGCAGCTGCAGAGGAACAGAAATGTTATGACCAATCAGAGCGGTCCAACCACACATCTGGAGCAGACCTGGACCACCCCCCAACTAGACCAGAAGGAGACCTGGACCAGCCCCCAACTAGACCAGAAGGAGACCCGGACCACCCCCCAACTAGACCGGAAGGAGACCCGGACCAGCCCCCAACTAGACCGGAAGGAGACCCGGACCAGCCCCCAACTAGACCGGAAGGAGACCCGGACCAGCCCCCAACTAGACCGGAAGGAGACCCGGACCACCCCCCAACTAGACCGGAAGGAGACCCGGACCAGCCCCCAACTAGACCGGAAGGAGACCCGGACCACCCCCCAACTAGACCGGAAGGAGACCCGGACCAGCCCCCAACTAGACCGGAAGGAGACCCGGACCAGCCCCCAACTAGACCGGAAGGAGACCCGGACCACCCCCCAACTAGACCGGAAGGAGACCCGGACCACCCCCCCAACTAGACCGGAAGGAGACCCGGACCAGCCCCCAACTAGACCGGAAGGAGACCCGGACCACCCCCCAACTAGACCGGAAGGAGACCCGGACCAGCCCCCAACTAGACCGGAAGGAGACCCGGACCAGCCCCCAACTAGACCGGAAGGAGACCCGGACCAGCCCCCAACTAGACCGGAAGGAGACCCGGACCAGCCCCCAACTGGACCGGAAGGAGACCCGGACCAGCCCCCAACTAGACCAGAAGGAGACCCGGACCAGCCCCCAACTAGACCGGAAGGAGACCCGGACCAGCCCCCAACTGGACCAGAAGGAGACCCGGACCAGCCCCCAACTGGACCAGAAGGAGACCCGGACCAGCCCCCAACTAGAATCGACCTATAATTAGACCTAACCAGACGCAGACCAGATGAGACTCTGGACTTACAGGAGTAGATGAGGGCGGGGAAGATGGGTTCATTGCGCTCCTGAGCCGTCTCCACCAGCATCCGCAGCGGTCCCTTTGGACTGAGGACGGCCACCAGGTCTGCAGGGGAGAACAGTTAGAGGCATCATGACGGTGAGGTAGGAGGTGACGGCGTTGCAGGACTCACCATAGACAGAGATGGCGCCCAGGATGACCCAGGTGGACCACTCGGGGAGATACTTGATGAAGACGAGGGCCATGAGCGCGCTGATGAGGATGAGGTAGGCCTGCTGCAGCTGCAGTGGCCCCTTCCAGTGGATGCATAGCATGCCCACTGCGCCGAAGTTCCAGATCACCATGGCAACTGTTGGGTAATCCACCGCCACGTTGTAGGTCCGAAACACCTCGCTGATGGCACAGAAAGGACGAGTCCAGTGATGGACCAGAGTCAGAACCAGGCCGGCTGGGTCCTTCAGAACGGAAACTCACCCCAGGTACATGAAGCTGAACCAGAAGAGCAGCATGAGGGAGGACAGGATGAGCCAGCCGTGGATGAACTGAAGCACAGAAGAACCAGAACTTAAGGCTGAAACGGACCCAGAACATTCAGCAGGTTGGACTGGCTTCTAGTTCAGAACCAAGGCAGCGATTCTCTGCTCCGACCCAGTTACATCAATGTGGATCACAAGCAGAACCAGCTGGACCGCCTGCTGGAGAAATATCGTTTCCTTGTCGGGTTTCCCTCCGAAAACCTGCTAGCAGTGGCACTAGGGGGCGCTACATCCACCCAAAGTGGTTTTATGTTACAAAATGTTAAGAGTTGACAGGAAATGGAAAAATATAACTTGATGATTCCGAGTTATTAGAAGATGTACTGATGAACACACAAAATCTAAAGAAAAGGCGCCACAAAAATATAGTTAAATGTGTTTATGACGCTGATTATGATGAGTTGGATCAGGTCGATCTGCTCCGGTCCGGTCCCAATCCTACCTTGTAGCAGCGGTTCTTGTACAGTACCACCAGCAGGACGGTCATGACCACGATGACGCTGATCATGATGGCGGTGTTGAGGACGGAGTGCAGCAGCCGGCGGCCCACGTCAGGCGTGTCCTCGCTGAACGGCGTGTAGATCCTGCAGAGAGACCGGGTGAGACCAGAACCAGAACCGGGACCAGAACCTGGCAGACCTACAGCTGCTGGGTGGTCTTCTCTGAGTAGAAGCTGACGGACTTGATGGTGGCGACCACCACCGCCATGCACAGCGTGACGGGGACGAACAGCATGATGACGTGCTTGGCGCCGTACTTCAGAGGCTCCTCCTCCTCGTCCTCAGGCTCCGCCCCCGGGTCCAGACCGGCCCGCCCGCCGCTCCGCCCGGCCTGTGAGGGGAGCAGAACCTGTCAGGACCGACACTGTCCTCAAACACGGTCAGCAGAACCGGGCCGGTACCGTTTTACTGTCGGAGTCCTCAGTGGGGCTGAGCTCTGGGTCGGGTCGGTAGGACGGAACCGCAGGGTTCTGGGCCGGAACCAGGGCGGTCCGCTCGTTGTAGAGTTCCTCATCACTGTCCGACACACTCATCACTGCAAACAGAACCAAACAGAACCTGCTGAACCAACAGAACCAAGCAGAACTCAATAGAATCCAACAGAATCTACTGAACCCAACAGAACCTGGTCTCGGTACACAAACAGAACCTGTGCTGACTGCTACAGCAGATTCAGATTTATTCGTGTCCCAAATGGCCAAAAGATGTTACAGCAAGTATAAAAACTAAAGAGATTAAAAATAAGACCACCGAACAACCAATGCATGAAGCACAGCAGCGTATTTATTTCATTAGTGACCAGCAGTCGCTACAAACACTAATCAGGTGCGAGTCCTGCATTAAAAAGAGATTTTTGGCTGTAGGAACCAAAGAGCTCCAACCTCTTATAGTAGGAAGTCTGAGCCTGATGCCGGAAGGCAGAAACTGGAACTCAGCATGTAAAGGATGAGAAATATCAGCAATAATGGGTTTAATTTTCCAAATGATGATGTTAAAACATCAAGAACTCACCACATTAAAATCCAGATGAAAATTAAGAAGCTTATCGATCCAAATATGAGGCTGGATTGTGTTAAAAGCCGATGAGAAGTCAAATAACTTAGCATGATTTTTACCTTCAAGATGTTGAAAAACACAGTGGCATCCTCAACTCCACAGAACCGAACCAGTACTACCTGCTCCGACAGAACCGATAGGAACAAATCTATGCCGTATAGTGCAACAGAACCGGAACTCTACTGTCTAATCGAACAGAACCGAACCGAACCGAACTGGTACTGCCTGCCTCAACAGAACCGAACAAACTGACTATTCATGTGTGCCCCAAACAGACTTTTTCCTGAAGCCAACCGAACTCGGATGGTTCCGACCGTCACTCTGGTCGCTTTTTGTCAGAGTAAGTTCAGAAAAACGAACCTGAGCAGAACCGAACTGGACCTGAACCGAAATTAAGTCCGAGAAATAAACCCGGAAACACAGCGGTCAGCTGATCCGAGCGACGCACGTGATACGTTCACTGACGTCACACCCAACGTGACGCACATGAGAAGAACCGAGAGATTAATCTTTAAGTAGTAAGACTAATAACAAATGTATTAGAGAACTAATAATAAGAGATCACATAAGCAAACCAGCTTCTACTTTTGTTGGGACAATATATTTAATGAAATTTGATGGATATTTGGTTATTACTGAAGAAATATTTAATAACTAATAAGATTCGAGAAGTGTCTACATAGATGTTATCCTGTTAATAGTAAAATATTTAAATATCAATTCTGAGGAAACCATCACTCATCTTTTTTGGGATTGAGATCTTTTTTTTACTCCTAAAAAGAAATTTGGAAATAGATGTACTGTTTAACTTCAAAACTATTTTATGTGGCTTTTTCTGTTTAGACACACCAAAAAATATAGTATTTATTATAAATTTAATATTAATTTTAGCAAAATTTAATATCTACAGCTGCAAATTTCTTAAATTTAAACCCAAATGTAATACTTTTTATGCCTATGTTTCTTCATATTTGTATTCTCTTAAATACTGTACCAATACTAAAGCTTTAAAGAATACTACAATTTGTAAAGAATGTCTCATGTAATCTGCCCTGACTGCTGCATTTAACCTCTTCCTATTTGTATCCCTTTCATGTTTGTAATTTTTGCTCTGTTACCTTCCTTAAGCCTCATCGTTCGTTTAGTTACTGTTTACGTAACTTGTACATATTATTGTAATAATAAAAAAAATAAATTAAAAAAAGGACCGAGAGAAGTAAACCAGAAGGAACGTTCCGGGTGTTTGGCGCCGTCCCAGTGCCACTGACTGGCCTAAGAAAACCAACGAGACGTTACGAAATGTCACATTTTGTCTTTTCAGCAACTTCAATATTTTATCAGTCCAACATTTTTGAAAATAGAAATTGGAAGTGGAGTTGGTTGCTTCCAAAGAAACACCTAAATAATAAAGAGAAATTTCCTACAAAATTATTCACAATGGTTATCCAGTTTGATAAAAAGATATGAGAGAAAAGTTTGTTCACCTGCTTTGGGATTGTTAATCTGGAGGGGTTTTTATTCCATCGAAAGAATTTTAAAATTACTTTAATGGATAAGGATGGAGAAATGTCAACTAGTTAAAACAGAATTTTTATTGTTAGCTTTTTTAAATTATTTTTGGTGAATATCATATACACACCTCCAAATATTTACAACAAACGCCTAATTTTTAGATTTGATTATCTTCTATCAATATTTATATAGAATTCCTAAAACTTAGCTCAAATGCTTAGTTTTAGCATTTGAGCTAAACTAAGTTTCTGAAGTTCAGTTGGCTTCAGGAAAAAGTCCGTTTGGGCTACACATGAATAGTCAGTTTGTTCGGTTCTGTTGAGGCCAGGCATAAGCAAACTAAGCAGCCGCTTAGGGCCCACTAAGGTCCCTCAATGGAGCTCAGTTTTTAGTTTTATTTTGTTATAGTAATAATTTCTGTCATTATAATATCAAAAACAGACAATTTCACTATAAAGTGATTTGTTTTTACAATAATATATATTTGATAATGTATGTAGAAATCATTATTTTATGAATAAAAAGAAAAACTAAATTTCTCTTGGGCCCCCTGGTGGCCGCGGTAGGTACCGCAGCCTCGCCGGTACCATGAGCTGCAATGAGCATCCAAACGTCCAAAGCTCCGGTCAGAAGCTAAGTTAGCGAAACAATGTCTCAGAAAAGGACTCATCCTTCAGGGAGGGAGAGAAGAAGGAGGAAGAACAGAAAAAAGCCCAGATAAAGGTTTGTTTTAATGAGCCTTGGTGATGTAAAGATTAGTAAAGCTGCTAACAGAAATTAGCCTGATAGCGACCTGGACCGGTCCAGTTCAACAGCCAGACATTTATGCCGGGCTCTCTGTGTGAAACTGAGTTTAACTTTAAATGAGGTGATTCTCAGGGTGGTTCTGTATATTTCTGAGGTATTTTTGGCTTCAAAACACCGAGTTTGATAACAATAATTAAAACTTCTGACTGTCTGACATCGTCTAGCTAAATGTTGCTACATCAGGCTACATGGATGAGCTGCTATATGCTGTATTTATCAGATGCTCTTGTTAATTTTTCCACCCCTCTTCCCATGTGCAGAACGTTAAATATAAGTGGAATATTCACCCCCAGCACCTTTTCCATACAATTCTTTAAATTCTGCCAATAGGACACCATGAAGGCCTCCAACATCTTGGATCTTGGTATTTTCTTTGTGCTGGTTTACTGAAATATCTTACAATATTCTTCCAGCCAAACTGTCTCCAGGAAAGGGAACAAGATGTTCTCCCCTGTTGCCCACATGTCTCCTCCCAGTTCTCCTGCAAAAGCCCACAGTTAGCATCTTTTTCTCATCTTACTTTTATGTTTGTTGCTTTGCTTTTCTTCACATTTTTCAATCCTGTGTACAATTTAGAAATTTTCTTCCTCAAGGTTGATTCATTTGCTGAAATAAACATCTTAATTATAACAGATTCCAACTCATTTAAATTTATCTTTTTTAATAGTGCCTCAATTGTAAGTACCTGTAGAGATCCTGGTTGTTTAAATCATATGTATTCTTTATTTCTTCAAAGCTTTGTATAGTATTTTTCTTAACCACCTCCCAGAATATATTTGGACCCTTTTCCCATTTACTGAATCTTTTATCTGTTACATCAGTATAAAAACTGATTCATTCTCAATCCACCTTAGTACTCTGCTCTGCTCTGTCAGCCCTTATTTTAAAATAATTTCATTCCATATGTCCAGAGATAATCCTAGCCTTGGATTTGACTCCTCCCTACAGATAAATAAATTTATCATGGCTTGTAGAGGTATCGTGGGTGACATAACACATTCTATGCCTTTCCACTTGGCAGTGTATAATGGATTGCTTAAGTTCAGGAGAATACCAAGCTGTGCTGCTACATACTAGCTCTTAGACAGGGTAAGGCCCCTTGTCCTTCGATGACCACGAGTTCTGAATCTAATCTGTGGTCTTCTTCCTTGCCATATGGATCTCAATATAATTTTATCCCATTCTCCAAAGTCTTTATCCGTCACCTCAGCTGGTAGAGTTGTAAATAAATACAGTAACCTTGGCAATACATTTGTTGTAATCATGCTTTTGCCATTATCACCAAAAGCATTCAACATTGAGCATTCACACTTGCATTTTCATAGGAAATGCACACTTTGTAGTTATATTTCTTTCACAGCTACTGTTGCTTCAAGAAAATGTTTTTAATCAGATTTTTTTTACAGGTACTGCTGATTCAAGGTGACATTGCCCAACTTATCATACGAGTTAGAGAGTTTTGATTTCAGGTCAAATAAGTCTCTTTTCACCAAATGAATCATATTTCACAGGCACTTTGTCATTGGGTATAATGTGCCTAGTTTAGCTGTGTATTCGCTCTCGTTACGTTGGGACTGTCTTGTCAAATTTAATCAGGTGATTTTGGATTTTTAGATGCTGAGTTTGAGACAGCAAATTTGAGCAAGTTGAATTTTTAGGACACTGAAAATATTGCATTTGAATTTTTAAAAGTTGAAATTTTTTATATGCTGAATTTTTTTAACACTGAAAAAATATAAATATAGAAATTTCATCACTTTGAAATAGGAATGTAATTTTTTTTAACAAATGAAAATTGCAAACATGTACTAATAATGACACTGAATTTTTTTTAAATTGAAAAAGTAAGCGCAAATATACAACATTCAAGTTTCAGATGCATTTTTTTATTCAAATTCTGATGGCACATATTTACTTCCATACACCACGCCCACCTTAACAACCGGAACTTCTCACCTGGAAACTGTTTGTGTAGGACTAAGTATACTTCTATACTACTCTTATTTCACATACTGGTTGTAATTCTTGTTTTTGTCAGCATGTGGTGCTGTTGTTACACAGGTCTAAAATGACCGGAAATAGAAAAAAACCTCGTTTATGTATTGTGGCACTCATAGACATAATATAAGGATAGACGCTCATGGCCGCTCTCGCCTATTGGAGCTGACGAGATTTAGGGCGGCCATCTTGGAGAGTTATGCGTTTGGCAGGCACAATGAAGTGTCAGCGCATTTAATAGATCATAACACGCTGAATAGTAATCACATTGTCACGTATTTAAATTTTAGGCATACAGCTATTAAAACTGCATGTATAGGAACGTATAGTTTAGCATATTTAAATAATTTTGGTGGAATACAATATTTTAAAGTATGACATGTTTTACAAGATACAACCAAAGATGAAATTTATTCACACACACATTATGTATATATTCAGATAATCTCATTATATATGTGTGTATATATTTACATAAATATATACATATATATAAAATATATAGACACATACACACATACATACTTATCTGTTGTGACAAGAATATTTACATGTTCATTACATTTTTACACCATCTAAAGAGGGTAAGGGTTAGCCCCCTAACCCCATATAGGAAAATAGATGGTATCACATCAGCTCTCAGTCTGACAATCTGACCAGTTTTGTCAAAATCCTCCGTTTTGAAATGCTCACTGCATAGTACAGATGAATATCCATCCCTCCTCAAAGCTATGTCCCACCTCTTCCTCATCTCTTTATCCTTTGGAAACCTTTAAAACAAAAACGTGATATCTGGGAGTGTGTACACAAAAACATTGTCCGAATGAGGTCCATGTTATTTTATTCATATACTGTTATTTAGTGAGTTCATTGAAGTTATTTTGTACTGGCTGATCTGCTCATAACGGTTATAACAAAGCAAAAATAAAAAGGTAGCAGCTGAAACTAAGGAGCCTTGTTGCCTTCAGAAGCCGTGTAGCATTCAGAAAAACGTTACACTCACTATTTCTGATCTTCATATTTCAAAGAACATAAAACTCCAAATTTGATTAAGATTTGTTGATAATGATAATTAACCAAAGCTACTGAAATTGTGAGCAGGCCTGTTTGAAACATATTCCTGTCATCAAATCTCCGGCTGAAGACCGATAGCTAACATTTGCTGTCATTTCGCTGGTGGGCATAAATACAGCAAAGTAATATTACATTCACAACCTACTAAGAATAATATGTCATTCTTACTTGTGAAAAGTTATCCCCCAGTCCCTGACATCAACAGTTCTTAGATTTAAACACGAATAAGCCGAGCAGAACTGAGGCATCTTCTGGTTTTGGTTCAGCAAAGTACGAGGGTGTACCGCTCCAAGATGGCCGCCGTATTTCCTGCGTGGAGCAGCCAATGCGGGGTCTACCCTTATGTTATCTCTATGGTGGCACTAACTGGTAAAACGGAAGAGAAGGACATTTTTTATCCGAGACCTGGTGGGGAAGACCACAGACATGAATACTAGACGCCTCACTGAGCGCTGAGTCGTAGGTAACAGCGTCCGCCATCTTGTATGTGGCAGCAGATCGGAGCTCCTTCAGTCCTGTTCTGTGTGTTTCAACCGTTTTACGAAACAAACTGGATTCACCATCACCTTCCCCAGGTAAGGATGAAAGATCAGAATTACTTTGCAGCCAGAAATTCGCTTCTAAACAACCGAGAAATATTTCCTATGTAGCTAAATTGGCCCGAAATAACCGCTGATTGTTAGCATAGCAGCTAACGTTTTCACACTGTTTTCTAATGAGAGCTGATGAGAAACCGCTGTTAGAGGAGAAGTTCATTAGAAACCAGAGGATTTAGTGAGGAAAGATCAGTCAGGATCAGAGCTGGAGCTGCTGCTCTTCAGTCTGTTTCCAGCTCAGCTTCTCCATGTCGGTATTTAGCTATAAAGATGCTACGAGTCAGAGCCCAACATGCTGAAAATGGCTTGTTATGAAGGTGAAGGAAACATATATGTA
Organism: Poecilia mexicana; assembly: GCF_051168715.1. Taxonomy (NCBI): domain Eukaryota; kingdom Metazoa; phylum Chordata; class Actinopteri; order Cyprinodontiformes; family Poeciliidae; genus Poecilia; species Poecilia mexicana. The sequence goes on along the minus strand of NW_028263370.1, from coordinate 24,940,190 downwards.
TTTTCACTTTTGGATCATTTCTCTTTTATCCTCGGCTTCAGCCTGAGAACCAGGACGTCTCAGAAGTCATTGAGTTCTCCCAGTGAGACCAGCAGACTGAAGCCTGTGACCAGTGCTCCCAGTATAATAAATATTTTATTCTTTCACTTTGTGTAAATATCTCAATCTGAAGTATTAGTGTATTAATGTAGCTTATGTAATGAAATAAAAATAATTTACTCTGTTAGAATTATTTTCACTCTTTGCTGTCAATAGCAGAGTTGATGTATACAGTAATAAATATTTTTCTCTGGAAAAAAGTAAGAAAATATGTAGTTTAATGTTTGACAATGACTGATTTATAAATCAAAAGTCATTTCTCAAAAATGTATAAAAAATAAATACAAGAAAATTATTTGATTCTTGTCTTGAAATGTTAAATGTAAATTAAATTATGGAATTATGTAAATATGTTCTTTAATTAAACACTGTAAAGGTCTGTCTTTATTAATCAATTTCAAAATGTATCAATGACAGGTATTGGTTGTGATCTGGGTTTTATTTTGAGGTTTTTCTGTGTATTAGAGGTGTGCCGATCGATCGGTCACCGATCATAATCGGGCCGATTTCCGTGAAAAAGTGCATGATCGGTGATCGGCGATCATTGGCTCTTGTTGCCGATACCGATCATCTCATTTCCCAGCCTGCCTGTGCAGCTGGTCTCCTCTTTCCTTCACTCTGCGCAAACGCGCAGCAACAAATCCTAAGCGATGTGGAACTATAACCACTGAGTGAATGGGGAAGTTTGCGTGTTGCAGCGGAAAATTGAAGCAGGTCAAAATGCATCAACACAACGAAGCTAATATGACATAAAAACAATGAGATACTGGACGGAGTTTGGCTACATCGAGGCTCACTGCAGTAAAAAAGACATACGGAGGATCAGACAGCAGGTAAAGCAGCGCACAGCTACAAACACTCACCCGGATTAGCATGACGGTCAGAAAGCTAAACAAATAACCTGGAAAATGATTTAAGTCTTCGAGCTGCGATGTCAGACGCTGGTTCTGCTCTCCTGTTGAACCGCTGCTACGCTACAGGTAGTAATATCTGACAGACGGAGCTTCGCTTCTGCTCCACCTGGTAGTGACTCTCACACCGAACCTGCTTAAAGCTGCAGCATCTAACTTAAAAATACATTTTACACATGTGGCAACCTGGGGGGTGGATTTTCTTAATATGAACCCAAATATAAAATATTAAAGGTTACGATGACCAACAACGCCACCTGGAATAAATCCAGAAAATATAATGTAGTAAGGACACAGGTAAGTTCTACTGGAAATGAGGAGACAAGATTCAGAAAGTTCTACAAAATTTATTAAACTTCAAAATATCTTTTAAATTCCCAATAATCTGAAATTGAATGGTTAAAACAGTGAATGCATTTGACAAGATAATAAAATGTCTAAATTTAAAAGGAAACTGAGGCTTACCGATGGGGGAAGTAGTGAGGGAAGGGGCAACATCCAGTGCAGAAAATGGGGACCACCCTGGACACTACAAAAACACAGCAAACAAAAGAAAAAGGTGCTCCAACAAAACACACAAGACAAGACACCGCCACCACAGAAGCCTCAATCCCTAAAAGACAGACAAGAAAATGAAACGATACAAGTAAAACAGATACAATAGCCCTACAATGTTGCACTTTATCCCCAGGGAAAGTGCAGATTAGTATTTTAAAACAATTTATAAGTAGGCAAAACAGCAGCGAGTGTCACTCCAGGTGCAATGCTGATGAGTCAGAAGGCTGTGACCTGATAAATGACTGCACTGCCAAATAATCAGATCCCCAATTCCGCCTAGATGCAGTGCAACTTCCTGTCAGCAAATGAACGGACAGATCGGTCCAAATATTGGAGGTGCAGCAAAGGAGGCCAGAACAGTGCAAACAAAGGAAGCAGATTTGGTTGACGTCACGACGCAAGCAGCCTCATGACAGGTGAAGGCTTGCTTATATGCAGCAGCTGAAATTGGCCTTAAAGTGGCAGCGCATCATTTATGCTGCTACACACACGTATTAAAACTTTCGCTGTCCTAACATGAGACAGATAATCTCTAAAAAAATAATCCATCTCCTCCCTGATCTGCATAATTACTCCGCTCAGTCAGAAACAGCCAATCAGAGCTAGCAGTAACCAGCTAGCCGCCATGCTAACAGGAAGTTTTCATTCAGTAACTCTGGATTGTTTATTGTAATGGAACCTGTTTTTGCCTTTGAATGTTAAGTTTTATACTTGAATTTTTGGCAATGTTGAGAGGTTTTATTTTGGCTCTTTGCATTATTTAGCCTCTTCAGAGCCTTCATATGCTATCAGTCTGTTAAAGATAGTTTTATCAATAGCAGTACAATTTGCACAATGCCTGTTTTGTTTAGTTTTCTTCTTGAAAAAAGTTATTAAAAACAAGTTTTTGTCTAAATTAAGGTGAATTCATGGTTCCTTTTTCCACATAATGTAACCGGTAATGTTAATGATAAAAAAAAAAAAAAAAATTATTATTTGATCGGTATCGGTGATCGGTATCGGTGTATCGGCCCTCATGGGTGATCGGTATCGGTATCGGCAGGAAAAAACCTGATCGGCACATCCCTAGTATTAGTCTGTTTTCCCTGTTGATTGTTCCCAGCTGTGTCTCGTTTCTTTGATTACCCTCCCAGTGTATTTATTCCCACCTGTTGTCGGATCCTCGTTGTGTCTTGCTGCCCATTGTTGTCTGTGGATTATTCATTAAAACAGTGGTCCCCAACCTTTTTATTACCACAGACCGGTCAAGACTTGAAAATTTTGTTGCGGCCCAGGGGGGAGGTTAGGGTGAACCATCAGATCAGGCTTCTGCATGTTGGCGTTCCCGCTAAATCCTGAATATACCCAATTTGGGTTGTCTTGGCCTTTTCATCGCAGCCTGTGGGGTTTTCCCTTCCCTGACTGGGAACGAGAATACAACCTGCTGAATGTGACAGGTAGCCAATCAGAACGCGCGGTGACGTCAGAACAGAGGGGAATCCCAAACAGCTGACATATCGCGGAGATGATATGTGGAAATGTTTCTTATTATATGTAAAGGTCATTATTATATATGTAAGAGCTAAAAATGTCAGTTTGTAACATTATTGATTATTATGTATGCTGTTTGCATATTTAGATATTTGATAATAAGATTCCATTTCTTTATGTTTTTTGTAGAAAAGCGCCACCTAATGGACGTAATTGAAATTGTGTAAAAGTGCCTTGACACTTTTTGTTTTGTTTTATGAAAAGAAGTTGAATGTGGCGCATTCAATTAAGCTCTATACAGTTTTTTGACCGTTACGTTACTTTACATGTGGAATGCTGTGCAAGATTAAAGAATCATCTGTAACATCTGTTCAAAGAAAAGTAAAGTTCGTCAGACTTTGTATGGATGTTGTAAGTATTTCTTTAACTAACTGAGAGCTAAGCTAATGAAGGTCAATGAAGAAAAACGGAAGCTTGTTAAATAATTGTGGCTTACACTGAACGAATAAGCAGCCACAACAATATATGTTCATGTTTATTCAGTTAAAAATGTTAACTATGAAAACACAGTCACCTCCAAATCATAGTACAGCAGATAGAGCTGCTGCTCCCGCTGTCTTTTATCCACCGCCTTTTCTTTTTGTTTCTTTTATCTCTTAAAATGTCTCCACAAACTGTCACTACTGCTTCTACATCGTCATCCATGTTTGGTTATTCTAAATTCCCGTTATGTTGGGGTTTTACTGGATTATCCTCTGGAATCGGGATGTTTGTGACTGGAATCGGTTCGTGTTGCTCCTGCCTTGAGGCTGAACACGAACCGATCGAACCTGTTGTACTTTTATCAGCTTTGTGGTCACAGAGGTTTGGAGAATCAGCCGACATCCTTAAATCTTTCTGTCTAAACCAGACTTAAGACTCACAGCTCTACTCATCTCCTCTCCACTGCCCAAACGCTCTGACTCTGGTCGCTATGGTAACGTTTACATGTCCCTTCAAAATAAGATACAGATGCGCCACAAAAACAAACGAACATTTTACTTTCGTGAAAATTTTAACTCACGATAAAGACTAACGGAGCCCTTAGCTTGTTTCTCTGCAACCAGACGGTCCATCTGGGAGTGATGGAGACAATGACACCCGAAGTGTTGCTTATATCCACAGCCTGCTTGGTCTCTACGAGGTGAAGCAGTTTGAAGCTTCATTGCCTCATCAGCAGCCGGTCGCCATGTTACACAGAGCGGCTTGTAATGTTTGACTCACCTACCGGTCCGGGATAAATCCATCCTCCTGTCTCTTCTCTGGGCCTTTTCCCCTTTGCAAAGAAACTTTCCAAAGACATCGGATCTGTTTCTTATTCATTTTGCTGCTTGTGGCTCAGTGTTGGCGAGAGAATCCGGTTAAAGGATTTTCAAAATAAAAGATCCTCCAGACTCAAATAATACATAAAACAGAAATATTTAATTATTTCTTGCGCAGCCCGGTACCAATTGGGGACCACTGCATTAAACCATCATTCACCTTCATCCTTGTCTGCCTGCGTCTTCCCTCACCTCACCAAACCACAAATCATGACAGTATTAACTTAAACTACTTTGTAGAACGGCACTTTCTGAAGTTCGGTCCACTTACCTGTATTAGCTTACTGGCAGAAATGCCACATTCAATATGGCGGATGCTGTGACGTATCGCAGCAACAGACAGACCCGCTCCATGAGGCATCTACATATTCATGTCTATGGGGAGACGACTCTATGGCCACATGAGAGAAGGATCCAAGTGTTCGGTAATTAATGTTTGAACTGAATTATCTTTCGTGGACAAAGCTACAGAGATGAAGCTAATGTCATGTTTTTCCGTTTGTCCTCTTCTAGAGGTGCCACTGCCGTTTGTTATGCGCTGTGGTTTGATTTCAGCTTGTATGTGAAGCTGTTTCTCCTCTGTTAGTGCTAACCGCGTTGTTAGCCCGCCATTTCGCCGAAACTAAGGTTTTCTACCGTTCGAAATACGGGCCATTTATTTCTCCATATATTGAACCTCATTTTTTCAACTCGGAGAAAAAATGTCTTTTTGAGAATAAAGAAGCCCTCCTATTTGAAGCTCTGTGTGCTGTATTAATCCCGGCTTCATTACCTTGAAAAAGAACAACAAAATATTACAACCATAATCTGCAGGACTTTTCTTTGTAGTTTCCTTCTAGGGATTAATTTCTTTGTGCATTTTAATCGTTAATGTTTTATCATTTTATGCTGAACTTCAGTGTTATCCCTTTCATGATTTTGGGCGTTTGATTTGTGTGCAGGGAACATCCTCTCCTAAAGCATTAATGCCCTCTTGGTTCTGCCTTAGCATTTGCTTAGCTGACACTTAGAGGAACTTCATTTCTCCTGCTGTTTTACATGTGTATGTTGTTGTGTGCCATCTATTTGATCACTTATGATAATCTTTAGAAAGGAGCCTGGAGCTGGTGGGAACTGTACAGTGACAAGCAGAAGGTCTAATTCTCCAGATATCAGATTGTCTTTGGTTGCTGGCAGCCTCCATGTGTTGGGATTCAGGGCATTTATATAGTTGATCTCATATCAGAGATCAAAAGGAGGAGTGTTGCAAATATTAATTTAATTATGCCAGTTTTAACTTTAGTGGATGTTGAAATATTAGACAGATCTTGATTGTTTTGAGGCCCCCTTAAATTAAGTTAGATTTAGACTCATGGCTTTATAGACATCAATGAACATCACTGCTATTCCTCTGAGTGATGAGGAGTCAGGATGTTTGTCGGCCCGGCCGCCATCTGAGCGAACGTCAGCCTGATGCTGTGGAGACCACTGCTAACCGGATGTGCTACGTTCCAAGCTAACATGTGCTAGCCGCGCACACACTGCTAGCTGTTAGCCAAGCAGCTAACTGTTCCCTGGTTTTTTACTTGGACGTAGCAGCTGAGCTAACCCCTGAAGTTCGTGTTTTGGCAGAGATAAAATAGTTTAGAAAAAAGTTTCAGTGCTATTTATTTTGCACATTTCTGCGGTGTTTTGCATTGTTGATGCACAGATCTGCAGCTGAAGCTAGCAGAGCTTCATTCTACTGATTACTTTAATCTACAATAGTTTGGTAAGGTGAGATTTCACCTTACCAAACCAACTATTGGCTCCTCAGGATTTGGTTGGGTTAGAATTTCATCATGAATTTCATTCATGAAAACTTCCGGGCTTGATCGGATCCATGAGAATTCACTCCTTAAGTTTCCCTTCGCATCCAAGTCAGATCCAGTATCGACCTGACCTCGTCACCAGAACCGGCTGGCAGGTCCAAAGGGACTGCCTGGATGTCTGACCCAGAGGTCTGTCCGGAGCACCACGGCCGTCCTGCAGACCTGCTGCATCTGTCCAGAACCCGCTTTACTGGCCTAGATTACACAGAGCAATTTAAACTTTTATTTCACATAATGTAGACATTAAATCCACGTCTGGACACTGACCGCTCTGGCTGCCAAACCTCTGGCAGCAACATTTCCTTAAATTGAGGAGGGGAAATCAGAAACAATGGGGTATATGCCACGAGAGGTGGTGACGTATTTCCGTTTGAATTTATTCCACATAGGTTGGTTCCGGGTCCTGCTTGCTCCTATTGTTTTTGGCCAAAGCTGCAAGATCTGTACCATGAAAAAGACGCAAAACTTAAAATATCTGTGAGCTGCTGGTACAACGACTGAGTTTTGTGGTGTGCCGTTGTGTCCAGTAATTAGTCGGTACCATCCGGTGCTTAGTTTTTTCATTTTCCAGCTGATATCAAGGCGACAGCGGGCTGTAGCCAAAACTTAGCCACTACAGCTAACACGCGGTTTGTAGCTGCCTGCTATTTCAAAGCTTGAGGATATTGAAGATCCAGCGTCAGAAATGGGAAGATGGGGGATATAAAGGAAGCTGTACGTGGTTCGTTTAGTGGAATAATTTGTTGGAGGAAAATAATGCCGGAGGAAATCCACTGCTACGGGAACAGGCTGAGAACAGAGGCAGCGATTCGGCACAAGGTAAGTCAATACGTGTGTTGATGCGTTTGTGTTATACGGAGTATGAAATTATTCTTAGGCAGCTCCTTAGTTTTTGTTTATATGACATATATAAAATACATTTAACATGCAGTCGGAGCCCCTCCGATACCGAGCAGGTAATTTAAGAACAGCCGAGAGCAGCAACGCTTCAGCCCGATCCAAACCACACAGGTAGTCGGTCAGATTAAGGTCCAAAACCTTCGCTTTACAGCCGTTTAACTTTCACCGATCCACATGAAAAACCCACAGAACAAATGGTACAAATCACGTATTTCCCGAATCCCGAACATATGACATCTACCTTTGCTGTTTGTATTACTGTTGGTACAGATATCAGGTGAACACTGTGCTTTGCCTGCTAGTAGTTTAAATTAATTTCAGCTGCACACTTTCAAGAGTATTCAGATTTTAACATGCATTTCTAAGTAGTATTTTAGTTCACTCTTACTCAGTGACTTCAGTGTTGTTACACCTCTGAAACAGTTTTTGCAGTTTCTTTGTGATACCAGAACTATTTCACTTAAACGTTTAATTTCCTGAGATATTGTCAATTTATTATCAAGCAAAACTCTCAAAAAGAGCCGAGGATTTATTAGTTTTGATTATGTTGTGCAGCTAAATATGGACGCTTATTTTTTTGTTTGTTTTTAATTTTTCAGGTTTGCATCGCAACACCTCGTGTTTCTGAGCCATGATCACAGTGCCGATTACCTTTCCATTGGATCCAAGCACCTGGACCTGCTGATGGCGTCCATCAGTCCACGGATCATCACAACGTGGAATAACTTTTTATTTACTTGGTTAAACTATGATCTTGAAACTGGAGCACCAGATATGCAAAAATCTGCCTACAGACTTTGTTGGCTACCCTGATGGTCATCCTGGACGGGGCTGAGCTGCTCTTCCTCTCTCCTCTTCCTCTCCTCCAGAGTGACGAGTTTTCATCATATTATATTATATATTCACTGTTCTTTTTATCCTGTTTGTACCTACAATAAAACTGAATCTCATTTGTAATACTCTACATTTCACAAACCTTTTTTTCCCCCATTTCTCAGTTTTTATATCAAGTATTTGCATGTAGATGAGGAATTCAAATGAGATGTTAAAATTCAACACATTTGGGTAAAACCAGCAAAGAAATGTGAATATTAAGCAATATGTAGTTAGTTATATAATTTAATATACTGAATAAGGCTGGATGATATGACTTACAAGATTTTTTTTCATATCAGATTTGATTTTAATCGATTCCTCACATCCTCAATTTCCATCATAAAATCACAGAAAATATTTTCAAAAAGTGCCTTTATTTCAATCATCTGTTCTGTGAGTTGTATAAAGGAGCATTACGGTCAGGATACAAGAAATTTTAATTGCAAGAATTTAGTCATCGTTGCAGCAGAATAAAGATGCAATTTTATAACAATGTCTTAAAATTACAAGAAGTCGTTTTAATGAGAAATAAAGATTCAGATTGATCTGACTAACCAGCTCAGTCCAGGTGGTTCTGACATTTGTCAAGAAGATGTACATTTCCACCTCACCTGACCAGGGAAGCATTAAGGTAAAAATTAAAAAAAAATAGAGCAAATACTGTAAACAAAATGGAAAAAGAGCAACTGATAGAAATACTTTCTATATAAAGAAAAACAAAAACGTTAATAGCAGGAGAAAAGTTGTTGGTAACATTAGCTGAGCCGATCTCTCCATCCAGGAAGCCATCAAACAGAACTCTGTCCAACTCCAACTATAATAAAGATTAAAAAAAAGAAATAAAACGGGAAGTTAAAATAACAATGCCACTTTAATAATTCAGATCTAATGCGTTCTGGAATCTATTATTGACATTTTACAAATTTCACAAATCAATTAGAAGGTTTCACAAATGTTTTATTTATTCTGCTGTTAGTACAGAATAATCTAGTTAGGTTTGAAATGACTAGGTGTTGTAGTTTTTAAAGTACAACATATTAAGAAAGCTCAAGATAGTGAAAAATTAAGTGTAATCGCCCTTTAGCTATTTTCCGAATTAGATGCTACATTCGGAAGCTAACTTCAGCTTCGACTGATAGCTTGGACACAATATAGACAGATCTATATGTTTATATAGATATATATCTATATCTATAAAGCATAGATATGTAGATTGCACACTGCACAGATAATCAAACCACTGAACGTTTACATAGCACCTTTGTAAGCTTGTCCCTGTTAGCTACGTCAGACATGAGGCATTATGGTGAATACAAACGATTCATTAACTTGCCTTTGAAGTTATTGTGAAGTTTTGACACATCCAGCTTAAATCCTTTGTTGTTGTTGGAGCGTTTCAGGACGTCTGAATTATACAGGCATCATTAATAGTCCTAAAGCGACTGAGGAGCCACTGTTAACGTCCTGTTGCCTGTGGACCGGAAGCAGGCTATGTGGAAAAAAAATGCGGAAGTGCTAAAACGGAAGTCCGTGGCATATACCCCATTAAAGGATTATTAATTAACTCGCTTAACTTGTATATCTCATCAGAAACAAATTTCAGACATCTGAAATACGAGAGTGGGGAGGCCGATTTTATGTTAAAACGGCCTGCCATAATGTCTAACGTCGCTCTGGAGGAAACTCCTCCCACACCGGCTCCCCGTCACTTCTCCCAGCTGGCGGTAAACAAACGGACCCTCCTGGAACCAGCTTCCTGGTTCTGCTGCCACCGGAAGCTCAGAAAACTGGAGAAGCTCGGCAGGTAAGACCGACACCAGGTGGAGACTTCCTGTCTCCGCCGGAGGACTCTTTATTTTATGATATTTTTAGTAAGCTTCCAAGTTCCTTAAACACGCAGCATCGGTGAGAACAGGTTTAAACGGACCGTACAGTGGTTTCAGAAATATTTGCTAAATTTATTAACCATGCTTTAAAAATAATCCAAGAAATAATCGGACCATTTTCCTTTAATTTGCTTTAAAAATGTAAAAGTATTTTTGCCAATGAAAGATTTCTGAACAAACCATAAATATAAGCTTGAGTCAGTGACTTCACTTCATTTTGTTCTTTATCAAAGTTTTACAGGTATTATTACAGAAGTCAAATGTTTAAGTGAAAGAATAAACTTTAGTATGAAAGTTTGTCAGAATGTCGGAATCTGTCAGTATTCAATAATTTAATTATATAAAATATAGTTTCTAAAAAGTAAGCTTCGCCTCATTTTTGCCTCATTTAAATGAAACTTTTATCCTGAGCCGTCTGGAGGTGTATGCACATTTATGACCCTGAATGGATCATAAAAAACCTGATTTAACTTCCTGTTTCCTGCAGATGGTTAGAGGTGGGGGATTAAACTACGTGTCCTCAGGAGGTCTACCTGCAGGTCCAGACCAGCTGAGTGCTTTCAGTGGATGTTTGTGTCCTCTCAGGGTGGAGACATGTCCTCAGACCAGGAGCAGCCGCTCACTGCACTGATGCCCAGCGAGCTGACCCCAGGTAAGACCTCAGCTGCTCTCTGAGTGGCTCCACCTGTAGGCCCCGCCCCATCTTCTTTTGCTAAACCTTGCGTGACTTGACAAAACCTCGGTGTGTTACTGGTTAGACTTCCGCTAATGTGCTAACAGTTTAGCTAGCTTCTTGGTTAGCGGTTTTGCTAGCCTAAACATTTAGTGCGCTTAGCTTCCCCTGAATTAATTTCTCCAGATAAATTCTGAATCATTGATTTTCTTGGCTGTTTTGTAAACTTTCAGTTGGACAAAGTTCAACATCTGTGTTGAAGTTTTGATTGTCACCCATTAAAAGTTTTTTAGACGTTTATGCACATGCTTTTATTTTGAAATGTATTTAAGCAGGAGTTCTATTTCCTCTCGTCATTTTTTTTTCTAAAGAAACTTTATTGAGCGTTATTAACTAAACAAATGCACATTAAAAAACACATGAACTCTGATGTCTCATGTTCTAAAGCCGACCCGTCGGACCCGTTGGACCCGTCGGACACGTTGGACCCGTTGGACCCGTTGGACCCGTCGGACCCGTTGGACCCGTCGGACCCGTCGGACACGTTGGACCCATCGGACCCGTCGGACACGTTGGACCCGTTGGATCCGTCGGACCCGTTGGACCCGTCGGACCCGTTGGACCTCGCCCTGGACCCAGACACCGCCAACAGCTGGCTCCTCGTGTCTCCGGACCTGCGCAGGGTGACGGTTTCGGACCGGTACCAGAACTACCCGCAGAACCCGCAGCGGTTCAACGCGGAGCTGCAGGTTCTGAGCCGGGCGGCGCTGACGGGTCGCCATGGCTTCGATGTGGACTGGATGAGCACCGACAACCGGGCCACCGTCGGCGTCGCTCTGGCGTACGAAAGTGTTCCCAGGAAGGGAGCGGGCCGGGCCGCGTTTGGGCGGAACCGGGCGTCCTGGTTCTTCGCAGCAGAGGGAGATGTTCTGACTGCGTGGCACGGTGGGGAGAAGTGGACCTATGATGTTCCTGATGACGGCTATGAGCGGGTCCGTGTCCGTTTGGACCACGCTGGGGGGGTTCTGTCCTTCTTCCTGCTGACTGAAACCGGGCCGAGTCACGTTCACACTTTCAGAACCGAGTTCACCGAGGCGCTCTATCCGGGTCTCTGCGCTCGCTCCACCGCCAGCTACGCTGGGTTCTGCTGAGGCCCACCGGGCCAGAACCAGAACCGGCCAGAACCCCTGAGTGAGCAGAAACCAAGTCTTGTTCCAGGAAGAAGCGGACCGGTTCTGAACAATGACCCGAGTTGAAGCGGATCCAGATGAGGCCGGAACCGGGTCTTGTTGCTGTTTGTTTCCGGTTGGGGGCGGGGCTTATTTTCATCTAAATTACCAGTTTATTTAATGATTGCCATAAGCAGTTATAATAATTATGAATTATTACAGACTCCAGTAAATCATCCAAACATTCAGGGTGTGTTTAACGTCCCAGTTAAAGCTCTGGTTTCCAGGCAGCCGTTCCCAGTTGGAAAATCCGAGACACTGAAGACAGAAGTCGACTCATCATCACTCACTAAACTTTAATATTTTGAGGAGAAACTGCATTCAACAACCAATCACATGGCAGAATAAAGACGAAGGGACCTCTTAGCTGCTCAGGTCTCTGTGTGGCGGTGGGTTCAAAGTTCATGCAAGACAAAACATTGTGCACAACTAAAGGTGGAGGAGGAATCACTCAGGGAAGTCAGCAGCCCTCTGCAGACGCATCCAGAGGCTTTCTGTCCAAACCGGGCCGGACGCCGGGCCTGAAGGGTCTGAAAAGCTGCTTACATTCAAAGAAAACCCCTGAAGCTGTTTGGACCCGGCTGAACTTCAAAATACCTGAAAGAACTCACTTTAAATATAATCTGAAAGTATAAGATAACTTAGAGGAAAACATGCAGCATTCTGGGTCCAACAGAACATTTTAAAGATGGTTCTACCGAAACCAGAACACAGAGTGTGCACCAACACACTGAAAACCTGAACTGGAACCAGAACCTTACAGACATGTTACAGGAAGTCAGGGGAACCAGCAGGGCTGACCCAAACATCTTGGTTAATGCTAAATTCTGACTGTCAGGCCAGAACCTGAAGGAACCTGAAACCCACCAGAACCTCTCAGGAACTCAGTCTTTACAGAAACATTCATTATAGGAACCCGTTACAATCAGATGATCTGATGGACCGAAGACAAACCATCCAAATTGCAATTTCAGTTTGAAGCACGTGGCCTAGAAGCCCTGGACGTGGCAGTACGCCTCCAGCGACGAGAAGATGATGTACATCAACCACAGGCTGAAGAACAGGCAGGAAGTCAGGATTTTAGGAACACGCGGCCCACCGAGCTCCCCGCCGATGGCCGGCCGGCGCCGGTAGATCAGGACGGCGATGCAGATGAAAGCAAAGATGGTGAAGAGCGTGACAGAGAAGGCCAGCGTTCCCGGGTCCACCCTGAACTCTTGGCCCTTGCTGTAGTGGTAGACGGCGGCGATGGACCACGCCACACCAATGCCCAGGAAGACGTTGACAGCGTTACTTCCTGTAACGTTCCCGATGGAGGCGTCCGCGTATTGGTCCTGGATCGCTGCCACTTTACTGGCAAAGGTGTCTGATGAAGAGACGGAGAAAACAAAAAGCTCTTTAGATTTGGCTTCTTCTCAGTCAGTGAAAGCAGCCATCACACTCCTGCTGTTCAGCGTTTTTGCTAACTTTGAAAATGCTCAGTGCGCTTAGCTTTCCCTAAATGAATTTCTCCACAGAAATTCTAAAGCGATAATTTACTGGGCTGTATTGTAAGCTTTCAGTTGAGTGAAGTTCACCGTGTGCTGAGGTTTTGGTTTTCACCTGTTGTGAATTCTGCAGGTGGTTAGACATTTATGTTCCTGCTCCTATTTTGAAGTGGGATCTCAGGCTGTAGTTCTACAGTAAACTGGTTAATGCTTTCTGACTGAAGCATTCCTGGCGCTGCCAGGAATCTTGGGCCCCCTGACAAAAAAATAAGTTTGGGCCCCCCTGTGCAGCTGCTGTTACAATTTTTTGAGTCTATTTGACCCATAAAAAGCGTCACAATTTTAAAGGCCTGCATCTGCTTTGCTTTCTTTGGTTCAATACTGATAATCAGCACAATATTTACTGCTCATGAATCTAACATCCAACAGTCCACATCCAGTATGCAGGTAGGTTGTTTATTTTTTTCTATTAGTTTTAGATACTGAAATGTCTCCCCATGAGCAACAGTCAAAAGCAACGTGCAAAATATACATAAAATGTTGCATTTTATTCAGGCTGCAGTATAACTTTAATAAAAAATATGTTTTCTCCATATTAGTTAAAGCTGTCACCATGTCATAGCAGTTTGTTATGAGACAGATAATCTGTGGAAACAATCAATCTCCTCCATCTCCTTCCTGAATTACTATTACTGGTTAAAGTAATGAACCGTTCTGACCAGAACAACCAATCAGAACCAGTAGGAGGGTGCTGTCAATCATCCTCATTCACTCACTGCTAAATGTGCTAATGGTGGAGAAACAACTTATTACAAGAAACCGTTTATCTGCCATCATTGGTAGCTATGCTAACTAAACTGAGCATTCACAGTTTGAATCTGCACAGCTCTGTGCTATGCTAGCTGCAGAATAGCACAAATTGAGGGGGAGGAAGGATGAGCAGCACCACATGAGATTGTGATTGACAGCACTAAAACTCTCCTGCCATTGACTGGTTGCTTGTAGCACTGGGAGAAGGCAGAGGAAATAGATTTTTCACAGATTACGTCTCATACCAAACTGTCACAACATAATGACAGTTTTAAAAAATATGTGAAAAAAATATATTTATATAAAAGTTACATAATGCAGTTTTAATTTCACTCAGGAGAGGACGGGTCAAGAGGGACGTGGGTTAGAGCTGCTGCTGACTGACTCGTCTGTTAAGTGGTAAAAGGTACAAGTTAGTTTCACTAGCATTTATTAATGCTAGTGAAAAGGAGGCAAACAGTTTGTAGCTAAGCTAATTATGCTAAATGGTTGATAATCTCACACAGTCTACCCACCTCTCGGAGAAAAACTGGGTTATAAATTAACCCTCTTACCTTTTTCACTCTCTCTCCCTCTCTTTTTGTTTGAAAACCTGATTGGGGAATGCTATGCAATGCATGGCAGGAGTCTACTGTTCTACACCCTACAAGCTATCTCTTTATTGGGGCCTGCCCATAGCAATGCATAGGGAGAGCAAGTCAGTCACTGCTCTCCCTATGCATTGCATGGAGGCACCTATTCTATACCCAATAGAATGTCTCTTTATTATTATACACTGCTCAAAAAAATAAAGGGAACACTCAAATAACACATCCTAGATCTGAATGAATGAAATATTCTCATTGAATACTTTGTTCTGTACAAAGTTGAATGTGCTGACAACAAAATCACACAAAAACCATCAATGGAAATCAAATTTATTAACCAATGGAGGCCTGGATTTGGAGCCACACACAAAATTAAAGTGAAATGTTCCCTTTATTTTTTTGAGCAGTATAGATTATTTATTTTTCTTCCATCACCGTTAATGCGGCTCGTACCGCTGCATGTGCCCCCACAAAAGTGGTATCAAATCGTGCGGCTCGATGCCGAGAAGGGAGCTATTATTTTTAGTGGGATTCTGAGATAAAATCACGACATAAATTGAGAAAAACGAGAAAAATTTAGGCTGAGTGTCTCACAGAATCACTAAGATTTTTCTCTGAAACACACACACAGCACAGTGGAGGTCTGACTCTAAAACTCTGTTTAACTCCCCCTCACAGGCACAAATAGAGGCCTATTGATCTCAAAGTTGGTCATGACATAGATACACATGCCTGCTCCTGTAAAATGTTTTCAAAATTTTCCTGGGGCTTATGGTTTTTTGTCAGGGCCCTGAGACCGACGCTGGGTGTCTCACAAGTATAGAAACCAGCATCTTGTCTGACAGAGAGAGCCAGCCCAGGTGCAGATAGTCAGTTACCATAGCAACGGGTCCTAGACAGAGGCAGTGAATATTCCCACAGCGCTGAATCAGATCTCACAATGCATTGTGGGAAGAATACATATTTCCTGTGACTATTCACAGGAAATAGTCACAGGACTATTTCCTACATAAAATTACATAAAATTAATAAAATTAATTTTATGTAATTTTGCTTACATAAAATTATTACTTGTCTGAATTTTGGAGTGTAAATTAAAATCCTTAGTATGAAATTTTAATTTTTTTTAGAAATAAAGAATTACCAACTTTCTTCATGTTTTTTTTTTTTTTTTAATTTGAACCATGAGTGAGAACAAAATGTGCGAAGCTTATAGTCGTCTCAGACCTGGTATTTAGTCATTGCATTTCATTGTGGTCGCCTCCATTGGGTGGTGATAGTGTTAGTCTTTGTGACTTGGCTGTTACCACCGTTTAAAGAGGTTCATTAAAACTTTGTCCCTGGTTGAGATATTGACCACAAATAGTGGAAAAATATCTCTTCCTTTTAGTTGTATTTTACTGTTGTGTAATTGTTTTAACCTTTTATTGTTGTTTTAGTAAAGGTTTTAACCTTTAGCGGGTGGTGCCTCCACCATGGCAGCTACTCATGCCGGCATGCGGAGGCACCACAGCGTTCGTTTCTTATTTAATGAAAATGGTAAGATAACTGGAATGTCACGTTTAGACTTCTCACGGAAATTGATCCAGCAGACCTTGAAGTTTCGGCCAGATGACCTGAACTGTATCCTTACCCTGCCCTTCAACAAGGCATACGATGTAAGTTTCACCACCGCCGACAGGTGTTGAGATGCTTTACCAGGCCGAGAAAGAGTCACACGCTGTTAGACACCAAGGTCCATTTCTCACGAGAAACAGAAACTTATCAGGCCACAGAGACATGGTGTGAGTTCAGGGAGTGTCTTCCATCCATATAATCAGCTTCCCTCCTCTTTCTCCTCAGACCTGCACAGACTTTTTAGAAACTCTTCTCGGATGTAATGGTAAAGCGTCTCCTTTCAGCGCTGAAAGTTAATAAAATAAGTAAAGTCTGAATGTTTTTCTTGGCTGATTTTATGCTCCATGTGTCAATACAAATTATGATTCATCGATTGAGATTCTCGTTCTCAACAGTTGGTAGCAGAGGATGGTTTTGTGTTGACACATGAGCAGAGATTGGACTGGCCGTTTAGGCGCAGACTTTCCGGAACAGTACTCTGGTGTAGGGCCCACATGAAAGGTAAGGACACTTGTTCCTTAATATACACCACTGTACTGTTTCCCAGGTTTGTCTAAATTTCATATTGCTTTTCTACATGTTTAACTGTTCATAGGAGTATAGAAAAGAAACAGTAGTTTTTAGGTGTGAAGAATTAGGTTTAAAGGTTGATTGGCACTGCAGCGGGAGGTCGCTGTCCCCGGCTTTTCCCGGACGCGGGGAAGGTAAAGGAGAGGTTTTGTCGGTTTTATCCTTGGGGAGTGCTGCCCCCTGAAAAGAACGCGTTAGCCAATCTGTGACTTGCTCAAGAAACACAAAAGTGTTGAGAGGGGTCCACCATAGGATGAATATGAAATGAAGGTTGATCGCGATCTGATCCTCTGTAGTGTAATAAGTGTTGAAAAGAGGACAAAAATAGGAGCTGTAAAGCGTGGATCCATTTCTGTGTGTCTGTCAGCTGTGTGTGTGTCAGCTGTGTGTGTGTCAGCTGTGTGTGTGTCTGTCAGCTGTGTGTGTAAGCTTCTGCCGCTGAGCAGACGTTATGTGTTTAAATATACTATTTTATGTTTATTGCAATGTGTTTTAAAACCATGGTCAACTGTTAGATATTTTTGGTATTATCATTTTGTTATTACTTTAGTTCATATTCAGTCTAATGTTCATCAGTATTATTGTGATTGTTAGTTTAAAGTGTTCTCTTCCTTATGTGTGTATAAACTGACCTGGAGGTTACGACTGACTGTTTCATCTTCATGTGAAACAGTTAACTCTGTGTTTCCCAGACCTTAATTCTTATCAACCAGAATACCTCCTAACTGCCTGTGAGCAGTCGTATTTTGTCTCTTGTTTATCCTCCCTCTTTGTTGACAGTTTGACCGAGATTTGAACTGAGCTCAGACCGTAGATCAGATATCACACCTGGCTGGTTTGTTTAGGTTAGAAGTTTTACGACCTTTGTTGTTCTTCCTGACTGCCCCTTTTGGTTGTTCTGCTTGACAATAAAACAGGGGCTCGCGTGGAAGGAGATCAGAATTCTCTGTGAACGGCCTGGAGAGGCCGTGACGAAGAGTTCTCCTTTTGCAAAAGCTTTGTCTATAAAATTCATATACGTTGTCTGTGGTCTTTTTATGTAGGTTCGAGAAAAAGTACCTATCATTTGGTGCCGTGACCCGGATCTCTCAACCCCCGCTGACAGGCAGAGGAAGACGCGCTGAATCCGTGCACGGCCAGAGTCAACTGGACCTGGAAAGAAAGACCCAGGAAGCAAAATTCTTTGCTGGGCCAGCGACGTAGGTCCGACTTTGTCTGCCAACGGCGGAGTGACGAGATCCGACTGGACAACCCAAAAACTACAGAAACGTAGGTGAATTTTAAAATGGCTATTTTAGAGGTCTGAGTATCCTTGTTAAACAGCGTTTTAACTAAAACTCTGAGGTTTGAGAATCCTTATTAAACAGCGTTTTAACTAAAACTCTGAGGTTTAAGAATCCTTGTTAAACAGCGTTTTGACTAAAAATCTGTATTCAGAAAAAAAAAAAGGTTTGAGTCCTTGTCAGATACCAGCTTGACTAAAGAAGTTATAAGGGTCCCAGTTGACAGAGTTTCAACTAAAGGCAAAAGGAAAGGCTCTTAGAGAGCCTCCTTACTTAGAGGACACCTCTTAAGGGTAAGTCCTCACGTAGATAGGAAGCTTATTATTACTGTTCTGTTATTACTGTGCTGATATTGCTGTTTGCTTGCTGCTTTGATGTGTGTGTGTGTGAAAGAGTGATTGGAGGTTTAAATACTGCTCAGTATTTTACCTCATATAACACAGTAGGGTTGTAAGCAGCAAACCTCTTGTGGATGCAAAGGCGAGATTCTCCCACTCGAAAGAGTTGAAGTGGAGAATACCACAACAAGGTATTTTTAATTGCTGGCCTACTGAAAAGATCTCCAGTTCATAGGACTCCCTAGGAGTCAACGAACCTGGACTAAATTTAAATAAATAAAAGCTCAAATTGCAAGTAAGTTGAATAATGGGAAATGCAAATTCTTGTAATTCCTCACTTGTTGAGGGCCCCGATGGGGATGAGAAATACATGCTGTCCAGATTTCCTGGTAGCATTGTACACATGAAAAAATGGAAAAAGAAATATAAAATAGATGGAAGCTAAAAATTGATCAATGACAAACAATTGTTGGAATTTTGGAGAGTAGTGAAAAAAGAAAAACGGGAATAATAAAGGCTAAAAAGGAGGATGAGCTGAGATGTACTAAATTATGGTTAAAAGCAGCCATAGACCAGAAAGAACAAATTAAAAAGGTTAAAGACAAAAAATTCGTAGAAGCAAAAAACCTATTTGTTAGACCGAAAGATAATAAAATCATTCTAAGCACACGGAATGCTGTAACGGTGCAGGGAGTGGAAGCTCCTGCAGCTGCTCCTCCCCCCGTCGCTGCAGCAGCTCCGTCTGCCCCAGTCCCAGCCGCTGCAGTCCCAGCAGCACGACTGTACCCCTCACTAGAGGAAGGTGCACAAAACTTATATGTTTTTGCACCCTGGACCTTGATAGAGGCCAGAAAGGGGTAGAAGGAATAACGCCTGTAACAGAAGATCCCGATAAGTGGATAGAGGACATGACTGGATTAATCCATTCATATAGATTAAATGGGGTAGAAGCAGGAGAAGCAGCCATACCCTCATTAGGAAAAGATTGGGCAAAAGTGAGGGGACCACAAACAGGAGAAATCCTCAGCATGATCAGACTCTACCACACCCCAAAAAGACAAACCACCAGACAAAATTGATGAAATGGTGGACATAAGTTCAGCTTGTTATAAGTTAAGTAAAAGATAAATAAATAAAAGAAATTGAATTTCGGTATGAAACCAGTGCATGCAAAATAATTTTTAATGTTACTAAAAATTAGGTTTAAGCCTCACAAGTCAGAAATAAAATTATTTTTAGGAAATACTGGTGTTTTGTTTTGTTTTGTTTGTTTGTTTTGTTTTGTTTTTTAGCGTTCCTACACTTTCAAAGAAAAACCAGTTGAGAGACGTCTCACTGAAATAAAAACATGGGAACAACTTCCTTGTATGCTAAAAGTGGAATTATGACTTTCCTGAAGGAGGAGAAGCTGAAAAATAAAAATAATAAAATTCTCCTCAGAGAACAATGTTTAATATATTGTGTCGTAATCAGATTATAACACCAACTTGGTGAAAGGATCCTTTGGCTGTATAACTGGAGGGGTCAGAGGTCAGAGTAAGGTACCGACCTGGACATTATCCAGCCTCATGTCTCTCTTAGGCCTTTTTGAGAGGAGGGCTGCCCGCTGACCTCACAGTCTGCAGCACTAAGATCGACAAATTTAGAGAAATCCATTGTTCTCTGGTGAAACGTGACTCAGATGGAGTTAACATAAACTTACATTCTACATTTTAAAGGTTAATATTGTACAGGTTAAAAGAGACTACAGCTTTTAACATGTTTCATGTTTATATGTGTTTGAATAAGGAAAGGATTTATGAGTTCTTAAAATGTTGGGTAATAAGTGGCTAAACACTATACGATCACAAGACAAAAGTTATATGGAAAATGTTTGGAAAAAGAAAAAAGACACAGAAAGACGAACAAACCCTAATGGATTCTTATTTGCTTCTTTCCTTTTCCTCTGTCTGAGCCTCGCTGCGGTGCGTCTGACCTCCGACCTCAACTCAAACCTGTCCTGCCAGATCAGATGATGTCCCTCCTTCATCACCAGCCAATGACAGTTGATAAAGAAGCGAAAAAGGACACGATGATTTCTGCCACCTGAAGGCACTAAGATGTCCGCTGATCCTGATTCCTCGACATCTGGGAACTGCCATGCAGCAAACTACTGTATGGAGTCCTGCTGGACGTTTGGACTGGAACTAAATTCATTGGTGGACAACCTGGACATTCACTAAGGGATGGTCTGGACAACTTATCCAACACCAGAGCCAGTTGGACTGACAGGGAGCTGGAGGAGAGGCGGGGGGAGGACCAGCTGCAGCGACGCCAACAGCAGGAGGGGGAAGCGAGAAGTGAGACAGTGGAGAAATGCCAGATAAGTTATACACACACCACTGTGATAAAGAATGTGCTCACTAATCCTGTTTGCATATAGGAATAATCTACCCAGAAAAGAACATTTTAAGGGTTTTTAGGTACAATGTTAGATACAATCGTTCATTTTGTACCCGTTAACTCAGTCCTTAACAGAAGGACCAGTGATCCTCTTAGGGCCCACGGGCCATAGGTTAGGAAACTATGAACAAGAAAAATTATAATCATTAAAAGTTAAACAAAAACAAAACTGATAGAGCTATGCAACTAAATTACACCAATTAAAAAAATGTATTAGAGATTCTAAGCTAATAATGATTTTCAAATGTTTTATTTACTAGTTTGGAACTAAATTAAACATCTCTAAGTGTTGAAAATAATTGATATTGCAGTGTTGAAATATTATGAAATATTTCGTTGAATTTAACTGAAAAATTTAATTTAGAGTTTAACAAAGAAAAACCAAAATATAACCCTGCAATTAAAATACGTGTCTGCTAAAATATCTTCTATAAACCTATGAGTTCACCTGCACTAACTACTAATCCTCCCAAAGACTTTATAAAAGCTTAAGTGATTGTGACACATGGGCAATGCCATGTGTAAAAAGGGGGGAAAAGGGAAAATGGTGAGGTAATACTATAACTACATACTATATAACTACTAAATTCTTACATAAAAAATTTTTTGTTATGAACTCTTGAGTTAACAAATACTGTTAGATGATGATTGATGCTTTTTCTAAATGGGTTGAAATAGTTCCAGCAAAGCATGCAGATGCTTTGATGGTAGCTAAGGCTATCTGCAAAACTATATCCCAACACACGGTATTCCACAGAATGCTTAGATTTGGTGAAGCTCTATATGAGAATCACCCCGACAGCTGATGGTCTAACACCTTCTGAAATAATTCATGGGAGAGCTTACAGATTGCCTCTGTTTGCTCCAGAATACAAAAAGCTGATGAAGAACAGACATTAGCAGATTATATGATCAGGATCCTGAAACAGAAAGAGGCGTCAAATGCAAATTTACTGCCGTCTGATTTTCTTCCCTCGCAGGAAGAGCAAGGTGACTGGGTCTACATAAAGGTCATCAAACGAAAGAACTGGGCGAGTCCACGGTGGGAAGGACCGTTCCAGGTGCTGATGACCACACCAACAGCTGTAAAGATTGTTGAAAGACCCAGCTGGATACATCTCAGTCACTGCAAGCTGCAGAGAGTGTTGGATCCCTAATCCGGAGTGGCGGGGAAGTTTCTGGCTACACAGGGATTCCTGACCAATAGGGCGGTTTGTCTCAACGCCAGTGAAGAAACTCGACAGATCCTCACTCTTTAGTTTGGGGGTTCTAACATCTCTGTACGCCCAGCAGCAATGGGGACTCCATATGCCAGATGGATCTTCTACTGCGCTGTGACTGCAGCATGTCTGATGTTTGGAGAAGGAAGCGAGCCTGAGTTCCACCTGCATGACAGCACTGATCTGTGTGGAAGCTGATGAACAGAACCGCTTATGAGGGACATGCTGTGAACTGCTATGTGTGTGCGCAGCTACCGGTTTCCACACACAACTCAGGTCTGCACCCAGAGAGCATCACTGATGACAAACAGATGTGTCTCTATGGCCTGAGCACACAACCATGACTCAGCGTCCCCGTGAAAAGAAGAAAATGCAAATGGTGCAAAAAGGATTATTCTGTTCTACTTCGGACAGGAGATGCCACAAAAGGACTTTTTGGATCTATGAACTGTTCATTTGAGGATGACATACTTCCGTTTCCACCGTTTCCACAAGCCACATGGAAAATACCAGAGACCATTTCTTTAGCAGGAGCTAAACCAGGATCTCTGAGGAGCTGTGTTTACAACAACGGACATGTTTCTCTTGGGACGGTGCCCTGGAACCTGCGTAACAAAGTTTACACCTACTGCGACACGACACCGGATTACATCAACTGCATCGCCTGCAGGGGTCAGAGGGCAACCCCCGGCTGCAAAGTCTGGAAGGACAACCCAGACTGTGACAACTTGCTTCAGGAGAAAAAGTTATGCAAGGCATCTTTCCATGGGTCGGAGTAGGTGAGATTCGAAGCCACGTTGAGATCAACAGATATGGATTCCTGCGACTCATCAACAGTACACAGCCAACGGCACCGTGAGAGAGCTGACTGAACTGAGAAAGATGGTTCTGCAAAACCGTGTTGTACTGGACTTCCTCACAGCCTCTCAGGGAGGGGTCTGTAAAATCATTGGCCCAACGTGCTGTACTTTTGTGCCTGATGAAACAGGAACTGGAGGAACTTAAACATTACATAGAAAGTGGAACACAAGGATCATCTCCTTTTGATTTTCTTCCTTGGCTCACTTCCAGACCATGGTGGAATTTACTGGTGAAGCTTGAAACACCTATTCTGGGTGTTTTGATTCTTTTTTGCCTGTTCATAGGTTGCATTTTTCCATGCCTACGAAATATGATGTTTAAAACAATTAACACAACTGAAGATGACTTGTTTCGAGTTCTGATGGTTTTCTGAACAGTGATGAAGTTCTGTAATCAATAAACAGATGAATTCATTTGCTGAATGACTCCTACAACAAGTGGTTGTAGAGATGAGTAACCTGCATTTGATTTTTTGTTGTTTCTTTTATTTTTCATTTATTTCATTATATTCCATTTATTCATTGTGTATTTTCTGTGTTTAGATTAGAAAAAAAAAACTTTTGCATTTATTGGTTCTTTTCTTTTCTTTTATTTTCTATGCTTGGCTTTTGCATAAAGTTTACACACAGTAAAATGATAATAAGGGGGGAATGTTAGATATTTTTTGGTATTATCATTTTGTTATTACTTTAGTTCATATTCAGTCTAATGTTAATCAGTATTATTGTGATTGTTAGTTTAAAGTGTTCTCTTCCTTATGTGTGTATAAACTGACCTGGAGGTTACGACTGACTGTTTCATCTTCATGTGAGACAGTTAACTCTGTGTTTCCCAGACCTTAATTCTTATCAACCAGAATACCTCCTAACTGCCTGTGAGCAGTCGTATTTTGTCTCTTGTTTATCCTCCCTCTTTGTTGACAGTTTGACCGAGATTTGAACTGAGCTCAGACCGTAGATCAGATATCACACCTGGCTGGTTTGTTTAGGTTAGAAGTTTTACGACCTTTGTTGTTCTTCCTGACTGCCCCTTTTGGTTGTTCTGCTTGGACAATAAAACAGGGGCTCGCGTGGAAGGAGATCAGAATTCTCTGTGAACGGCCTGGAGAGGCCGTGGCGGAGAGTTCTCCTTTTGCAAAAGCTTTGTCTATAAAATTCATATACGTTGTCTGTGGTCTTTTTATGTAGGTTCGAGAAAAAGTACCTATCATCAACATTGGGAAATTATAATCTGTGGGAGGTTTTTGACTTTGTCTGCTGTGTTTGATTTCCTCGCCGCCGTGCGAGCAAAACTGCTAAAAAAAAAAAAAGAGAGAAAGAGAGAAAGAAGAGGTGATTTTTGAGCCTAAATTTTAGCCTAAACAGATGGAGGGTGAATTTGAAAAGGAAAAATATGATCCAAAGTGGGGCATCGGGCCATGGATTGGGCTCGGTGAGCAAATAGAAGCATTAATAACTTATTTGTCAAAGCATGACGAATATGAAAATAAGGGAGAAAGACAAAAACTAAAAAAAAAAAGGGCTAGAATACCTGGTGCAGAAAGGAGGCGACCTGTTAAACAGCCTTTGGGAAATATTGGCTGGAAGGAATAATTGACACTGAGGGAAAACTGGTTGAAACTAAACTAATCCTGCACAATTCACTAAATTCACATGTGGTAAAATTAACTGTATGAAGGATGAATGAAATTACATAACAGGTAAAATTGTAAACACAATAAAGTGACATCTAATGGGTTGAAATTCTAGTAATTTTTGCTTAGCTGTTGATGGGTTAAAATTTGAACTTAATGAAACTTTAAAAATGAGGTTTATACCAGACTTGAACTTTATCATGGACTAATCAATATTCGTCTCCCTTCATTATCTTATCAAAAACAGGATTTCTTTTTATGTGAAACTTGGTCCCCTTAAAATGTCTGAAGAGGGAACAGAATTGGTAAATAAATATGAGTATGTGTTTGATTAAAAGGTGATTATGAAACAGCTCCAGATTCAATTAAGGTTCATTACAAAATATTCTTGTCTCAAAGACAATTTATGATTCTAAATCCAGATAATTCGCTCACCTTACTTCAAAATGGGAATGTTGGAAAAGGAGTAATCACATTTCAGTTTGGGTTTAAAACCAGATATCATTTATTACGAGACTGTTTCATTTGGTTTGACATGTTTTCTTTTCTTTTCATTTCTATTGACATTATTGTTGTTTTTATTTTTTTCCTAATAACAAACCAACTAACCAACTAACTTACTAACTGAACTAACTGCTAATTTCGAAACACATGCGTGTCTTGGTAGAAAGGCACAAATTGGACATGAAACTTTTAAAGTGGATATGATAATAATTGATTATGTAAAAACAAACTGATTGGACAACAACTGGCTCACAACATCTGTGTGCCTTAAATTTTGATTGAATTGATACACAAATTCAAGTCCAACAAAACATTTGATTTGAAACGCAAAAACATCTTACAGTACTGCATAATTTTTGTCTACATCTTTTGCTCCTCTGCCTAAATTGATCAATTTTTCTTTTGTCGGTTCACACAGAACATTGACACTGCTTTTTAGGAAAGCAATCCAAATTCTGATCTGAACTCTTTAAAATGAAACTTTTGGCCTTTGCAGTTCAGTTTCAGTTGGACATTTTGGACGCATGTAAAAAAAAAAAAAAGAGTATCTGGACAATATTTTGTTTGTTTTCTATTTACATAAGAAAACAAAAGGGGGAAATGATAAATGATAAACATAAAACATTTCTGATAAATCTTTACATTTAGAACATCTCATAGTCTACTTTCAATTCTAGACAGAAGATTTGGAAAACTTGTGACACCCTGGAATATTTTAGTTTTGGAGAATAGCAACATGCAAAATTGCTTTAAAATTTTTAAATTATATCAACAGGGGGTGAAGAAGAAATAGACTCTAATTCCTAATCGATTTAAAGATATGGTTAATTATGAATTTATTCATTTGACATTGGTATATTGTGAGTTTATTTAATGAGCTCTTACAGTGCCTTCCTGCATGACTGAAATACAGAGTAGAAGATCTTACTAAATTAAAATCAGTAATTTAAAACTGAATAGCTTCAATCAATATCTATGCCATGTTTATTTAAATATTCATGAATTTCCTGCATCACCTTTAATTTTAATTGTATAAAGTTACAGTTGGATGTAATTGTTGTCAGTAAGAAAACTTTGGTTAAAAGTACTAAAAACTTCTATGGAGCCCCTGAGGGGACATGGGCAAAAAGTCAGATAAAATGTGAACAATTTTTAACAATACATAAATACAACACCCAGCAGTTTTGAAAATTATCAGGATAATGGTAATAGTTTCATTAATGGTATAGATTTGATTACAGTTTTCTTTTTGACCTAAATTATTAAGGAAATTTAACTAGTTGTCTTAAAGCGTGGCATTATCACAAAGATGCTTTTGTGTAAAATTGGACACTATTGAATTAATTATTTTACATATGCATTTGAATAACCAATTAATGAAAAGTGTATGTAGCTGAAATACTAAATTTCTTTACATTTAATAATTTCTTAGAGTTTAATTTTTGAGAGGAGTTGATTCCATAATCTGTTAGTTCTGAATCATCTTAACGCATTTCTATTTTATCTTTCCTTGGAGCTCAGAGCCTGAGGCAGTGGACTTTATCTGAGCAGCTCCAGTGACCCTGAGCCTGGCTGAAACAAAAAAAGGAAACAAAGAGCCAACTCTTCATCTACGTCACAAGCTAAAGAAAAGACATTTAATTTATAATTATGTGAGCAAAAGGTGGCATACACTTTTATTTTCTTAATTTACTTTGTGCAGTTCTGCTTCCTGTGGTCTGACGGACCGTAGGGGCCGGGTTTTGCGAGTTCAGGGCCGTGTGAGGAGGTAATGCCCCGGCGTCAGGCCTCCGTTGTTCTTAGCCACGCTGACTTGGACATTTGCACTTTCTACACATGAATTATGCCATCTTCTGCTGGACTGCTGTTTGAGAGCAAAGACCTGTTGGACGATTCTTACACCTTCTACAGAGGTCAGTGAGGTTGGATTGATTTTTCCTGTTGTCACCTGAAGGCGGATTGCAGCTTACAGGATCTCGCATTGGATGTCTGACTGTGATCTCTGAGGAAACACCTGGCTAAAGGACGAGACCCAGGCGTCATTTCTGAGGGTCTCCTATGGCAGAAAAGACCAACGGCTTCTGCCCGACGTGAGACGGAGGTTTGAAAACAATGATTCATCTGCTGTATCTCTCAGCCTCTCCCACACAAGGGGGGCCACATACTTTGTCCAGAGTTTTCTGCACAGCGGGACTGAATGCTGCCCTGGACAGATTCTGATGGGGCAAATGGAACATCACATGTAAAGCCGGACTGAGACTCGGAGGCGGTCCTGTCTGTTGCCATGGTTGGTCCTGGGATTTCCCTCAGTCTACAGGTTGGAGACAAAATGGCTGCCAACAAAACCTTGTAGCTCTTAATGATTTTTCTAGAATTTTTGGATTGTGTGATGCCACTTTTTCTCACCTTGAGTTTATTTACAGCAAATTCATTATCTACTGCCTTTGCACTCTGACCTCTGCTCTTTGACCCCCAGAATAAGTTTTACGGTGCAGCAGGGTGTCAGAACTCTCTGCAGTTTACAGAAATATATTGTTTGCCTGAATGATTATAACTCTGATTGTCCAACATCTGGCTAATATGTTTCTCTCCTCCACCAGGACAACAATTGAAACAGGATAAAAGTACGGTAACAGTTGTTAATTTCCTGATTTATAAAAGCACATCCGACCACACTTGGTCTAAGTTCTAGTTGGCTAAAATTACAGTGGCTACAAATATGAGGACTATTATTTCAAGTTATGATTTAAGTTTATTTGGAATCCATTTCAAATCTTAGAAAAATCTACTCTTCGGAAAATTACTCAACAAAATTAAGGGTTTGCTGCACATTTTTCGATCAACTGTTAAATTATTTCACTGAGGTGTAAACACCCTGGTTAAATTACGTCCAACTGTTACAGTCAGCAATGAAAGCAAATTTGGGCTAAATGATTTACTAGGTTTCTTAGGAGTTTCTGTACCGAAACACTAAACAGTGTTTCGGTACAGAAACAGGGGGAGATGCATGGAATTAAACTATTCAAGCAAATTCTGAGTTAATCTAAGAAATTGAGAAATTTTTCAGTTTTGGGCTTCAGCAAAATATAAAAGAGGCTAAATCAAAATTCACAAATGTTTTAACTATTTGAATGAGTTTCTAAACTAATACTGAATATTCTGAATTGAATACATGAAAATTAACAATGATGTCAAGATTTTAAATTATTTGATTGCTGCTTCTCTCTTGCTATAAGTCAAAATTATTTGTTTAACCAAGTCATGCAGAAAGGTCTAACCTGAACATTATACAATTTAATAAATCTAGTTGTATCAAATTTCTCCCCAAAACTGCCAAAAACATTGATAAATATGATCAACACTACAAAGGAGGGTAATTCAGTTAAACAAATATTCTATAGAAGGGTTTCAAGAGAACAAATTGTTCAAAGGTTAAAATTGTTGAACTTATGGGATTTAAAACCATGATCAGAATAAAATAAGTCAGTAAATATGGAGTGACAGGGTTAACTTTATTCTTGTAAAAAAAACAGGCTAATCATTATATGAGGGTTTAAAATGGGAAGAAAATATGAGGATTCACATAAAAATTGGTCTAAATTGGGATTTACAAATGAGCAATTATGGAACTGATTAAAGGGGGTCAAAAGGATTGACAGAATAAAAAGAATCTAGTTCTATGTGTAATTGTTGATCCAAGGTAATAATGCCTAAACATTTCTCATAATCATAATTTACAGTTTTTGGTCTGAGACAAAATAAGGTTGTCTTTTATTACATGAATGGAAAATATTAGAAGGGATCTTAATTCAACACGTATCATTAACTTTTCACACTATTGATGATATTTTACAGGCCTTTAGTGTAGCGGGTTGCTACTTGTTAAATGAGGACTATTTGATTGAAGTTAATTAAAATAACAAAAGCAAAACATTTATGTATGGTTTAAGATTTCTGGTAACGTTTCTATTAGGGATAAATCTTATATACATTTCAAATGATATTTCTTTGATAAAACACAACTGTGGGCAGTTTTGCACATTTATTTCATAATCTGATCTTTTACATGATTTTTTGTTTCGTTTCTGATTTTGTCTGATCCTCTGAATATGCCAACACTTAAAACAAGGAAAGTTATTTTTGAAGGTTGAAATGTAGAAGGTGTTACTGACTTTAAGCATTTCTTTAGCTATTATTGAGAGGAGAACTGAAATAACAGATGTTACTGATATATTGATGCTCTATTGGCTTAGTAAAAAAAACCAACTTGATCTTCAGCTTCAAGGAGAAGCCTTTAAATAAATAACATTATATTTACTAATTAGATGATGCAGAATCTTAAAGAACCTTCCTTGCTCTCCTCATCACCTGTGGATGCTGCTGTTCCCTGCCTGAGGTCCTCGGCTGTTCAGTGCATCACTTCCAACACAGAGAAGGGCAGCGGTACCAATAGAACCCCACCTGCCTATCAGATGGTTTCCCAGAACCTAAAGACGACCGTTGAACTCCAGCTTTCTATAGTATAAGGGCAGTACTAGTATCTAGTGACAAAACATTTTTTCATTCACTTTAATGTTCTTTATATAATCCATTGATTTCGCTTTTTGTTGTGTTTTTTCTGTTGCAGAATGAAGTCCAATCCTTTCTGGGTCGGGGTGTGAGACTGTGGGCGCCTTCCACGATTGGTGGACCGAGTTAAAGCTGAAACGCCACTGAGGCCTCCTGGGCCTGTCGGGGTTTCCTATCGAGCTGCTCTACATCTGGACACACGCAGAAACTGATTTGACGTAGATAGGGCTCGCTATAGAGAGACTGACATGATTAGATCTTATTACTATCATTGCATTTTACTTAGAGATCATTTTTACTTGTTTCCTCATCACAGTTCATTCATATCAGTATATTTTGACTGTGCTGCCCTTGATCCTGATTTATTTTATTGGTTTGCTGTTTTATGAATGTGTTCATTGTTCTGTCCTTTCAATACTCAGACTTCTAAGCTTTTCTTACCATTTCATTTTGTTTAACATTGCATCCTTTCTGTAGTTCATTAACCTTTAAATATTACATTGAAATTTCAATATGTCTAGTTTATTAAAACCAACACATTGTTTTATGCATCACTCATTATTGCTTCATTGACTTTAAAGGATAGTAGCTTAACATTTCTAAGTTTACTTTATTAAGTTTTAAGTAATATCTGCCTTTTATTCATTTTACATTCTATTCATTTTAAATATTAACCTAACACTTTATTCATTTTTGCATTTTATTAAGTTTTGAAATAATCATCCTAACATTCTATTCAATTTACATTTTGGTTAACTAACAACTTAGTGAATATAATTTTAATACTTTTTACTTTAAAGATGAAAATTAGATCCTAACACTTCACCCATTTTATATTTTCATAAAATTTAACATTTATTCTTTTTAAAAAAAAAAAAAATTCAGACTTTGTTCTTTAATAGTTCATCACCCTTCTATGGCATGACGTTGACCTGAGGTAACAAAAAGAAATAATAAATAAATAACAAACATAAAGGTAATAATTATAATATTTGGTTCCAGAAAGTGTCATGGTCCAACTTTATGATTGATGTGTAATTACAGATGATGAAGCTCTGACAAAACTGCAAAAATATTTTATTCCACTAAAAACAAAAAAAAGAGTCATGCCATGGACGGTTGAATCTCCTTTCCTAATTTTAACTCTAACATCCTTTAACAATTTTATTTCCTTACATGTTCTTCATTAGACTGTAAGAGGGACATTGTGGTTTCGATCCACCGCCTAAGAGGCCTAGGGGTGCCCTGTCCGTTTTTACCCCCAAAATTGAAATGAAATGAAATGAGATGAAATGACATGAATGAAAGACAACATCAATGACTGAAATGATCAAATGTATGTCAAGATCTGTAAAAGCCTCGGGGGATGTTTTCCGGAAGGGACAGTGTCTACTCTAGGGTTTGTCTTCTCCTTTTTGGGCTCCTTTAGAGCCCAACAGGGGGTGTTGAGATGCTTTACCAGGTCGAGAGTCACACGCTGTCAGACAAAGGGCCCATAGTAAAGAGTAACATGTTTGATTCTGTCAGACACCAAGGCTCATTCCTCAGAAACAGAAACTTATCAGGCCACAGAGACATGGTGTGATCTCAGGGAGTGTCTTCAGTTCATATAATCAGCTGCCCTCCTTCTCCTCAGACCTGCTCAGACTTTTTTACAAACTCTTTGAATGTGATGGTAAAGCGTCTCCTTTCAGCGCTGAAAGTTAATAAAATAAGTAAAGTCTGAATGCTTTTCTTGGCTGATTTTATGCTCCGTGTGTCAATACAAATTATGATTCATCGATTGAGATTCTCGTTCTCAACACAGGCTAAAAGAGTTTTGGACACGGTATGAAAATGTAAAGACCCAGTTTTCAGTATTTGACGTTGAGAAACTGACTGACAACTCCCTGAAAACGGTGATTGTCAGGATGTTCAATGAGACTGTCAGTGCTGAAGACATCTGTATGTGGCTGGGTAGATACTGCACGGTGAAGGGCCAGGCTATGAAGGTGCGGGATGTGGACGGCATCTGGAATTGCGCTTGGCGGGTCCCCATTAAACAGTGGGAAGACCCCCAAGGCTTCCAGGGCCTGAAACATCTCCCATCCATGATAGTCCTGGGGGAGAACCGAGGCTACATTCACTATCAGGGCCAGCCAAAACTCTGCCGTAAGTGTGGTGAGCACGGTCATCTGGCCGAGGGTTGTGAAAAGGTCTTTTGTGGTAAGTGTAGAGAAGTGGGACACACTTTTGAAGAATGTACAAATGAGCGGAAATGTAATTTATGTGGTGAGCAGGACCATCTTTTCAGAGACTGTCCAAAATCATTTGCAAATAAGTTGAAAAAGGTAAAAGAAGCAGAACAAGCGGACCGGGTAAGTGAGCAAGTTGAAGCCGTTGGGCCGGAAAATTCAAATCTCCTGTCGCCGCCTCTGATTGGTGGAGAGGAGGAGGAGGAAGCGACAGGAGAGGGGGAGGGGAAGGAAGCAGCCCCCCCAATCGAAACATCCAGTGGGGGGGAAATGCAGACCGATGGCGGAGCTAGCGTGAATTCTCAGGAAATGGAGTCCGACAGCAGCGAGGATGCCCCCCTCCCCGACGCCCAACTGGCTAAGAGGCCGGCACCGGAGTCTCCTTCCGAACAGACCACCACGGTGGAGAAGAGAGGGAGACTTGATAACCTCTTCGGTTCCCTCGGGGAGGGGACCAAGTTCTTCCTCTCTGATCCAGCCGATGAGGCCTCTTTTCAACATGTTGCTCAGCAATCAACCCCGGAGGACCCATCGAAGGTAACGGCTTTAGAAAAACGCCCGAAACCGAGAGTCCGAAGGGGGAACGGAGCTCAGTCCCGACCTGCACCACCATGCTGGGAATCGGTAGAGCTCCGTTCACAGGACAGTCTCTGAGCCCATTTTTAACTTGGTTTTAAACCGGTTTTTACTGTTTTAATCCTTTAAAATGTCTTACCTGTTTTTAGTCATTATACTCGTGACTTTCACCTCCTCAACAATAAATGTTAGAAGTGTGAAGTCACGAGTCAGAGCCCAGAGTGTTTTATCCTTTTTAAGTTCTGTACAGTCGGATTTGTTTTTATTACAAGAATGTGCAATCCCGTTTTTAAAGACTTACACCCGGTGGCAGGATCTGTGGCCACGACCGTCCATCTGGAGCGGATCAAATGAGAATAAAAATGACGGCGTGGCCATTTTAATAAACAATCCACACATCTTGGTGAAGGGGAGCACCGTGGTGAGAGAGGGACGAGCACTTTTAGCAAATCTGACTTTTAACGGACAGGATTTTAACCTCTTAAATATTTATGGTTTTAGTGACAAACATGACAGGTTTGACTTTTTAGAGGAACTGCAGCCCCACATGCTGGGAAAAAAACCTTTTATTATGGGGGGGGATTTTAATTGTGTTTTAAATAGAAAAGACAGAAAAGGAGCAGGACAAGATTTTAAGGTAGACAAGACATCGCTTTTATTACAGAGAATCGTTAGAGATTTTAAACTAGTGGACTGTTTTAAAGGCATGCATCCTGGAGAGGAGGGCTACACCTGGGTCAGTGATGATAGCTCTAAGGCCTCTCGCATCGATTACTTCATAAGGGATTGCGCCCTAACCGATGCTAGATTGTCACCGGCTTTCTTTTCTGATCACCTCCTTCTATCCTGCACGCTTTCACTCCCTTCAGGTGCGACGACCGGGAGAGGTCTGTGGAAGCTCAACCGCTCCCTGCTGGAGGACCAGGCTCTGGTCAGCCAGTACAGGGAGCGGTACCGCGAGTGGCAGACCCTCCAAGACCTGTACGAAACACGAGCACAGTGGTGGGAGATGGTGAAAGGTAGGACCCAGACTTTTACCGCAGTGAAGTGAGTTTCAAGTTGGATATTCGCGCTCCGGGGAGTAACCGGCGTTTAGCTCAAGGTTGATCCGATTTATGAACGCTACTGTCGGCCAGCGGTTCTCCACCGCTCCCGGCCGCAGGTTCACTTAGGGACTGTCAACAAATTACATGAGACACAATATCATCTATTCAATTTTAAGATCATATACACTATTTTCAATAATTTTAATATTAAATAATGTTTTCTTCCATAGCTTCCAGGTCATGTGACCTATTGACTCAAAATCACTTTGAAATTGTTCTACTAATCATTAGAGAGTCACTCTCATTTTTTTCCCCATTTTAGATCTTTATCCATTTTTTACATCATTTAAATTTACAAATTAAAAAATATGATTGGTGTTTAATATCTTAAATTTCATGTGATCCACTGACAAGGAATAAAAAGGGCTAAATGGAATAAAAATGAGTTTGCACCACCTATCCAGTCTAGTAGAATAATTTCACATTGATTTTGAGTTAATAAGACCCAATTAACTTATGGGTCTTATGACCCATAAGCTGTTGAAGAAAAATCAATCAATCAATCATCTTCCCCTTGTCTGCAGTCGGGTTGCGGGTCAGCAGAGGCCCAGACTTCCCTCCCCAGCCACTTGTTCCAGCTCCTCCAGGGGAATCCCAGGACGTTCCCAGGCCAGCAGAGAAACATCGTCCCTCCAGCGTGTCCTGGGTCTCCCCGGGGCCTCCTCCTGGTGGGACGCGCCCAGAAGACCTCACTAGGGAGACGTCAAGGAAGCATCCTAATCTGATGCCTGACCCACCTCAGCTGGCTCCTCTCGAAGTGAAAAATCAGCAGCTCTACTCTCAGTCCCTCCTGGATGACTGAGCTTCTCATCCTATCACTAAGGGAGAGCCCAGACACCTTATGGAAAAAAATAATTTTGGCCGTTAGTTTCAGTCAAGACCTTTAAGCCTATGGCATAGAAGGTAGAGACAGATCGACTGGCAAATCGAGACCTTTGCTTTTCGATCCAGCTCTCTTCACCACCACAGACTGGTACAGCGCCCACTTTACTGCACCAATCCGTCTATTGATCTCCTGTCCATTTTGCCCTCATTCTTGATGTTATGGATTCTGTATTTTCCTCCATCTCTTTTAGCCTCTTAACACGCTGCAGCATACATAACCATGTTTATATGTGACTGCTGACATGTAAACAGACTGAAACTGATTAGAGTACCGTTTAGGGAGGGTCCAGATTGCAGAGATGAATAAAAAGCTAAACTTGCTACAATCTTTGCTTCACTTGGCCCAACGCTGGACGGTGAATGTAACATAAGAAGCATGAAGTTCCATTTGGA
Organism: Poecilia mexicana; assembly: GCF_051168715.1. Classification (NCBI taxonomy): domain Eukaryota; kingdom Metazoa; phylum Chordata; class Actinopteri; order Cyprinodontiformes; family Poeciliidae; genus Poecilia; species Poecilia mexicana. Next base: position 24,905,262 of record NW_028263370.1, on the reverse strand, counting down.
TAAGTATGGCTTGTGGAATTGGATCATCTTTTAGCATTAAAGTTTGTTTTTATATATAACCAAATCTCATTATTTCTCAAGGTCATTTACGATGAGTGGTTCTGGTCGGGTCCTGAAACTGGTTAACGGACATGGGTGGTGAACAGAGACAGAAATGAATGAACTCCAACAGTGAACAAGATCCTAAGATGCTTAAACTCCTCCACTTGGGTCAGGACAATCTTCCCTGACCCAAATAAGGCGCTCCAGCCTTTTCCAGCTCAAGACCACGGCCTTGGATCTGGAGGTACTGATCCTCCTCATCTGCATCCTGCTCCAGTAAAGCTGTAGATCACGACCTGATGAAGCCAGTAGGGCCACATCATCTGCCAAAAGCAGAGGTGTGATCCCAAGGCAACCAAAATGGATCCCTTCAGAACCCCGGTTGTGCAGAACGTGGCCTCGGACAGAAAACACCCAAATCCAAAAATCTAATCAAATTTTATCTATATATCACATTTCAACAACAAGGCATTTCAAAGAGCTTTACACCATAAAAACACAAAAATACAAAGTCATAGAAACACAGCCAACAACTGAAACATGACATTATCTCACTACATATCAGATTGTTTATAAATGTTCCATTAATTAGCGCATGGCTCTCATCTCGGGTCATGCGATGAGATGAGACTATTTCTAGTCAGAACCTCTCAACCTCACACACCAGCTCAGGCTCCCACCAGAGAGGTGATGCCCATGAAAAGTCTATCGCCCAGGGTCAGATGGCCAAGGTCCCCTCCCTTGGCCTTCTAACATCCCACATTGCACCCAGCCCTTTTGGCCCACAGTTGGTGAGCCCATGGGAAGGTGAACCCACTGTGGGCTGAGCCTGGCCAGACTCCATGTGTTTTGGCACCAGATGCTGCCACGGAGCACCAACTCCAGGCCCGGCTCCAGGGTGGTGCCCTGGTGACCTGCGTCCAGGTGAGGGGACACTGTATCCATTGATTGTGCTCTTCATAAAGGGTCTTTGGGCTGCTCTTTGTCATGACCTACGACCTCTAGCATTGGGTGACCCTATAAGGGGTATGAAGCCCCTGACAGCATAACTCCTAGAGTCACTTCAGCACTCAAACCCTTTCATCACGATGAGGTGGCAGCCTATGGAGGTGAAGAGAAAATAGGAAATATATTTTTTAAATACAAAATTGCCTAAAAAATAATAAAATTGGTCAAAATGAATTAAAAATGAGCGTACCTCATTGCTCCAGTCTACTAAAACAAATTTACACTGATTTAGAGTAATTGGGTCAGTTTAGTGAGAACTCCTGCTCGGGTTCTCACTAAAACCAGGAACATAGATCACATAACACCAGTTTTAAAGTCCCTACACTGACTCCCTGTAGCTCAGAGACTAGAATAGAAAAATACTGTTGTTAGTTTATAAATCACTGAAAGGTTTAGCACCACAATACATTAAAGATCTGCTGTTGTATCAACCTTCCAGACCCCTCAGGTCTTCTGGTTCTGGTTCTGCTCTGCATCCAGAACCAGAACCAAACGAGGAGAAGCAGCATTCAGCTTCCATGCACCACAAATTTAGAACAAACTTCCAGAAAACTGTAAAACAGCTGAAACACTGAGAGCCTTTAAATCTCGACTAAAAACCCACCAGTTTAGAGCTGTATTTGAAACGTAATCAATTACGAATTTAATGACAATAGGTCACATGACCTGGAAGCTATGGAAGAAAACATTATATTATTTAATATTAAAATCACTGAAAATATTGTATATGACTTTAAAATTTTATAGATGCTATTTTGGCTCATGTAAAAGCCTGAATTAGCACCAACAGTTAGTTGGTTACAATTCAAGGCATTTAACATTTCTTTGACAGGAATGTTTGGTTTGGTAATTTGTTGACGGTCCCTAAGTGAACCTGCGGCCGGGAGCGGTGGAGAACCGCTGGCCGACAATAACGTTCATAAATCGGATCAACCTTGAGCTAATCGCCGGTTACTCCGCGGAGCTCGAATATCGAATATCCAACTTGAAACTCACTTCACTGCGGTCTGACTTTTTTTGGACAAGCAGGAAAAAAGAAAAATAAAAAAGAACAGAGATCCATGATGGGGCTTGTTGTGGCAACAGATCCAATATCTGTGCCATTCCTTAGACACTGGAAGTAAGGGACGCGTGCAAACCGTGAATTTAACAAAAAACTCTTATCTGTAAAAAAAAATACAAATACAAAAATGACGATAAATCAGTCCCTTTTCTTTCTTTCCAAAAATACACAGTCTACATGGTCAAAAACTGTTTTTGCTCCGTGTCTAAGTAATCCAACCATGTCTAAGCAATCCGAACAATGGTTTCTTTTTTCTTAAGGCAATATACAACCCAACAGGAAGTAAACCTTTCAAAATAAAACTAAACTGCACAATAAAAAAAGCCTAAACAAATATCAATTGTCCTAACTAAATTTTATAAAATGCAAACAAACCATCTTACACATAACTTAAATATTTCCTATTTATGGCTCTAACATTCCGGCCCCTAATTGTATAGGCAGGATGCATAACAATTACACCTCAAAAAGAGCCATATAGTTATCAACCTAACAAAATCTACCAAGGTTTTGCCTGTGAGTCAACTAACAGTCTTTTCCTGACTCATTCTGCCTCCTGTAACAAACAGAGTTTACTTATAGGTCTATCTAACAAACTAGACTTGGTTTGAACTTGAACTCGACGGACAATTCCTTTGGAGTCCGGGAAGGTCTTTTGGATTCTTCCAGTCAACCAAGCATTCCTTGGTGCTGAATTGTCAACAATGAGTACAAGATCTCCAGTGACAAAATTTCTCCGTTGAGTCCGCCATCTCTGCCGCTCTTGTAGCAACGGAAGATATTCCTTTGTCCATCTTGACCAAAACAAATCGGCCATGTATTGTGTCTGTCTCCATCTTCGACGTGAGTACATATCATCACTGTCAAATAAGCCTGGAGGAAGGATTGGCTGCTTCTTTAACAACAGAAGATGGTTTGGGGTCAAAACCTCCAAGTCATTTGGATCATCTGATGCAGCAGTCAAAGGACGATCATTTATGACTGCTTCCACTTCACATAATAATGTGTGAAGGCCATCATCATCTAATGTTTGTTGCCTCAACACAGAGTTCAACACCTTCCTGACAGTACGAATCTGTCTTTCCCATATTCCACCTTGATGGGAGGCAGTTGGTGTGTTAAAGGTCCGTGCAATACTTTTTGACATCAGATCTTCTCTTATTTTAGAATGATCAAGCTCAGCTATGGCTTCTCTAAGCTCTTTTTCAGCACCAATGAAATTAGTGCCATTATCTGAGTGCAGGGTAGAAACTTGACCTCTTCTACATATAAACCTTCTGATGGCATTTATGCATGATGAGGTATCCAAAGAGTGAGCAACCTCTATGTGGACTGCTCTCAGTGCAAAGCATGTAAACAGTACGCCATAGCGCTTCACTTTGCATCGTCCCCTCTTTACACCAAAAGGTCCAAAATAGTCCACTCCCACGTGTGTAAACGGAGGTTTGTCTGGGAGTACACGTTCCTCCATTAAGTCTGCCATTTTTTGGACTGCAGGCCTTGCGTGTATTTTCCTGCATGTGATGCATTTTGATATTACTGTGCGAGCAGCTCTGTTCAGACCTGGTATCCAGTATTGCTGTCTGACCTTTGCTACCAGCTGGTTCCTTCCACAGTGACCATTCTGTCGATGAACCTGTTGCAGAATCAGCTTAGCAATGTGATGTTCTTTGTGCAACACAGTTGGGTATCTTGCCTCCTCTGGCATGGCTGATTTGTTCAATCGACCTCCAACTTTGATGATGCTATTGTCTAGAAAAGGATCTAATTTGGAAAGTGGATGTGACCTCTTTATTTTTGAATCATTACTTAAGAGTGCAGACAACTCCTCAGAAAACATCTCTCTTTGACTATGACGTATTAGCTCAACTTTGGCATCTTCCAAGTCTTGCACAGACAAAGGTTTTCCTTTCACTGACTTTCTCAGTCTGATCATTTCTTCATACACTTTCTGGTCTTGCTTTAATGATTCTGTCTCTTTTCAGGGCAACAACCTCTTTACATTCTTTTCTCTTCTCAACAAGGTAGTGAAGCAGATCTTTCAAGCGTAGCATCCATGCAACAGCCTTTTTGAGTTTGTGCCAGTCAGAGTAGTATTCCACCAGTTTTTTCATGGGTGAAACTTCAGTCATGGTCAAGAGACTGACTAGCGCTGTCTTTTTGATCTCACTGTCCTCATGTATGGTGCTTGGTATGTCAGGTCTGGTAGGCCACTTAGACTCCTCTTCATAAAGAAAATGTGGACCACAAATCCAGTTGTGGTTCTGGATAAGAGTGGTAAATTTTGTACCACGTGAAGCCATATCTGCTGGATTAAGTGAACTATTCACGTATCTCCATTGAGATGATGAAGTAGCTTCCCTTATGAATGCAACCCGGTTGGCCACAAAAGTCTTGAAACGTGAGGCATCATTCTGTATGTACCCAAGTACAGTCAGGCTGTCTGTCCAAAAGACAGACTCTCCGAGGGGGGTCTCCAGTTCTTGTTTTAACAGTCTGTCGACCTTCACTGCTATGACTGCAGCAGTCAGTTCCATCCTAGGGACTGTTATTTTCTTCAGAGGGGCAACTCTGGATTTAGCCATGAGCAATCCACAGCTCCTCCGTCCATCTTCATTGATCAGCAATAGATATGAAGCAGTGCCATAACCAATATCGCTTGCATCCGAGAAATGGTGAATCTCTGTTTTAGATGTGGGACAGAAATCATCTGGCTTCATACATCTCTTTATGTGGAAGCTAGAAAGCTCCTCGAGTTCTGAAACCCACTGCATCCATCTTTGAAAATCTCTTTCTCCAATATCCTCATCCCAGCTCAATTTTCTTTGACAGAGTTCCCTCAAAATCAGCTTGGCAGGAAGAATACATGGAGAAATTAAACCCATAGGATCATAAACTGAGAGAATTCCTCTCCTTGTGGCAGGTTTTCTTGGTACATTCACCTTAAATGTGAAAGTGTCCGACTCTGTACATCAGTGTATCCCCAGAGCTCTTTCGGTAGGAAGAGCGTCTTTGTTCAAGTCTAAATCCTTCATCTCTTTAGCTCTTTCCTTTTCAGGAATACAAGACAGAACCTTTCTGCTGTTACTGACCCACTTTGTCAGGTTAAATCCACCCTGCAAGCATAGAGCTTTCAGAGATTGTGAAAGCGTTATTGCTTGGTCCTCTGAAGCCACCGCTACCAAACAGTCATCCATGTAAAACTTTCTCCTGATTGTTTTAGATGCTTCAGCTGTTGTCTCACCTTCTTTGTCTTCGGCTGTCTTTCTTAAGGCAAAACAAGCGCAACTGGGAGATGACGTGGCCCCAAAAATATGTACTGTCATTCTGTACTCCTCCAGTACTCCGTTCAAATCTCCATCAGGCCACCATAGAAAACGCAGAAAATCAGAGTCTCTTGAGGGTACCCGGACTTGGTAAAACATTGCCTCTATGTCGGCCATCAATGCAACCTTCTCCTCTCTAAACCTTGTCAACACTCCAATCAAGGTATTTGTGAGGTCTGGGCCTTGGAGTAACTGGTTATTCAGTGAAACTCCCTGATATGTTTCGTTGCAGTCAAAAACAACTCTGATTTTCTTCTTCTTTGGATGGTACACCCCATGATGTGGGATGTACCACACTTCTCCAGTGTTGCACTGACTGTCTGCAGGCACCTTTTCAGCATAACCCTTTGCTATGATGTCATGCATGAAGGCTTTATAGTCAGCATGAAACTCAGGGTTTTTTATGAGTTTCTTCTTGAGATTGATGGCCCTCTGCTCAACTAGACTGCGATTATTGGGCATCCTCAGAGGCTTGTTCTTAAATGGAAGACTTATACAGTAATGTCCGTCGATGAACTGACAAGACTGTTCCACATCTTTCATGAACTGTCGATCATTTTGTGACATCTCTGTTTTGTCTTCACAACTACGCTCTGTGAAATCCAAATTATATTGCTGTATCAGCAATTCCTCAATGTTAGCCACTGATATCCTGTTCGCAGTCATTCTCACAGTGTTGAACGTCCTCTTCCCCCTTTACAGGACCATTGATAATCCATCCAATCGATGTTTTCACTGCGTATGGACCGTCTCCCTGACTATTGATGACTTTCCATGGCTCTATTGCTTTGTGAGCATTAGCACCGATCAACAGGCCAATTTCTGCCTTGATACTTGGGAGGTGCACCTCATCTAAATACGTCCACTTCTGGAGATCTTTCTGATCAGGAATGTTCGCCTTTTTGACAGGAATTTCATGTTGTGTGAACACTGAAGGTAGGTCAATGTATTTTTCCTCTTCAAGTCCACTGACTTCCAGTTCTGACAGGATGTGACTATGGACAAGCTTCTCCTGTCCCATAGTTCGGAGCAAAATGTCCGTCTTTTTGCCTCTTAAGTTCAATGCTCTCATGATCTTCTCTGTGCAAAATGTTGCTGAACTGCCAGGATCTATGAAGGCATATGTCTCTATTATCTGTGTGCCTTTCTTGGACTTGAGCTTTACTGGAACAATGGCCAAAACTCCTTCTTTGCTCCCGGCCCCAGTGTATCCACACATCTCCTGGCTTACAGCACTAGTGATCTGAGGTTCAGATGCAGTGTTTCTTTCACTTTTTGGTGATGTCTTTTCTTCTCTTTGTACATGTAGGATGCTTGGATGTTTCCGCGAACAGAACTGACATGTCAGTCTTCTTGAACAATCTTTACTCAAATGACCTTGAATAAGGCATCCAAAAACATAAACCTTTGGATTTCAAATATTCAATCTTGTCCTTGTGTGTTAGTTTCTGGAACTTTTCACAGTTTTCAAGTTTGTGATTTTTGTCACAGTACAAACAGTTATTCTGAGATACTTTGCCATTATCAGTCTTTGCAATTTGGTTTGACTGTGAAAATTTCTGTTTTTTCTGTGTCAACACTTGTAACAAAACTGCTACTTCTTGGTGTACTTTCCTTTGCTTTCTTCACAGAACAGCTCCTTTCTTTTTGTTTTATAGATAGACTGACTTCCTGTAGATCACCAAACAGTGGATCTGAGACAATCTTTGTTTGTCTGTCAATGTAATCTACCAGATCTGTGAACCTTGCTCTTCTTCCTTTAGTCTCCTGCATTTCAAATGCCACATTACGCCATCGCTCCCTCATCTTATATGGCAATTTGGACAGAATGATTTTCATGTTAGTTGGGTTGTCCATTTCTTCCATGTAGTCAACATCTTGCATCGTGTTCCAACATCCAATCAGAAAGAGAGCATAAGCGTTTAAGCTCTTAACCTCATCTGTCTTTATTTGTGGCCATTTTAAAGCCTTCTCAATGTAAGCCATGGCTAGCTTTAAATTATCGCCATACTGCTCATGAAGCATTTGTCTGGCTTTCCTGTAACATTTCTCTGGGTTCATGTGTTCACAGCTTCTCACCAGATCTTGTGGCTCTCCACGTGTATATTGCTCCAGAAAGAAGAGTTTATCTTTCTCGTTTTGTGTCTTATTATCAATAGCATTGTCAAATGCTCTAAGAAAAGATCTATACGTGAGTGGATCACCTAAGAACACAGGAATGTCTCTCTTGAGCAGCAGTGATAGGCTTTGCTGCTTGACCAACATTTCAGTAATCAGGTTTTGGTGATGCATCACCTCATAGATCCTGTCACCTGTAGATGTGGGCTCCTGAGGACATGGAGGTGGGGCTCTATCTGAGTGATCCTGATGACACAAATATGCATGAGATGAATGTTTTGTGATACTAGCAGACACATCATACATCGGATGATCTTCCTTCTCTTCAGCATCTGCTGTCATCGGAGCATGGACTTCATGTACAGGTTGGGAGCTAGGAAGACTTGACAAATGTTCTTCCATCTTGTATTTCACATATTCATTCATTGCATCTCGAGGGTCCTCATGGTTCTGGAAAACTTTGAGTTTAGCGGTAGAGGCTGCTATTGCAGTTTCAATCTCTAGCTCCTCCAACTCAGCCTTTAACTTTGCTTCCTGCAGTTGTATTGCCTTTTTCCTTTTCAACGATTCAGCTTGTGCAAGAAGAGCTGCTCTTTTAGCCTCCTCTTTCATGCGAGCCACTGAACTAGTGTTTGACACAACTGAAGAACTTCCAGTCCTGGAACCTGATCTGCTCTTATTTCTTTGACGACGAAGATCAGCTATTACAGATATACTGTCATGTGGAGTAACTTCCTCTTCATTTTGAACATTTCTTTTACGTTCTTGAATCCAACTTTCAGTCTCATGCAAAAACTGCTTAATAGTAGCTGCCTTTGACTCGTACCAGTCACGCTGATCTGAGTCTGCTTCCTCTTCAGGTAACATTTGTACAACATTGTTGTTTAGCAATATGAACTCTTCATGCAGCTTGTAAAAACTTTTAAGTGTTTCTGATTCCACTTTATCAACATGTTCTTCATTATTTTTCATGTTGTCCATTTCCTTAATTTTAGCCGTAATCTGAGCCAATTTTGCCCTTCTTTGTCCGATAAGCCTGTGGAGTTTCTCATCGAGTGCCTTTTGTGTGTATTTTGGCTCCCTCTTGTGGTCACTCGCCTGCATTGCGTCCGATGCGGCAACAAACGAGCGTTTCTCATCCATGTTTTAATCTCGATAATGTCCAACAAGCCTTTCAACAAACTATTAAACGATCACAAAGAGCCTTTATAGTCCATGAACGTAAACAATCTTCATCTTTAATGTCTTCTTAACTTGCAAACGACTCATGAAGTGCGAATAGACGCTCCCTCTGTTAGCATAGTTAGCTTCGCCATTAGCCTGTTAGCAGGTCAGCTACTCACGGTAATACAAAGACACTTAGCTTCTCGTCTTCCAAAATCTTCCTTTCATTCGTCTCCTTCCTTCTTGAATGTCCTTTTATCCTCCTGGAGATAGTTTTTGACTAATGTTATGGCAACAGATCCAATATCTGTGCCATTCCTTAGACACTGGAAGTAAGGGACGCGTGCGAACCGTGATTTTAACAAAAAACTCTTTATCTGTAAAAAAATACAAGTACAAAAATGACGATAAATCAGTCCCTTTTCTTTCTTTCCAAAAATACACAGTCTACAAGGTCAAAAACTGTTTTTGCTCCGTGTCTAAGTAATCCAACCCACTGATCTCAGGAGTAACTATACCGGGGAGTGGAGGGCAGGTGGCCAAATGTCTTTTATATATGGATGATTTTAACATTTTATGTACAGATCTTTTATCAGTAGACAGAGTTTTCCAATTAACAGACTGGTTCGGAAAAGCGTCAGGCTCCAAATTAAACAAAGAAAAAACCAAAGCACAATTTTACGGACCATGGAAAAACAGTGAACAAATAGGACTTCAGTTTCAGGTGACCCAAGAAGAACAGAAAATTTTAGGAGTTAAATTTGATAAAAATGGTGAAGGAAAAACAAACTGGACAGAAATAACACAAAAAGTAAAACAAAGAATAGGTTTCTGGTCAATGAGGAACTTAACAATAGAGGGGAAGATTTTAATAGTGAAAGCAGTGATTTTACCAGTGTTTTTACTAACCAGTTCTGTTTTTATTCCTCCTAGGAGAGTGTTTTTAGAGCTGCAACGGGACATTTTTTATTTTATCTGGGACTCCAAATGGGAAAGATTAAAACGAGAAATTATGACAAAACCCAAAGAAAAAGGAGGGAAAGGAGTCCCAGACCTGTACCTGTTTTTAGGCAGCCTTTACATCAGCACTCATTTTAAACAAGCCATGGACATTTTTAACAATCCAAAGACAAATTCAATGAATAGATTTTGGTTTGGGTCATATCTAAGGAAATTGAAACTTTTAAAGAGTGATTTTAAAAAACCAGTACCTTTTAACCTCCCACCAGCATACACTTTTATACGGAAATTTTTACAGCATTTTAAACTGGAAGGAGAGGAGATCAGGATTTTAACTAACCATCGTTTTATTATCTCTGTTGTGCAGGACCGGGAACCAGCGACTCCAGTGCGCGGCCTCCTGCGTGGAGACGCCACCGCGGTTTGGCGCAATGTGGGCCATCCCGTCCTTTCGAACAGACTCCAGGACCTGTCCTGGATGGTGGCCCATGAGATCCTCCCGGTCAGAGCCGTTATGCACTCCCGTGGCATGTCGGCGACCTCCATCTGCCCCCGACCCGGTTGTGGCGCGCCGGAGTCGGTGAGGCACCTGCTGTGGGAGTGCAGCGCTGCCAGGGACCTGTGGGCAGAGGCCGGCTCCTTGCAATTCCCATACTTACCAGCAGGGGAGGTCCTCAATCTACAGCTCGTGCTGTACGGGGTGAGCCACCAGAAAATGGAGAAAAAAGACTTCACAGAGATGTGGCTCACCGTTGCCACCGTCAAAGACGCCATATGGACCTCCAGAAACTTGCTGGTAAGTAGGCGCAGGCAGATCCCCCCCGTGGCTGTGATCCGGATGGCGGCAGCAAAAAGAGGAAACATCAGAGCTGCAGGTGGCGCGCCAAGGACACAGCCACAAAGAAGCATCGCCTGCGCCTCCATGGACGAAGGAGCCGGCGCTCCACGGACAGAGGTCCCGGCAGCGGCGGCCTGGCCCTCCGGGTGAGGAAGGAGGGAAGGAGCAGCAGGGGGGGTTTTCTCCTCTGGGCACCAGGCGCTGTTTGGAGGGACAGGATGGCTCAGAACTTTGTAAGGAGTCGCCCCGGTCCTGCTCAACTTTTAACGTACAGAGTTTGGTTTTTAACATCCTTGTTCTTATCTTCTTTTAGTGAGAAATGTGACAAACTGTGTTTATGTGAAGAGTTTCTGTATAAATGTGTTTATGCTATAAAATGTCCTAAGTAACAATAAAATTTTTTCGAAAGAAAAAAAAAGTATATCCCTATGATATACTTGACAATACTTTAAGATATGTATGTCAGACCAGCATGGATCTATTTATCAGGACAAATCTAAAACGCTGGGACTAAAGTGATGGGCACACTTTGGCAGGCCCCTTAAAATTTCTGCAGGAATTTTCTAGTTATTTATTTTTCTTCCGTCACCGTTAATGCGACCCGTACCACTCCGTGCACCCCCACAAAAATGGTATCAAAACGTTCAGCTTGATCCCGAGAAGGGAGCTATTACTTTTAGTGGGATTCTGAGTTAAAATGATGACATAAATTGAGAAAAACGTGAAAAATCGAGGCTGAGTGTCTCACAGAATCACTAATATTTTTCTCTGAAACACACACACAGGACAGTGGAGGTCTGACTCTAAAACTCTGTTTAACTCCCCCTCACAGGCACAAATAGAGGCCTATTGATCTCAAAGTTGGTCATGACATAGATACACATGCCTGCTCCTGTAAAATGTTTTCAAAATTTTCCTAGGGCTTATGGTTTTTTGTCAGGGTCCTGAGACCGACGCTGGGTGTCTCACAAGTATAGAAACCTGCATCTTGTCTGACAGAGAGAGCCAGCCCAGGTGCAGATAGTCAGTTACCATAGCAACTGGGCCAGTCTCACAAACAGGCGCAGAGGCAGATCTCACAATGCATTGTGGGAAGAATACATATTTCCTGTGACTTCATATTTTGCTTACATAAAATTATTATTTCTCTGTATTTTTGAGTGTGAATTAAAATCCTTAGTATGAAGATTTAATTTTTTTTACAGCAGCGCATGCGCAGTGTGTCGCAGCGCCTCGTGCTCCTCTGGATGTTTGTAACTCAGCACGGATCACGCGCGCCGCCGTTCACACAAACTGGACGATCTGGAAGATGGTCTGCCAGCAGAGGCGGAGCCAGAGGTGGTCCTGGCCCCCCTTGGCCCCCCCAACTTTAAAACTCTAGCTCCACCACTGTCTGCCAGCGGCTCCAATGTAAACCTTACCTATAAACGCCATGCTGCTGTCTCGGCTCACAGCGCTCAACCAGAACTGTTAAAACCGCGACTATAACTCAGCCTTCAGTCCCTGACATCACCGCTGTACCACCGACAGAGAAAAGGGGACGTGAGCTCGGCGGTGTCACGTCAATCTGCGCTTCCCCATCAGATACGGTTCCCCGTTTTAAAGTGGGGGAACGCTGTCTGATGGGTAATACTGAGCATTAAAATGCATTGCCCTGTTTTTATTTCATATAGCACTATGTCTAAATATCTATATATAACTAAACATATATATAATAATTATAATATATATATGTGACATATGTATTTATTAGTAGTAGTAATCTACAAAAATGGGACTAGGTAAATATTACACAACTTTTTTTTCCTCTTTTTTTAGATAATAGTAATTATTACTATTAGTTTCACGCAAAAACGTGAAAGAAAGCGACAACTTTGCTGAAACATGTTTGAGCTTTCACGGTGTCCGTAGTTCCCCAGACAAGCGCGTCACAACGAGCTCGCGCGTATTTTGCCGCCTGGACGGAGCGGCAGGAAGACGCAGGGGAACCGCATCTGATGGGGAAACGCGGATTGACGTAGCAGCGGCTGGGCTGACACAGTTTACAGTCTACAGTTAACTCACTTTGTCACTGAAATCAATCTGTCTGGTAAAGTTTTTAGTAACCATGAGTTAACAATGCCTGGGGCAGCTGCTATATAAACTACTGGGGCAACACCGTACTCAACAGGAGACGGCCCTCCTTCTCCAGCTCTCATCAGACATATAAAGGCTTGGATCCCTGAAGTCATATTCTGGCCGGGGGCCGCCGCCCCCCACACTCCCCCCATAGCTCCGCCCCTGAAAACCGAAACGTTCCAAGTATCACTTCCGGTCCGGCTGGTTCTGGTGAGATGTAGCGCCTTTTAAACCTAGACTAAAAACCTGGTCAGCGTTGAAACATAATCAATGAAACATTGATCAATAATCTGATGTGACGTTGTTCACTGTTTCTATGACTTTGTGTTTTTATGATTAAAGCTCTTTGAAATGCCTTGTTGCTGAAATGTGATATACAAATAAACTTTGATTCGATTTTGGTGGTTGAATGTAGTGTTAGCATTAGCTTCAGCTAAAACCCGTGTTGGCATAGTGGTCATGTTTTAGCTAGCTCTTTTCTGAACGGTTCCCACTGCTGGTGAAAATATCTCGTGTTTAAAATTCATAACTGAACAAGAAGCTAACCATCAGGGTGAAGTCTCCATGTTTGCCTTCCCGTTCTTCAGTAGCTGCATAGCTTAGCAGTAAAGTCTGGTGTTTGATGACTAACAGAAGAAACTTCCTGTGTTCTGCTTTCCCTGAGATTTATTTCCAGGTCCAAGCTGCAGAGTTAGCCTGAACATGAGTCGGGATCACAGTTTCCTGTAAAGTCCCTCCTGATCTCATGCCTCTGAGCTGCTGCTCACCAGTCAGATCACCAGTCTCTGTTTGGTGCCTGGCCAGGACTTTCTGAAGAGACCTCTCATGTTCTCCATCTGCCTGTTTGCGTTCTCTCTGGTTTCCTACTAAGACTATTAGCCCAGCAGGTGTTTGTGTTGCTGAGGGTAGATGTCAAACTGATACGGCTCTCAGACCTCAACATAGACTAAGGGTGTTTTTCCCCAGCCTGTGACGACTCCACCCCAACCGAGCCGGACTTTCTAGTCAAACGAACTGGAGTTTAATCAAAGCCGAGTAAACAAGGCTGGCGTGAATGCACCCTAAATCTGTTTTTCTTGTCTGCGGTATCAACCTTAGCTTGTGTCACACCTGGTACTGAAGTACCCAACGCGACGAACACCACGGCGGTGACGGAGTCTTTGAGGCCAACCGTGCAGCCAAAATGTGACGCCAGGTCTCCGATGATGGCGGTCAGCATGCCGATGACGAAGATGGAGACGATGAAGCAGGCCCAGCCGTTCCAGTAGTCCGTTGGAGGAACGAAGGCAAACAGAAGCTTCCAGAAGACAGTCAGGAAGTGCATGACATAGTCAAAACAGGAAGGCATTTTTTCTTCACCGCAGTCATCATCATCATCACCACCTGAGGAAGGAGACAACATTCCCTGTTGCTTTGTGTGAAAAACGCAGAGAAGCAGGTTTTCTTTCTGCAGCTTGTACCTGAGCTGACAGTGATGGCCTCTACAAACTGCTCCCTCCAGCTGTTCGTCCCGATCACCAGAGCCAGGTTGGTCTTCTTAATCAGTTTATCCACCGTGTTCTGAAACCAGACCAACCTTGAGTTGAAAGTCTGCCTTTCTGTAGACCAGTGGTTACTCTGAAGGCAGACTGAATGCTGTGAAAGTGGCCTGAGGTAAGAACTGGGATATGTTGGACCAAACCGCTGGTGGACAACCAGTGGTCTCACCAGAGCTCCGTCTCTGTACATCTAAAGCTGCAGCCTGGATCCAGGGCAAACAAGACCTCCTGACATTTGGGAGGAACCTGAGAGGCAGAAGCGTGATTTTAGGGATTTACTCTCACCTTGAACTCGTAGGATTCCTCGATGACGACCTCCAGTCGGACGTGTTCGCCCAACATTGGTCTGCCCATCTCTGCAATCCGCCGCTCCTCCTCCTCCTTCTTTGTCAAAACCTCCTCACACACCCCATCTGACAAAGGTCACATGTTTGTTTAGCTGCAGGCCAACAAAGGTAGTGAGGTTTTGAAATGAATGTCTTCTCCAGCTCTGGACACTCAGAGCTTCTTTGAGTTCTCCAGACTCTGATCTCAGTTTGTCTTCAAACTCAACACCAAGAATCTGCTCTGCCTACCAACTGTAGGATGTGATGGGTGGATGGATGGATGGATGGATGGATGGATGGATGGATGGATGGATGCCAACCTGTGATGCTGATGATGTCGGATGGGGCGGGACGGTCTCGGCCCTGGACCTTCCTGTAGATATCTTGACCTGAACAGGTGAACAGGAACTGAATGGACTGAATCCAGAACCGTCCTGTGATCAGAACCAGAGAAGGTTCTGGTTCCAGCCGACACCCAGACACACGTTAGAGAACACTGCCTGAAACGAAAGCGCTCTGATTAAACTGGACCTGGTTTTATGGTCTCCCAGTCTAAACCAGTTAAACCAGAACCTCAACTGGGAACTGAGCATGCTCAGTGCGTCGGAACATACTGAGCATGCTCAGTCAGGACTTCCTGGTTATGGACCGGGTGCAGGCATGCAGTCAGAATGTGAGTTAGGTTGACCTCTGACCCCTCAGACCGTTCTGAACTGGGCCAAACCCAATCAACCAGAGGAGGTGATCGGGTTCAGCAGTGGGCCACCAGAACCTTTTTTGCAGGAGAACTGGCTGGTTCTGGTGTCAGGTCCAGCTAGTGGACCCTGTTCCCATCGGACCACGAGGAGAACCAGTCCAGCCCAGTGGACCTGCAGGAGAAGTTTCCAGGACCCACAGAGAGACGAGTCCAGAACGTCTGACCAGTACCAGGCCTCTGAGGCTCCCATTTAACAAACTGGGTTCATTTCAACTCAGACCGAGCCAACACCAGAACCTGAGACGGGTTCTTCAGTAACGCGGGTAGAGACGTTTGTCCCGGATGACCAGAACCAGACCCAAGCTGCTCAGACGCCTCAGAGCACGGCGGTGCAGGGATGATGCTGTGGCCAGACTGGGGAACGAAAGAATCAAGGTGTTCCATTGGCCTAGTCCAGGGCTTGGCAACCCAAAATGTTGAATGACCATATTGGACCAAAAACATCTGTCTGGAGCCACAAAACATTAAAAGCCTAATATAAGGCTTATAATGAAGACAACACAGGCTTTAAGTGTTTATATTAGCTTATTGTCAAAACGACTAAGTGTATAATTATCATTCATGATTAAATGTTTCTTTAATCATGACGAGCCACGTGACTCTGGGTGCGTTCACACTGCAGCCTGAAGTGACTCAATTCTGATTTTTTTGACGTAATGCGACCTGTATCCGATCTTTCCATGGCAGTGTGAACAGCACAGGTCGGATTCTTTTTCGAATGTGACCCATATCCGATACATATCCAAATACGACCTAACGTTCAGGCCGCATTCATCCGAACTGAACGTCACTGATTCTCAATAAATCTCACTATTCTGCGTCCTGATAAGCGCAAGTGGGAAGAAAAACAACAACCATGACGGATTATATGAGGATTAAGTTGTTAATATGCTGCTCCGGCCGGACAACAACTTGAAATATGTAAGCTAAGCTCCACCGTTAGCCTCCATGTTTACTTCCGCAAACACTGAGCACTTCTTCTTTTCATGGCGGTTGGCAGAACACTGACAACGCTGACGCTATGGCGCCCTCTACTGCGCATGCGGGACACTTTCAGGTCGTTTGCCCGTTCAGACTGCAGAACACATACAGGTCGCATTTACTGGCAGTGTGAACGCACCCTCTGTTGCACGATGGTGCTTTAAGTTTACCTTCCGTTACAATATTAATGTTTTACGTTTCGTTGCATTGATAAAATTTAAAAAATGTAATGAAGAATTCAGATTTTTGATGTAATTTTTATTATGAAGATCGACGGGAAAAGGGTCATTTTTTTCCTGCTCCCAAATGCAGTTTGCATAACGACCGGTCTTTGTAAATATTCATGCTAAGTAATCGAAAAAACAACAAACCAGAATGTGCTTAACCTGCCCCTTATCTGGGCAACAGAGAGCAATAAAACACAACCTGCAGTTATAAAAATGAAGCAGCAGCCTTTTGAAAAGATAGAAATTTAAATTAATACAGTTTAAGTTTGATTTCTATTCAAATGCCAAGCAAGTCAAATGCAACGGTAAAACATATCCTCTTCTCTTTTGACACGCAGCCATCCTCATCCTCAGGATGTTAATACTGGCAAAAATTACTAATCAATTTATAAAAACAACCACTTTGTTACTAAATATATGTGCCTATGACAGGATTGTGTTCATACGTGTTTAATGTGACTCAGGGGTGAAAGTAAGGGGGTAAGGCAGGGTACTGCTACCCCTAAAAGATTTAGCGGGGTTCGCAGTACCTGCAAGAGAAGAGCGGCTGTAAAGAATCATTGGCTTCACTGAGCAGCTGTGAGTTCACCCACTAATCAGCCGCGACTGGTTAGTTTTTCAAGAACAATCTAAAACACAACTTAATCCGTTAATAAATAACTTTTTTCTCATTTCATATTGTTTCTGAACTCTTCATGCTTTATTAGATCAGGGCAGCAACACGTCGACCGCAGAAGTTTTTGAGTTGATCTCAGCATTAGGTGACAAACTGACGCTGAGACCAGCAGGTCTTCCTCTGATTGGCTTATCAAAACGTTCGTAACTTTATTAAAGAACAACATCAACAAAACGTGTTCAAATTAATGACCCAACAACAATAATAACCTCAGTGATTATTGTTTCAACAAGGTGTTGCACAATTTCGTGCGTTTCGGTTCCATTATTAAAATAACGAGCAGAGCAGGAGTTTAAATGAACTCATCAACCAGCTCTGTGTTCAGGGAGGATTATTAATGATCACAAAATAAATATCAAGCCTGAAAACCTCATATCGTAATGGACTGAATGTTTTTAACAATCTCCAGTCGGCTTGTGGAGTGCAGGCGGTTGCCACGGCAACGGGTGGGCTTAAATGACAGAGAAAGTAAAAAGGTGCTACTGGTTTAGAGTTGATCACCTGTTCGGGTTGTTTTACCTTCGTTTACCTTTTCTGTGGCTCTTTACAGCCGCCGTAGTTTCTGAACGTTCAATAAACCACAAACTTGGACTAATTACCTTTGTGAGTATCACGTCATTTACAACAAACATCAAACACGGTAAATATGTTTCATTAAGTATTTAACAAACAAATGGCTTCTACTGCGATAGTTATGTGAAATTAAATTGCCTATTTAAATATAATAGTTTTATTGCTCTCTGGCATCTCGCTTTGAGCTCAGAGTCTGAGAGGATTTTCCTCTATCAACAATTTTTTTGCCTCTTATTTAGTGGAAATATTGATGTTGATGAGATTTTCTCCAAAATTAAAACCTTTTTCCACCTTTATAGCTCCACTGTTGAAAATGAGGCTCTAACATCCACAAATGACAGTGAAATAAAATCCAGTCCATCATCTGGTTTGAGGTGATTCCTCTGGAACCTGTTGGAGGAAAAACATCCCAACTTCAGAAGATGAGCTTTAACCTCACAGAGCTCTGTGGTTCCTCCTGTCAGGGTGAGGAGGAGCCATGTTGGGAAGGTGAAGCTGCAGGATCTGCAGAACAAACAGGTCATGATGCTGGGCTACTGATTGTCCCTCTGTCTGGACACAGGATCAATAGAACCAGTTTAAAAGATAAAATGAATGGTTATATGCCAGACATGGAAAACTGGGATGACTCCATGCCATGAAGTTCAGGATTTAGGTCTCCTGGCATCTCAAGGTTCAACATGGCAGCCAGTGGGCTGAAGGAAACATGACTCCATTTTGTAACAATGCAAGAGCTACGAGCTTTTATCGCTTTGCAAAATTAATCAGCACAGAAACTCCAAAGCACAAAAAGAAGCAATTTTTTGTGTGTGTATATATATATATATATAGTGTATAGTATACTTTTGTCATAGTACCCCCAAGAATTTAAAACTACTTTCACCCCTGATGTGACTTCTGTTTACAGACATCACTGGACAGCTCCTCTACATCGGGCATCTAAGATGCAACTTTAATCTTGACATAGCAGCTAATGTAGCACCGTCCCTGGAAATGTCTTTCCACATGACTGGATTTTTCTGACTATAAGCCACAACTTTGTCCCCACACCTTGAACCATGCAGCTTATAGCCCGGGGCGGCTTATATAAATATATAAACCCAAGAAGTACAGCCAGATGCCCATACCTGAAGCACTCAAAACTGCCAAACAAAGGCTCCAAGCCTTGGCCAGCCGCCTAAAGAGATAGAGAATAAAGCCAGGAGGTTTAACCGGCTCTTCTCCACCCAACCAGCTAAAGTGTACTCTCAATGGCAGGGTAATAACAACAGAGCAGACCCACCAAGGCTGGAGACTGAACAATACTGGAAAGGCATATGGGAAAGGGAGGCGTCCCACAACAGCAATGCACAGTGGCTAACCTCTCTACGAGAGGACCACAGCAACCTCCCTGAACAAGCCCCGGTAACCATCACTGTGTCCAAGAAAGAGTCTCGGGTATGAAAAACTGGACAGCACCAGGGCCTGACATGATCCATGCCTACTGGCTAAAGAAACTCACTGCCCTCCATGAGCGACTGACAGCTCAACTGAACCAGCTGCTACAGAATGGGACTCACCCTGAATGGTTAACTGAAGGGCGCACAATCCTGATCCAGAAGGATCCCTCAAAGGGTTCAGTCCCATCCAACTATCGGCCAATAACCTGTCTCTCTACAACATGGAAGCTCATGTCAGGCATCATAGCAGCTAAGATAAGCGGGCACATGGATAAATACATGAGCACGGCACAGAAGGGCATCAGCATAAATAGCAGAGGAGCCAAACACCAACTCCTTGTAGACCACACAGTCGCCCGAGTCTGCAAAACCCGACACACCAACCTGTGCACCGCTTGGATTGATTACAAGAAAGCCTATGACTCAATGCCACACACTTGGATCATTGAATGCTTAGAGATGTACAACATCAATAGGACTCTAAGAGCCTTCATTGCAAACTCGACGGGGCTGTGGAAAACCACCCTTGAAGCTAACTGCAAACCACTTGCACAAGTGTCCATCAAATGTGGCATATACCAAGGAGATGCTCTGTCCCCACTGCTGTTCTGCATAGGCCTGAACCCCCTCAGCCAAATCATCAAGACTGGCTACGGATACCGACTCAAGAATGGGGCCACAATCAGTCACCTCCTCTACATGGATGACATCAAGCTGTACGCCAAGAGCGAGCAAAACATCGACTCACTGATCCACACCACCAGGATCTACAGCACTGACATTGGGATGTCATTCGGACTAGAGAAGTGTGGCCGGATGGTCACAAAGAGAGGGAAGGTCATCCGCACAGAAGGGGTCTCACTCCCAGAAGGAACAATAGCAGACATAGAGCACAGTTACAAGTACCTGGGAATACCACAAGCAAATGGCAACCTCGATGAGGTCACAAGGAAAGGAGCCACAGCCAAATACCTCCAACGAACAAGGCAAGCCCTGAGAAGCCAGCTCAATGGCAAGAACAAGATCCATGCAATAAACAGCTATGCCTTACCAGTAATCAGATACCCTGCAGGAATAATTAGCTGGCCAATGGAAGAGATAAAGACCACGGATGTTAAGACTCGGAAGCTACTAACCATGCATGGAGGGTTCCACCCCAAATCCAGCACCCTGAGACTGTACACGAGCTGTAAGGAAGGAGGCAGAGGACTAGTGAGTGTGAGAGCCACTGTCCAGGATGAAACATCCAAGATCCATAAATGCATCAAGGACAAAGCCTCAATGGACGATGTGCTCAGTGAATGTCTCAGGCAATGGGGAACAGAGGACAAGGTGCTGGAGGAACCATCATGGGAGGACAAGCCCCTACATGGGATGTACCACCGACAAATAACTGAAGTGGCTGATATCAGGAAATCCTACCAATGGCTGGAGAAAGCTGGACTCAAGGACAGCACAGAGGCCCTCATCCTGGCTGCACAGGAACAGGCCCTAAACACCAGAGCAATAGAGGCTCAGATCTACCACACCAGACAAGACCCAAGGTGTAGGTTGTGCAAGGAGGCCTCTGAGACAGTCCAGCACATAACAGCAGGGTGCAAGATGCTGGCAGGGAAAGCGTACATGGAACGACATAACCAAGTGGCGGGCATAGTGTACAGGAACATCTGTGCAGAATATGGACTGGAAGCCCCGAGGTCAAAGTGGGGAACACCCCCAAAGGTGGTGGAGAATGACCGAGCTAAGATCCTGTGGGACTTCCAGATCCAGACAGACAAGATGGTAATGGAGAACCAAGTCCAGAAATGTGAGAGAGAGAGAGGGAGAGACAGACCACCCGCGGAGGGTGAGAAGGGAATTATATATATATATATATATATATATATATATATATATATATATATACACACACACACACACACACACACGTTTCCTTCTTTGTTTTATTTGTAGGTGCAGCTTACAGTAAGGTGTCTCTCTAGGCTCTCTAGTCTTTTTGTTATTTGGCAGCTTCTCTCTACAGAGCAAACATTCAGGTAATCCTTCTGCATTGGCAATGAATGCAAATGATTTGGTCCAAGAATTGTAAATCTCTCTTCGGCTATTTTCCTCTTTTCCCTTTGCTCTCCATGCCCCCCCCCCCACCTGTCTGTTTGTTTACAGCCCCCTGCCTCGCACCGCCCAGCTGAAAGAAACGTGTCACAGGTTTTGATGCAAATCTTTGTTGACGGAAATGTTGAAATTTAATATTTACCCTACACATTTTTATAGCATTGGAAAACGTTAAGAATGTTTGTGTCATGTTTGTCCTCCTACAGAAACTATATTAAAACAAAAGATAATTCCCACCCCCATTCTTTTCAATTTTCAAACATTTCTGAAAAAGCTCCAGAGCCACTAGGGCGGCGCTAAAGAGCCGCAGGTTGCCGACAACAGAGCCCGGAGCTGATAGAAAGGCAGAGAACCCGGCAGAACTCTCCAGAGCCAGTGTCTCTAGTCCAATTCTGGTCCTGGTCTTGTTCTGGTTAAATGAGAGTCTCCTGGTTTTCAGAGGGTCAGATGGTCTGTAGAATTAGACACTCAAACGTCCACCAGGGGGCGGTGTCTTACCAAACAGCTGCTTGTCTAATGAAACGTTAGAGAAAGGATCAGTTAATGTCAGCCCGTCAGGTACTGAACCCGTCTACCTGAACTGAACCTGACAGCGGTCCTACCTGTCTGGACGAAGCCACCTGTGAGGCCAGAAGAAAAAAACATTGATTTAGGCGTTTGTTTCTGTCTGAAGGGGTGAAAGTTGAAGCAGGAAAGGAGAAAGGAGACAGGAAGTCTGCTTACCGACTTCCTGCAGCAGCAGAGCTGCAGAGAAAATAAAGAGAAGCATGAAGCATCAGAAGCAGTAGGAGGTTCGATCTCTAGATCAGGCATTTCAGCGTGAGACAGTTAGCCGTTAGCATCCCACAGCGTTTCAAAGTGTGAGATAGTTAGCCGTTAGCATCCCACGGCGTTTCAAAGCCTGGGACAGTTAGCCGTTAGCATCCCACAGCGTTTCAAAGCGTGGGACAGTTAGCCGTTAGCATCCCACGGGGTTTCAAAGCGTGGGACAGTTAGCATCCCACGGGGTTTCAAAGCGTGGGACAGTTAGCCATTAGCATCCCACGGCGTTTCAAAGTGTGAGTTAGCCGTTAGCATCCCACAGCGTTTCAAAGTGTGAAATAGTTAGCCATTAGCATCCCACGGCGTTTCAAAGTGTGGGACAGTTAGCCGTTAGCATTCCAGCTTTATTTCCTTCATTCCATGTTGATCCGCCCTGGCTGTCTAAAAATCTAACTTCTTGTCTCCAGCTTGGCTAAACATTGAGTTTCTTTTCTTGTTGGATTTTTCCTCCAGATCCCCTGAAGAGCTCTGGCGCCCCCTGTGGGCCGAGCCCCACACTTTGAAACCCTGCTATAGACGATCTGGGCTTCTACAGCAGCTCCCCCATTCAGCTTCAGAACCCCAGTCCAGTCTGGGACCAGTAGGTCCAGACTGGGAGGTCTGACTGTCTCTGGATCGTTTCTGTTCCAGATAACCTGGACCAGTGTCTCTAAGACCCTCATAGTTAAAAAAGTTCAGCTGCAGCCAATCAGAGCTGAGCCCCTGACAGTCCTGGCCAATAGGAGGCAGCAGAGCGACAGCAGGAAGAAGAGAGGTCAGAGGTCACCAGACAGGTACGGCTCCCACCTGTCCGTCCCCTCCTGCCCCAGCAGGGCTCCTGCAGCTCCAGGTAGAAGCTGGCCTTCCTATCGTATTCCTCATGGTCCGTTATTCTAACCGACACCGTCTTCCTGTGGGGTCAGGGGTCATTAGTTCACAGGCACACAGGCGGGGGGGTTCAGAGAACCGCTGCAACCCTGAACCTAAAATCACGCAACGATCACGGAAACCACAAACATCTGAGGGGGTCAAGATTAGGAGAGGTTAAAGGTCAGTGGGGCGGGGTCAGAGGTCAGGGTGGCGACGCCCCCACCTTTCCGTTCACTCATCTCTAGCAGCTGAGGATCGCCGACCTCCAGGAAGAAGTTCTTGTTTTTCTCATACTCTTCATCATCGACGACGTTGATCCGAATCGATTTGCTGGAAGAGAAGAAAGCAGAGGAAGAGGAGCGAGACGTGATGAAGGACGGGAGGGACGGGAGGACAGGGGGACAGAGGGACGGGAGGACAGAGGGACAGAGGGACGGGAGGACAGGGGGACAGAGGGACGGGAGGACAGGGGGACAGAGGGACGGGAGGACAGGGGGACAGAGGGACGGGAGGACAGGGGGACAGAGGGACGGGAGGACAGGGGGACAGAGGGACGGGAGGACAGAGGGATGGGAGGACAGAGGGACAGGAGGACAGGGGGACAGGAGGACAGGGGGACAGGAGGACAGGGGGATGGTAATAAGTGAGCGGGACGCTGTGACCCAGTCGGTCCTGCAGAGACTCGGTGGAAATGTCCCGGTACCGCTGGTCCATCCACCCTGCAGCAGGTCGGGTTGTCTCACTGGGCCGGGAGTCTGATAGGATCCAACTGGACCACATCTCCCAGCATGCACTGCGACAACTCAGGGAATCCACAGGAGAAACTTTATTCATAAATTCACCGAACCTTCGTCTCAACGCTCTGAGGTTATGAGAAAACACATCCAGGTGTTTGTAAACCTCCGTTTCCTAGGCAACGTCTAAAACCCAGACGATCTGCTGTTTCCTGTAGAAACCTTTCAGTTTAAAACGCAACACAGAAATCCAGTTTCAAATGAGAGTCCGCTCCTGGATTTATTTCCACTCCAACTGATTCCTGACCAGAAACTGACTGGTGTCTGTGTGAATCATGTTTTTATATCCTTGTGGGAACATTTCCTGGTCCCCATGAGGGGAAATGCTGTTTTTGGACTCGGGGTTCAGTCTGTGATGGTTTGGGATCGGCTGTAGAAAATGAATGGAAGTCAATGGGAAGTCCCCACAAGTCATGAAAACACAACTGTGTGTGTGTGTGCGTCGAGGCCAGCACCATGGAAACTCACCATGTTTATTTGATTTCAGCAGACTGAAGTTGTGTTTCCTGCAGACTGAACTGATATGTTTCTGTTTCTGCTGTTTGGATCAGAACCGGCCTGCAGTGCAGCAGTGATTTAGTGCCGTTATGTTGCAGTCGAACGCGGCCGTGACCCGGTCTGTCTCCTGAATTTGGTGTTTTTATTCGGATTTTATTGGGGACTTCCATCAATAAATGAAGTTGAACCTTCGTTTCTCCTCCAGCAGAATCTCATTTTGTGGCAGTGGCAGCCAGTACTGGCAGTTCCAGCAGCTGCCACTAGGGTGCTGACCTGTCTTGGGAATGCTGATGTCAATTTTTGTAAAACGTTTTCATAATATTGAATGTTAGTAAATAATAATTGTTGAAATAATGAGTACCGTTTACTAAAAAGTGTAACATCTGCAATATTTTGACTTCGTTTACTTGATGGAAAGTAGTGGCAGCTGCCACCGGAAGTGACGCTACTAGATGCCACGCTGAGCTTGCTGTCTCTCCCATTTCTAGGTTCCCACCTGGACTCCAGCATTGAACTGGAAACGATGGGAACAATGGGAATGATGGGAATGCCGCATTAGTAGTAGTGAAGTTTATGGAGGTTTGAGCCTCAGGGCACCGAGATGAAACGGGTCAGCAGAACCTGACTGTTCTCTGATGGACGGCGGGTCCACAGAGCTCTGCAGTCCGATCTGCTTCTCGTCTCCGTGGCGATGTGGGCCGGCGCCGTGGCCGTGGGCCAGGTCCGACCTCCCCCAGCGCTCTGACAGGAACCGGTTGCTTTATGGGCGAAGCCGCGCGCTAAGCTGCTGCTGCAGCCGACGGCCTAATAAGGACAAAGGTCCAGGCTGTTTATCTGCTCCTTACACAGGAGCGGCTGCGTTTGGACTAGATGCTAAATAAAACACCGTCCTCTCAGCAAGGACATCTGGAGGACAGACAGAAACAAGGAGCTGTCAGCAGCACCCAGCCAGGAAGAGGAGGGTCCACCCGCAGCACTGTCTCGACACTGTTGGACACCTGAAGACATGTCTGCGGGACAAACAGGACAAAACAACAGCTGTACTCGCTCTCAGTGGGCGGCGTCCTCGCTGACAGAACATTAAGTCTCCCTGCAGAAACTTCTCAGCTTCTAACAACGACCAGCGGCCTGCAGAGAGCGGCTGAAGTTTCTCCTTAAACCTGCTGCTGACTGAAACTCCAGCGACATCAGGCCTGGTGGAGCAGACAGGTCTGAGGACGCCAACCTCAGGCTGACCTCAGGCTGACCTCAGGCCAGAACATCGTCATCATCAGCATGACTTGTACGGTGCCGTACCAAGACACCTAACAGTACCAGCAACAGAATAAAATCCTTTCTAACCAACAAGTTCTGCAGAACCATCTGAACCAGAGCACCCAGGAACCGTTTCTGTCATTGAAACTTGAACAATCCTGTCAGGATCCCAGACAAGCCCCCAATTATTCTATGAGCTGATGTTTGATCTGCAGCATTACACATGTTAACCTTGAATTGGCCCATGTCTGCTGCCAAATGGGACCCACTGGTTCTGAATTACCTCCACAACCTTTGCACCCCTCTACCTGAGAGACTAATGACCTCTGGAGTGGGTCAGGTTTAATCTGAAACTGCTGTCAACTGGCCCACATCCACCTAAATTATGGTGTATTGTAATGAAAAGTACTACGTGTTGTAATGAATGTGACCACTAGGTGGCATTGCTATTGTTAGAAATGCTGCTGGACCCAAACTCCATCATCTTAGTCTGCTGGCGATACATCAACATGAAGACTATGCTACATGCTAGAGTCGCATAAAGTCACAACACGCCTCCAATGAAAGCTTTTCTTTTTCTGCGGAGACACGCCATAACAAACTGTCCCAATCTGAACCGAAATGAGATAAAATATTCGGTTGGCTCTGACATGTTTGAGATCTGCTGGGATTTTATTCCAGCTGTTTGCAGAAGGATGCCAGGTCACATGACAGGATGGGGGCGGAGCTACCAGATAATCTAATACAATCAAAATTCAAACATTTCTAAACCGCAGCTGGTGAACAGGTTTTCATCCACACATCAACATCAGGGACAAAACTGAAACCCAGAAAAATTGGACACTGGAAAAGACCGTTGTGTTCAAGGTGTGCTAAAAGGAGTTAGCCTATCAGAAGCTATGCTAGCCTAAAAAAGAAAAAACATCTCAATGCTAAACATGTAGCAGCTAATGCTAAGCAGCATCCACAGTCCACGTTTCTACAGATGCTTCCTGGTTTTGAGCTCATATTTCTATTTATTCAATAGCAGCAAAAATGGTTTTTGAATTGAAAGTGTTGCTGATTTTGTTGATATGTCGTTTAATTAAATGTAATTAATTAATTACAGACCCTGAAATTAACATTTTTAAGTGAGTGCCACCACTAGTACTTACACAATCTCATCGTTGTCAAACTCCAGGACTCCGTGCGTGTCTTCAAAGTCTTCTCCGCCGCCTTTTGCCGTCCCCTCGATGGTTTTGTACGGCACCGCCACGACACCGCGGGCCCCTGAGTTCCTGGTCACCTTCACCTCCATCACGCCCACGCTCTCACTCACCGTCACCACCGGCTCCTCAAAGCTGAATATCCCGGCATGGTCGTCGTCGAAGATGGTGACGGTGGCCGAGCACGGCAGGCCCAGCCCTGCCAGGCCGTCGGCGTATTTCGCCTGATGGTCGTTTGCTCCGTCTGGTGTGACCCGCACGTTGGTGAGGTGAACCAGGAAGTGCTCGTCTTCCTCAAAAATATCGTCGTCAATGATGTTGATGTGGATTTCCTTGTCGGTCTCGCCGGGTTTGAACACAACGGTTCCTTCGGTGAGATGGTAGTCGGAGCCAGCGTTGGCGGTTCCGTCTTCAGTCCGGTAATCCACACAGACCGTAGTGGTCAAGTCTCCTCCTCGGCGGACAACATTGAGCGCCACGCTGCCGCAGTTCTCCAGACACTGGTAGTTCCCAGGGTCGAAGAAGACCTTGGAGGAGAAGTTGTTGACGGATATCTCAGAGCAGATGTCATGCTGCGTGGCCCTCTTGGCCTGGTCAGCGGCGTGTTTCTTCAGGACGTTGCCGGCTCCTGTCATGATCCTGGTCGCCTGGCAGCGGTAAAAGGCCCGACTCTTCTGCTGCTGGGTCAGAACCTGGTAGTTAGCGAGCTCCATCAGCTGTTCCGTCTCCTTCTCTGGATGTTTCTGCTTCAGCTCCTTCAGGATCCTGGCCAGCTCTCTGCGCGCCTCCTCCTCGTCCAGCTCCTTCGCCTCTCCGTCCGGTAGTTCGTCTCCATGGGAGTTGAGCATTTTTCCGTCCATTTCGACGTCCAACTTCGAAGGGAGATCTGGCTCGCCCTCGGTCTCGATAATCATTCCCTTCTGCTTCCCGGCTCGGTATCGCTTGTACACGTATTTGTAGAAAAGAAGCCTGCGGTCGGCCACATAAGCAAACCCAACACAGAAAGGGAAGAAGAAGAGTGTGAGAAGCCCCTCCCATATCTCAACAACACCTGGAGAGAAAACGGCCAGGATCAGGTATAGCCAGGTGTAAGCAAACACGCTCCAGGTGGCGGTGACGAAAAACACCCGCAGGTGCTTCACCTTCCTGGTCTCCCCGTCGGGAATGACGGACACGCAGAGGCCGATGATGACGAACATGTTGAAGGCGGCGCTGCCTACGATGGTGTTGGGACCCAATTCACCGGCGTCAAAGTTGTGACCGCAAACCTCCACCACGGACAGGAGGATCTCTGGCGCGGAGGAGCCGAGCGCCATCAGGGTCAGGTTGGACACTGTCTCATTCCAGACGCGAACCGTGGTGGTGATCTTCTCCCCGTTGGGTTTCTTTATGATGATCTTCCTTTCCTGAGAGGTGATGACTTCAATGGACGCCATAAAGCGATCAGCGATGATGGAGACGCCCAGGAACATGTAGAACAGCCCCACGAAGTAGATGGTGGCCCTGGCCAGGCGGTCGGGGAAGGCCGGGTTCTCCGGCTTCCACACCGGCAGGATGACGCCCTCGATGCAGTCAGTGCTGCCGCCGCATTTAGTCTGGTTTCTGGCTGTGGTGTTGGACTTTGGCGCCAAACCGGCGCCCCCTGCTGCGGAGCTGGCTGAGATGGCGGCGAACAGGAGCAGCAGGAACGACGGGCGTCCAGCGGGACTCATGGTGAAGCTTCAGGCCTCCTCAACCTGAAACAGACAGAAACGGGCTTCAGTCTGGATCTGGGTTTATGAACGTGGGGGTCAAACCCAAAAACATGACCTTCCCCCTGCTAATCTCTGGATCTCCAGCAGACCAACTTTGACCGATCTGAGAAATATTGACAGTCTGGACCTTCAACAGCTCTTCCTCAACGATCCAATCCACACTGCAAAAAACAAAACCTTACCAAGGATTTCTGTCAAGTTTCCAGCCCTTATGCTTGAGATAATGCAAAATAAACTTTTTAGCAAGAAATAAGTCAAGAATTCCTGAATATTGGTAAAAAGCTGGCAGATTATTTAACCTGGAAAGAAAAAGTTTCTATAGAGGTAACAAATCTGGACAGAAACACCTGGTCGGTTTGGAGCTTCCTTTTGGTCCAGCTCAGTGCAAAGGCTGTGGGGAGGGGTTAGTGAGGTCACCTGGGTCACCACCCTGCAGGTTGCCATGGATACCTGCTGGTTAAGGTGCATCAGAACCACAGGAGGACTGGCGGTGAGGTTCTGGTCAGATCTGGTTTCACGGTTAATGAGAAACATTAAGGCTGAAATCGTCATCTCTGACCTCTGCAGTGACTGAGGCACAAGCAGCTTCATGCAGTCGGTCATCAGGCTGCCGGAGGAGGAAGAGGAGGAACCTACCGTCAGACGAAGAGCAAAATGCTTTAAATCAGAATCTCCACAAAGTTCCAGGAAGTTTTCATCTTCAAAGGAGGAAAATCTCTTCAGGCCCACAGAACCAGCAGAACCAGAAGGCGACGTGAAGACAAGAAGCAGAACCTCGACCTGGTTAGAGCCCAGAAACAAGACGCTGCTTCCTCCTCCTCCTCGTGCTTGTCCTCCTCCTCCTCTTCCTCACTGGAGATGAGAAACGGTCCAAAACAACCAGCTGTAAACAGCCAGAACTTCTCCTGGACCTGGACTGGTTCTGGGAAGGTTTTACTGTATAAATCTGGTAGAAATGAAACCCAGAAGAATCTGTCACTGTGGCTACATCAGTAAGTATTAAACATGTTTTTAATTTTTCCCATCAGACACTTGAATTTCAGGATGATGGCCATTTTTCAAGATGGCTGCCATTTTTGAGCCTTTTTAACTTGTTATTGGAATAAAATGTTTTCTGTTTTCATGACTGGGATGAATTTTATGTCTCATCTTATTTTTTTTGGCTCATCCAGTTTATAAGCCTTAAAGTAATAAAATGTATCAGAACTTTGTTCCATTCGTCAACTGGAAGGAGACAGTCAGCTTGATGTTAGCATTAGCTTCTGCTAATTGTCTATGTTTAGCAATTCAGATTTAGCTTTTGCTATTTCTATATGCTTTAACATTAACTTTCACTAAATTTTGGACACATTTTGCAGTTTAGCATTAGCTTCTGCTCATTATTTTTATGTGATTAGCATTATAATTAGCACTAGTAGTGACCATAACATCTGGTTGACTGTTGTTCTTTAGCAATAACTACAGTACTGCTAGCTTTAGTGCAAATAAATTCTCTAGAACAACCATGACAGCCATCTTGGAAAATCAAAAGATGATAGTAAATATTATTTTGATGGGTCCATGTATAATTTGGCACCAAGAACATTAATCTGCGACAAATGTTGCCAAATTTAGTGACTGAAATGACTGATCTGCTGCAGCTGGAACAGAGAATAAACCTGCAGAAGTCCGGTTCCACCAGCAGGGGTCAATGTGTAGAAGTCAAAATATTCCATCAGTTTGATCTAACAGGAAGATCTGAAGAAACGCCCAACCTGAGAATCTCAGTCCTGAAACTCCATCTGAGCCGCAGATGGAAGCAGCCTCCAACCACCTCCAATAGTCTCCAACAGCCTCCAACCACGTCTACAACAGCCTCCAACCACGTCTACAACAGCCTCCAACCACGTCTACAACAGCCTCCAACAGCCTCCAACCACCTCCAACAGTCTCCAACAGCCTCCAACAGTCTCCAACCACCTGCAACAGCCTCCAACCACCTCCTATAGTCTCCAACCACCTCCAACAGCCTCCAACCACCTCCAACAGCTTCCAACCACCTCCAACAGTCTCCAACCACCTCCAACAGCCTCCAACAGCCTTCAATCACCTCCAACAGTCTCCAACCACCTCCAACAGTCTCCAACAGCCTTCAACCACCTCCAACAGTCTCCAACATCCTCCAACCACCTCTAACAGCCTCCAACAGTCTCCAGCCACCTCCAACAGTCTCCAACAGTCTCCAATCGCCTCCAACCTTCTCCAATCACCTCCAACAGCCTCCAACCACCTCCAACAGCCTCCAACAGTCTCCAACCGCCTCCAACCACCTCCAACAGTCTTCAACAGCCTCCAACAGTCTCCAACCACCTCCAACAGCCTCCAACAGTCCCCAACAGCCTCCAACCACCTCCAACAGTCTCCCACCACCTCCAACAGTCTCCAACAGCCTCCAACCACCTCCAACAGCCTCCAACAGTCTCCAACAGCCTCCAACAGTCTCCAACAGTCTCCAACAGCCTCCAACAGTCTCCAACCGCCTCCAACAGCCTCCAACAGTCTCCAACAGCCTCCAACAGTCTCCAGCCACCTCAAACAGTCTCCAATCACCTCCAACAGTCTCCAACAGCCTCCAACCACCTCCAACAGCCTCCAACAGTCTCCAACCGCCTCCAACAGTCTCCAACAGCCTCCAACAGTCCCCAACAGCCTCCAACAGTCTTCAACAGCCTCCAACAGTCTCCAACCACCTCCAACAGCCTCCAACAGTCCCCAACAGCCTCCAACCACCTCCAACAGTCTCCCACCACCTCCAACAGTCTCCAACAGCCTCCAACCACCTCCAACAGCCTCCAACAGTCTCCAACAGCCTCCAACAGTCTCCAGCCACCTCCAACAGTCTCCAATCACCTCCAACAGTCTCCAACAGCCTCCAACCACCTCCAACAGCCTCCAACAGTCTCCAACCGCCTCCAACAGTCTCCAACAGCCTCCAACAGTCCCCAACAGCCTCCAACCACCTCCAACAGTCTCCCACCACCTCCAACAGTCTCCAACAGTCTCCCACCACCTCCAACAGTCTCCAACAGCCTCCAACAGTCTCCAGCCACCTCCAACAGTCTCCAATCACCTCCAACAGTCTCCAACAGTCTCCAGCCACCTCCAACAGTCTCCCACCAACTCCAACAGCCTCCAACAGTATCCAATCACCTCCAACAGTCTCCAACCACCTCCAAAAGCCTCCAACAGTCTCCCACCGCCTCCAACAGTCTCCAAAGGCCTGCAGCCACCTCCAACTGTTC
Organism: Poecilia mexicana; assembly: GCF_051168715.1. Lineage (NCBI taxonomy): Eukaryota > Metazoa > Chordata > Actinopteri > Cyprinodontiformes > Poeciliidae > Poecilia > Poecilia mexicana. The sequence continues at coordinate 24,873,539 of NW_028263370.1, read as the reverse complement.
AGCTCCAGCTGATGGTGTCTCAGCGTCTCCTGCTGCAGGTTGAGCATAGTGAATGAGGAATTTTGTCCCCTGTGGGTTGGGGTTAGCTGGTACTCACCTCGGTCCTGATGCAGCCGCTCCAGGAGATCAGAGTGCGTTCAGAAGGGAGAGCTGTGCCTGATAGCTGCTCTAAATTTAACAGAAACGCCCGCTGCTGGTCACACAGCGTCCTTATCTCCGTCTCCCTGCAGTCATGGCCATACAAGGCTTTGCCAGGCCGGGGCGTCCGGCGGCCCCTGGACCCCGCACACACGTGGCCAGATAACCGCCAGCAGCTACAGGCAGCCTGGTGACGCCTCCATCAGGCGACACCCAGAGATCTGGACACTTTGACCTCTGATCTCTCTTAGAGATCTGCTGCTGGGAACAGAGCAGGTCCGGTCAGAGGGAGTTGGCAGGAAGTAACCAGGAGCGGTTCTGTTCAGCTTCAGTACTAAACATTTAGCATTGAAGCTGAACATATGTTCTGAACTAATTTGCTGGCAGAGACAAATTCATGAATTCATTCAGAAACATTCACCAGATCAGAAATGTTTTCATATTTTTTGATGTAAAAATTGGACCATGATGGACAATTTTAAAACGTTTCCGATTCACCAAACAGATCCAGTTTCTGATGAAGGCTCATCAACCCACCTTCATCCAGTACAATCTGCGATCAGAACCTGTCACTATCTATCAGCCCGATCACCAGGGGCAACCGGGCCAACTGGGGCCGTGAGCTGGACCCACTGAGGAACCAACATCATGGAGGGGAACACGGTTCCCTCAGGTCAGCAAGAACGAGCCGCTTCCAGAGAGCAGGAACCGACCCCGGAACCAGGCCCGACCCAGAGGAACTGACCCCGGAACCAGGCCCGACCCAGAGGAACCGACTCCGGAACCAGGCCCGACCCAGAGGAACACCAGTTGAGGCTCCAGCTGAACTAAGACGGCTACGAAACGATCAACAGGAACCATCAGAACAACCCAGATCAGCCGTCCGGTTTCATCCTCCTCTAAGGCAGAACCAGCAGAACCAGCAACAGAACAGCTTCTGTCCTGGTCTGGATCAGCTCAGATTTTTTACCACAAATAAATATTTAAATTTGATTCAAACTTTATTCCACAGTAAAAGTCAGAACTTTCCTCTGGAGGAACCAGAACCTTCTCTGAAACGTTTCTGGATCCAATAAAAAGTTGGATGTTCTGTCGTCTCTGGATATTTTCTCCTGTTTCCTGGTTACTTGTTATTTATAACTGAATCATCTTCTGGAAATCCTGCCTCCAGTCTTTGTGTTTTTGTTTTACTGTAAAACTCTGAATAAATGAAGTCGCATTGAATCAGATTAATATGAAAAGTTTCCCAATAACTTCAGATTTTACCACTAATGAACCACGGAAATTATCTGAGGATGGAAAAAATCAGTCATGAAAAACAAACATTATTTTCTGCCAGAACTTTTATTTTCCATAAACTGACCCATTCATGTACTCTGGTAAAACATCTGCATTATTATTTCGGGCTGTCCTGCAGAGTGACTGAATGCCCAAAGCCGCCGAACCAGAACCCGAACCCGGCGTAGAGCGGCTCGGTGAAGGTGGAGCTGAAGGTGTGGAGGTGGAGCAGGGAGTCGGAGACGACGCAGTAGAAGGACAGGACGCCGGCGGGAACGTCCACGTACACCGCCACCCTGTTGGAGGCGCAGGAGGCGGACAGGACGGCGTCCCGCCGCCGGTGGCTCACCGAGTAGCCGGCCGCCGAGCAGCAGAGGCTCCAGGACTGGTGGTTCCTCCCGAACAGGCACTGGTCTCTGGTTCCCCTCCGCGGGATGCCCCCGTAGCTCACCGCGATGTGCACCGTGCCCCGCCACTCCGCCTCCCAGTAGCAGCGGCCTGCCAGCGCCTCGCTGCACAGCAGCTGGCAGAAGTGGAACCGCTGCGGATGATCCGGATACGGCTGCTGCTGGCTCACCCGCGCCACCTGCCGGCTGCCGGCGGACAGCTGCAGCCGCCTGTGAGCCGTGTTCCCGTCCAGAAGCAGCTCACAGAAATCTAGGAGACAAGCGGCCAGTTGGCTTCATGTGCTGACAGCAGAAAGTTTGGTTCCTGAACTGACACTCACATTTCTGCAGCCCGGGCTTCAGGCGCCGCTCTCCGCCGTGATCCAGCCTGCAGGAGACAAGTAAAAATCTGTTCTCAAATAATATGTGATAACGGAGGGCGAGAAACATCACAGAACTCTGACAGGAAGACTGAGGAGAAAGAGACAATCAAAAAGTCTGCAGAAGTTTTTAACATTAAGCTAAATATTTATTTTAGACCAGCAGATGGCGCTGCAGGTCAGAGAAACAGGCTGAGAATGCATCATTTCTCATGTAACCAGGTGGTTTTACTAGGAAAACATTGTTTACATAAAGTGGCTGTAAATTCCCACCCTTTATGGGGCCCTTGAATACATCCGGGCCCCGTTCCCCCACCTTCACTTCCGTTCCCAGCCTTGTCGGGCTCATTAGTGCAGACAGGCAGCAGCTGGATCTGGATCGTGGCTATTTGTGCTGCTGGTGGGATTAATGGATTTTTGATGTCACTTGTGGCTGGTTCTGTGTGACGTCATGTAGCTTTTATATTGTTGCTACTGGTTTGACGTGATTTCTAATGGCTTCTTAGGATGCATGTCAGTGGTTTCTCACTGCAGTGGCTGATTAAGGAACCTTTTCATTTGATTTATTATTGTCGGCAGACATTTATCTTCTCTGGGTGTTACAGGCTGCTGCTGTTATTATGCTCTCAGCTAACAGGTCGTCTTCTACAGCTGGAGTTGTAGCACAAGCAGAACCAGAATAGTTTAAATTTATTTTTCTTATGAATCAGCTTATGTGGCCACAGCCTTATAGGACTGGGTGGAGGCAATGTGGGATTTGTTTTTGTTGTTTAACATTTTGTCATTAATTTGGTTTGCAGTTGTTTTAGTCTCAGATTGTTTCTAGTCTTGTCCTGGGTCCCTGTGCTTTATTGGGTTTTAAGTTAGAATAAAGTCTATTTTTAATATTGTAAAAGAATGTATAAATAAAATTTATTGTACACCATTTCTGTTTCATCATTCTAAGCCAGACCTACCTGGGTAATGTTAAATGGGGACCTTGGGCCACCTGATATTATTTGACTGGTCTACCAGTTGGCTTTAGGGTCACGACCTCAGTCACAATCCAGGTTCTTTCCCCGTGTTACGTAATTTTCATTAGCACAGGGGTCACCAACTCCAGTCCTCCAGTTACCATCCTGTAACTTTTAGATGTGTCTCTGCTCAAACACACCTGGATCAAACAAGCTGCTCGTTTCCAGCCTATTGCAGAGAGGAATGAATGCTGGTGAGGGATTCAGACATTTTGGAGCAGGACGGCAGCCCTGGAGGAGTTGGTGACCCCTGCATTAGCAGGTCATTGTTGCTTCAGAGAAAAACTGCATAGAAAATGAAGCCGTGCTGCTTTTTCTGTCTACAACAGGAAAATAATGTCATGGTCCCTCCCAGCCTACTGGGGGCGCTCACAGCTAGGAGAGAGAGGGGCGACAGACATGAGCTGAAGCAGAGGGTGGAGTTGAAGCAGGGACTTCAGGAAAAGAACCTGAAAGTGACAAACGGTAAAGGAAACAATGAAGTCAGTGAAACTAAAGAAATGATCCAAACTGAACAGGAATGGAACCAAAGCTCAGACGCCTCGGGACCATGAACCCAACTCTTTCAGAGTAAAAGCATCAAACTGCCTGAATCTGACCGCAGAGTTTGCAGCTTGCAGAGCGGATCCTCCAGTCGAGCAGAAAGACGTTTTCCTGCGTCTCCTGGGTGATTGTAGCTCAAGTCCAGCTCTCTGAGACCGGACGGGTTGGACCTCAGCGCCGACTCCAGGAACACGCAGCCATCCTCAGAGATCATGCAGCCCGACAACCTGCAGACACTCATGGGTCTCATTGCTGTGTTTCTTTGCTACAGAAACACTTTGCAAAGAAAGTGGAAAGTCACCACAGGCAGTAACCGAGTTTACTCAGTTTCTCTGACTCCATGCAGGTGAGGCAGCAGAGCGCAGCGGTCCGCCGAGGCTTCAGGACGTCTTACCACTTGGTAAACCATGTTTGGTTTGGTTGCAGCTGGGTTGTTACCTCAGGGTTTCTACAGAGCAGTGGCAGCTCTGAAGTCCAGCAGAAAGACTTTTCATCCCTGCGTCTCTGAGGTCGTTGTTGTTCAGGTCCACTTGTCTGAGTCTGGAGGACTGGGTGCAGAAAACTGCCGAGATCTCCTCACAGCCTGCCTCTGTGAGAGACGTCTGACTTAACCTGCAGAAAGCAGCAGTCAGTGTTGCCTGTGCACATCTGTCTACTGCAACAAGCTACAGGAAGGCCACTTCACTTTTTCCTGAACATGTTTTCACACCAATCCAAGAATCTGTCAATTCTGGAGGCTCACAGATGAGCAACTTGTTTTTTAGGCCATGCTTACACAGACGTTGTTGGGATGCAGCCATTGGTTTACCCGACTACTGATCAGAGTCTCTGGCACCATCAGGTCTCAGAGTGAAATGGTTCAGTGGAGGCAGCCATGTGCACAACGCTGCAGGACAACGTGGAGGTTAAAGGTCAGAGCACATGTGATTTCAACAACAATCTAAAATCACAGCACCATCTAGTGCCCTGGCATGACAACTACCGCCGATGGATTCTTGGCGGTCTCATGTTTACAGTACCGCAGAGCTTTTCCCCAATCAACATCCAAAAACACCGGCAGTTTCCAGACGATGGAATCAGACGCTCATCGTCCTCACCTGGATGGTTTGGGTCTTTTGTTTGACGCCGATTCATCCAAAGCACAAAATGCCAACGCCAGCTGAGCGGTTGTGTTCATGCTGTCCAGAGCAACGAGGTCGGCACTGACTTCTACGCCGATGAAACCGAACAGCGACAACATGACGCAGGGCACAGAAGAGGCAGCAGCTCTGGGCTGATGCAGACGTACGCACCAACACCCAGGCTCCAGAGCTGACAGACGGTTTGAAACGGCTGAAGGAAGCCAGTTTTGTAAAACGGGACAAACCAACACCGAACTGAGGGCAGAGTTGCGATTCAAGCTTTCAACCATTTACAACCCTGATCTGAAACTCATTCCAAGGAAATTCCATAAGCAAGTCAGAGCCGCGGCTCGGTCCGGACGCTCCAGAGGACGGAGGCTCCCAACTCCAACCTGCAAACCTCCAGAACCAACCGATACTCCTGGACCGTGTCAAACATCTTCAGGAAAAACTGAACAACCTGCCTTGGATTAAAACCTGCTGCAGAGAACAGGAAGCAACGCTCAACATCTCTTCTGAGGAAAAAAAATCTTCTCTTTGCACCATTTTAACAATTTCCATCATTTTTTCACTGGAAAGTTTTTGATATTTCAGTCACGTCAATATTTTCTTTTATACTGAAGCTGAATGATGGTCTCACTTTACAAGTTGCTTTGTATTGAAAGCTGGTGGAATATCTAGACATAATATTTAATATTCACTGTCATTTCGCACACAGATGGCATGACGCGTTGGTCAGCAGTAGATAAGGAAGCGGAGTCAACCTGCTGGGTCTGACCTGAGAGTTTCCAGAGTGCAGTCCGGACGCAGCAGCGCCGCACAGAGCAGCTTCACTCCTGAGTCCTGCAGCTCGTTGCTGCTCAGGTCCAGAACCGTCAGACAGCAGAACGTTGAGCCGACGGCCCATGAAAACTCCTGGCAGCTTTTCCCTGTGATGCCTGTCTGGGATAACCTGTTGGACTCTCTAGTTTAGGATCTTTATCTGGGAAATTCAAATTTCTTTTTTATCCAGCCAGAACTTAAAGCAGGTCTATCCTACAAAAAGATTGTAATGTGACCAAATACAGAAAAGTTCAAGGTGTATGAGTACTTTGGGAAGCCACTGGATCTTACCCGAGCGCCTGGAGTTTACACAAAGGACTCTGCATTCCAGCCAGCAGCAGCTTCACTCCTGAATCCTGCAGGATATTTTTGCTCAGGTCCAAATCTTTCAGACCAGATGACTCAGAAATGAGCAAAAAGCCGAGAGCCTCACAGCTTCTCTCTGTCAGATTACATTCACTCAGCCTGAAGGAAGAAAAAGAAGAACTCTGTGATTTGCTTCCATATCAAAGTTCACAGTAACTTAACTACAACGATGTGTAATAAAGCTTTCTGTGTACCTACAGCGCTCTGCTGGAAGCTTTGACCACCGGCAGCAGCTTCAGAAAAGCCTCCTCTGACGCCGAGTACTTCTTCAACTCAAACACGTCCAGATCTTTAGTAGACAGCAGGATAAAGACCAGAGCAGACCACTGAGCTGGAGACAGCTGGTCTGCAGAGAGACTTCCTGAGCTCAGGTACCGCTGGATGTCCTCCACCAGAGAACGATCGTTCAGTTCGTTCAGGCAGTGGAACAGGTTGAGGCTTTTCTCTACAGACACATTCTCATTGATCTTCTTCTTGATGTACTGAACAGTTTTCCGTTTGGTTTCCAAGCTGCAGATTGTCAGGGTCAGCAGCTCCTTCAGTTTATCCTGGCTGCTGCTCAGAGAGAGACCTAAAAAGAAGCGGAGGAACAAGTCCAGGTGACCGTTTGGAGACTGCAAGGCCTTGTTGATGTAAATCCTGTGAATCTTCTTTGAAGATGTTTGGTTTAATATGAGTTGAAGGTTTTTCATTGATCGTTGCGTGAAAAATGATATTTTGCTGCTGTTGCTAGGAGACATCCTGACATAAACAGCAGCCAGAAACTCCTGAACGCTCAGATGGACGAAGCTGAACATCTCGTCTTTGCCTTTCCTGCCACGCACCTCTTTAAAGATCTCTGTGAATACGCCGGAGCACACTGAGGCTTCTTTGAAGTCCACATTGCTCTCTATCAGATCCTTCTTGTAGAAGATCAGGTTGCCCTTCTCCAGCTGCTGGTAAGCTAGTTTAGCTAAGGATTTGATGTAGTGAAGAGACGTCTGGGAGCCATATTTCTGTTTAGTATGGTGGATCTGGAACACCAGGAACTCTGTGTACATGTCCGTCAGGCTGTTGGGTAGCTCTGCGGCTCCTCGGGTCTTCAACACGTCCTCCAGGACCGTAGCTGCGATCCAGCAGAAGACGGGGATGTGGCACATGATGTGGAGGCTCTGGGACGCCTGGATGTGGGCGATGATCTGCTCGGCCTGCTCTTCTCTTCTGAATCTTTTCCTGAAGTACGTCTCCTTCTGGGGGTCGGTGAACCCTCTGACCTCATTCACGCTGCTGACAAACCGCCCAGGGATCTGATTGGCTGCCGCCGGCCGGGATGTTATCCAGATCCGAGCAGAGCGTAGCAGTTTCCCGCTGATGAGGTTCCTCAGCAGAACGTCGGTTGTGCTCGTCTTTGTCACGTCGACAGATCGGACGTCGTCGACGTGAAGATCCAGATGAAGCCGGCTCTCGTCCAGTCCATCAAACACAAACAGAAGTTTAAATCTACTTTTGTCAAAGTTGCTGTTTCCAGAAGACTGCAGCGCTTTAAAGATGTAATTCAGAGCCTCCTCTCTGATGTCTACAGTTTCTGGGATGCATTCGTGGATGAGCTGAGCTAAACTGAGTCTTTCTGCTCTCAGTGGATTCAGCTGGCGGAAGGTGAAGGGGAAAATCAGATCCACGTCTTGATTGGCTCGTCGTTCAGCCCAGTCCAACACAAACTTCTGCACAAGGAAAGTTTTTCCAATCCCTGCTATCCCATTGGTCAGAACCGTCTTTATGGGCTGGTACTCTCCTGAAGGATGACTGAACATGTCTCTGGGTTTCACTGCCGTTTCCCCGGCTGGCTTCAACACACTCTCAATCTGCCTGACCTCGTGTTGCGTGTTGATGTGGACGTCACGCCCGGCAGCGACGTAGACCTCCGTGTAGACGTCAACCAGACGCTGCTTGTCCTCTGCCCAGCCCTCCTCAGCACACATGAACTTGTCCTGGAAGTTCGACTGAAGCATCTGCTGGTAGAAAGCGATGGGATGCGGCTCAGGAGCCCGAACCACCACATCTGTGCATAGAAACAAGTGAAACGTGAGAATCTAAACTATATTCTGCCGAGACTGATCAGTGAATAAAGTTGTGACACATTCAACATTCCTTTCTGCCAGGGAACTGAAACACATCTAAAAATAAACTAGACATTTACTGGTTGGAGCATCAGGACACTAAAGATATCGCCGTTAAGATTTTCAGTGTGTTGAACCTGAACTTCTTCTCCATATCATTCAGTACAGCTTCAAGTCCAGATCAGACCTCGGTTTATCAGATCCAGACTTCATGGACTCATTTACAACTTGTTCTCAGTTTGAGTCTCATTAAAGACCGACTTGAAGACTGGAAGCCAACAGGTTTACCTTCTCTTGGAGGAAGAGTCAGAGAGGCCTGTGCCATGCTCCCAGAAGACTCCTCATCATCCCTGCCATGGACTGACGGGTACAGACAATGTGTGGCAGGTAGATGAGAAAGTTGCTCCAATACATTAATCAGATGTTTGTTTCTATCACTGACCTTCTGGTTCTGAGCTGCTGACAGACAAACTGTGGAGAAGATCATTCCTGTGGATCTTTTCTAGAACCTCCCTGGTGACGCCCAGCGCTCCAGGAAGTGTGTAGGTCTGGACCAGCAGATCAACAGTGTCCTCTCTGTTTGCCGCCTGAAGGCGACCCTTTCTGATGACCGGGAGGCCCTCAAGGCATTCTGGTTGCTGCAGGAACCATTTGAATCTGGTGAAATCCTCGTTGCCAAGATCATCCAAAGTGTTTAATAGGTCCTCTGGTGTCATGGCAGCTCCTGATAAAAACACACAGTACTGCATTTACTAGCATTATGGTTGTATTGTGGTTATATCGTGGTTGCCAGGCCTGGACTAAAGATTACTGGCTGATTTTGTATCAGATCCTGAGATATGGGTAGGGTTGGGGTCACCAACAGCTCCCCTCAAACCAACAACCTTTCAGCTGTAAGAGGACTGCTATTCTGTGTTCAGGACTCACCGAGGAGCTGCGGTTCCCCCAAAGCGGCCGATGGCGTTCAGTGTGTGGAGTTCATCCAGGAACCTGGAGCAAACAGGAACTCTGAGGCCAGCAGGATGCTAACGGCAGAATGTTGAAGCGCTGAGTTCCTGCTATGACAGCAGGACGACGCCGTGAGGCAATCAGGCCAACAGAAGGAAGTTTGATGAAGCAAGTTTGAAATGTCCACAGATCAGTTTTCACTTCCCTCCTGACCGAGGCCTGAATCTACTGCTAAGCGTCCGACTGTCTCCTGCCGCAGTAACAGTAAACTCCACGTTGCCACACGGTTTTACAGACTGCTAACAGGAACTGGGCTTCTTGACTTTGGTGTTTTCAACATTTTTCAACAAAGAAGTAACAAAAGAAATAAATTGTCTTGATTGCATGGATGAAGCTGGAGTTGGTTTCCGATTCCAGCTTCCGATTCGGGAAATGGCTAAAGGGCGATTCCACCTAATTCATTCACCGCATCTTTAGTCTACTCTAGTTAAAAAACTAGTACACCTAGACACTTCGAACCTGGGCTGGATTATTCTGCTTTAATAAGAAAATATGTAAAACCATGTTTGGGATTTGTGAAACCTTTTTCTGATTTGTGAAACTTCACTTCACTTAACAGCCCGCGACAGAAGAGCTGTCCTTCCAACAGGCATCACCATCTACAATAACACTTTGAAGAATTAATGAGTTACGCCAACATTTAGTTTCCCTTTGGGATTAATAAAGTGGTTTTGAATTAGAATTGAGTTTGAATTTGAGAGAACCCTATGGAACAAGTGTGAATAGTAATCTGAACTTTATTGAGTTTTCACAAATCAGATAAAAGTTTCACAAATCCCAAGCATGGATCTAAATATTCAGCTATTAGAGCAGAATAATCCAGTCCAGGTTTGAAGTGTCTGGGTGTTGTAGTTTTTAAACTAGAGTTGATTAAAGATCGGGCCGGTTCTAGCCATGGATGATACATGAGGGGGCGTCATTACACAGCAAATCCAGGAGGCCCAGATTAACTCTGTCAGATTTGATTTCAACACTTTTAACGTGTCTATATGGGTCCACAGCAGAAAGTGTTAATTTAACTCTTTTTGGAGAGTTGGTACCTTAACTCTAATAGTGTCAAATATCAAATCTGCTGGAGTTAATAATTTAACACTGACTAACACTAATTCAGTGTTAGGTCTTAATATTAACTCTCACAAAATATTTTTAACTTCTTAAGAGTTATTTGTAATTAATATTAAATAGGTATTTTATTGTTTTGAACTTTAAAAAATGATTTGGAAAACAAACATTTAATAAAGAGGCAGTGATTTTCTCAAATGCATTTCAGTGATTCTTGAGAATAGGGACAAAATGGGTTTTAATTTTCCCATATTTGTTTTATTATTTCTCAACCTTATGTATGCAAATATGACAAATAATGTTTAGGAAATGTAAAGATGCTAAGGTACAGGCTCCCAGTTGCAACATTTTTTAAAAAAATTACATTTTTAATGGACCTGACCCAGAACTTTGTCATCACCATCTGACAAAAATAAATATAAAATGATTTTTAAAATACCCTATAAGTGATATTTTTACTCATTTTACAGACAAATGCTTCTCAAGAAACAAAATAAATATTATTTAAAACAAAAACAACAAAAAGTCCATCTGACGGAGTTGACACAGAACTGAAGTTGGTGACAAACTAGTGAATAAAATGAAAAACTTGGTACATGTGAAGTAATGCAATTCATGTAAAATACATTAAAATGAATTAATTGCACATTTAAGTGAGATTTGACAACAATTTCACTGAAAGAGTCAGAAAAACTCTGACGGAGTTGAAAAACAGCCAAACTACCTCAATTTATATGATGTTATTCTGAAGGAGGCCATATTGTAGCTCGTCAGGTCCATGAAATCTTTACATTATACCAAAATTAAGCTTTTATTTCGCAAAATGTCATCAAAGTTTTGTAAATTGTCAGTTATGGAGTTGACACATCATGGTTGTGACGAGCAACTTAGGAATAAAACAGAAGAAAAAACTAAAGAATAACATAAGCTAACCGGAGCTAACTAGCCTCTTAGCAAAGGAAGAGAAAAGACAACGTCATGGGGTCCTCAGAAGTTCTGGTGCCCCCCAATAATGCCTGATTTTTTTTTACATTCTTTTCATGTCTGACGGTGTTGACAAAAACTAAGGACAAATTTCAACGGAGTTGGAAAATATATTAAAATTATTTTTTAATTCAATTTATTGATACTTTTATAATTATTTATATGACTACTTACACTTAATTATCATAATATATAATTTTAGTATTTCTTTAATTGTTTTAAACTATAAGAATGTGTTGAGTTCTGCTCCTGGACAAGGGCTTTTACAGGCATCATCCACCGACTACAATGTTTAAAATAAAAAAATATTCAGCAAACACAAGAAAAACATACATTGTTGTGCTCACATGGACCAGGTTAGTTTAGTTAGATATTTGAAAAAATATATATTTTGTGTATATTTTATTCAAATTTGGTGCTTTATCCATAGGACCCGTTTTGTCCCTATTCTCAAGAATCACTGAGTTATTTCAAAACGTGCACCATAATTACAAAACATATTACAACGTGGAATAATGTGCATGTTTTAGGGGTTGCACCAATTAGTCGACTCGTCGATTCTTTTCTCTGCACTGACTTTTTTCTGGGCCAGTCAACTAGTCGCAATTACATGACTAAACAGATTTTTCCCAGAAAATAAAAGAAGGTGGACTAGGTGAGTTCGTCAGAAAGCTCAAATTGTATAAAAATGTAAATAATTTAATAATTACAAACTGTAAATTACATCACAGGCTACCGCAATAGGGGCGTTGCGCGGCGCGGTGGTTAGCGCGGCGCCCCGCATACAGAGCCCGTGGTAATCAGGAGTCCGACTCCCGTCCTCCATTCGCTGGGCCCAGGCCTCTCTCCGCTCTCTCTGCCCCCTTACAGTCAGGTTGTTGTCAAATAAACTAGTGCCGAAAAAATGGTTAAAAAAATAAATAAATAAAAAAGACTACCGCAGTAATGTGTTACAACGCGTCATGATGTCAGGCTTTTTTATCCATCCAACTGATCAGCGTCACCCTGCGTATTGAAGCTTTTAACCTGGCAGCTTTACGCTCTTATAAAGATGGTTTGACTACATCTGGAAACTAAGACCAAGCTCCCATAGAGGCGATCTCGGCCGCCGTCCGCATGTCGGTTCAGAGAGCCGCTGCTGAGTCAGCAGAGATCATGCTGCGCATCGGGCGGAGGAGCAGCAGGAGGAGGAGCAGCAGGAGGAGCAGCAGGAGGAGCAGCAGGAGGAGCAGCAGCAGGAGGAGCAGCAGGAGGAGCAGCAGGAGGAGCAGCAGCAGGAGGAGCAGCAGGAGGAGCAGCAGCAGGAGGAGCAGCAGGAGGAGCAGCAGGAGGAGCAGCAGGAGGAGCAGCAGGAGGAGCAGCAGCAGGAGGAGCAGCAGGAGGAGCAGCAGGAGGAGCAGCAGCAGGAGGAGCAGCAGGAGGAGCAGCAGGAGGAGCAGCAGCAGGAGGAGCAGCAGGAGGAGCAGCAGGAGGAGCAGCAGGAGGAGCAGCAGGAGGAGCAGCAGGAGGTTTCGTTAAATTCAACTGTAACCAAACGGGATCCGTTCATAATAAGTTTAGTTATGTTCCAAGAGCACCAGTGGTCACTGTGATAATTTGACTCCTATACGAGTAACTATCCAGAGATCATCAGCATCAGCCGGTGTTTGGAAAAAACCAAAAAAATAAAGTCAGACCCGACTTTGTACAACGAACTTTTCTCCCTGCTCACGAAGAATGATCTGTTTATTGCTCTTTTAATTCTGCATAATAGACTAAGTAAAAGCAGGAGAAGGGGAGTGTGTGTGTGTGTGTGTGGGGTTGGGGCGGTCCATACTTGCCGTGAAAATAGCTGATAAAGCCTCCAAGTAGTTGTGAAGGGTTTTTGCGCTTACGTCACTATGACGTCACAGCGACTAGTCGACATCGACTCGACTATTATCATGATGTAGTCGACCTTAAAAAATATGTAGTCGTTCAACCCCTAGCATGTTTCAAATATTGCTTATCAAACGGCCTCACATATCAGCTGGTCAATACAAAATGCAGTATGCTTAATACATTTTTCTTCAATATGCATGAAATTGTTCAAAGTACCAGGTGGAGAAAGTAAAGCAAGCAGTTCATGTAATATGATAGAGTACATTTCTTTTAACAGGTAGATTACTGGATATTACATAACAGACCAACCTGATACTCAGATCCATCGTTTCTTATCCAGTTTCTGTTGATCAGAGACAGATCCTCTCTGCACTCCACCAGAGAGATGTCCATCACCAACAGACTGTCTTCAGGTTGTTGGGCTGTTCGTGACGTTTGGCCGGAGACACCAACATGCTCCTCTACTGCATCGGACCGTCTTCAGTCTCTGAGTAGGACAGCCAGTGTTGGACTCTGGATTATAACAAACAAAAAACAGAACAATAAGGAATGGAGCGAAGGAATACATTTTTACTACAACTCTAACAACAAGCCTCCATTACAGAGATGTGGAGTTTCATATATTAACACTTGCATAATCATTTTTGGAGCTTGAATCTTCGAAGAATCCATGGAGGGATCAGGAGGGGGAGGTTAGGCTGGAGATTCATCCTCAACCAGACTGGTTCTAATATATACAAAAAGGCAATAAAAGGATTAAGACACAAGGGCGTGAAAAAGCCTTTTACATTTTTTCAAAGGAAAAAAATCGATCAGAAAGGTTGATAAATCTGACCAATATGCATGTAAAGGTTCAACATCACGAAAAAACTTACTCCAGATTATTACGGACTTGTTTAATTTAGCTAAGAATTTAACTGAATCTTCACCGGCTCGATTTTTTCCAACACTTATCCTCCGCTAACAGTCGGCATGCTAAGCTAAATATGCTAACTAACACCGAACCGTCTGTCATACAGGCTGAGCTCAACTCAAAATAATAGTTATAAACCATCTCAGAAAAAAATGACTTACCAAGCGCAGTGAATAACTCAGACATGTGGAGAGTAAAAGTCCTGAAATGACTTGGCTTCTGTCGCTCCGGTGGGAATCTGTGATTCTGGGCGGAGGCAGTGAATGAACTCCTTCAGTTTAGAGCCGCTGGTGGAGTTCAGAGTTCAGAGGTCAAGAGTTATTGATTCCATTTTTAACACCTCTAGATTTGATAGGAAACACTTTAACACTGGATTTTAACTACTAATAATATACACCCCAGAGTTACATAAACAGAAAGTGACTCTATTAGAGTAAAATTAACTCTGCTTTTGCACAAAGTCTACCAACACCAAAACATTTAACACTTTTTTATTTGGTGTGTACATATTAGGGGTGGATAAACTTCATATATTTTAAGGTGGACTATAAAATGATAAAAGTCGAGTAGAAGTCGACTCCTCGAACACCGGCTACTGATGATATGCTGGACAGCTGCATATAGTCAAATTATCACACTGACCAGAGACACAACGGTGCTTTTGGTTTGTGCATCACACCACGCCACCCCAGCTAGCGACAATGAATTCAATAAATAGTTATGGCAAATCGGACATTAAGCGCATGAAACTCTTTTTTCCGACAACATTGAATGCAACACAATGTAACGTTGTTCTGATTCTTTGCGTGGTTGTAGTATTTTCCTGACCACCGATATTCCTGACTCAATGGACAGCAATGGCGCATGTGTGACTTACGATAAATCACGTAATGTCCAGTCCGGTAATCAATGCTGCTGGCGCTCTGTCCTTCTCTCGCACTTCCCGCTACTTCAGTGGGTGTCAGGGACGTAATGTTTAGCAGTTAATTCAACCATAGATAATGGTAATAAGGGCTTCAGATTTCACAGGTGAGGAAAAAGTTTTAATTTAAAGAAAACATTGAACAAGTGAGCAGTGGGTCAGTTATACTAGCCTAACTGTTAGCCTTTGATAGCCTTAGCATGTGCTGCGCAGTTCGGTGTGTTTTGGTTCCGTTAGCACTAAACAACCCGCCCACCAAGTCATCAGTAGAACAGCTGTTTAAATCAGCTAATCAACCACCGCGGTGTTCAGGCGAAAACTTATTAATAATCACAATATAGACATTAAGCCTGACAACATAATGTAACAGACTGGATGTTCTGTTTTAGTGTTTTTGCTACTTTTTTGTGTGGGAAATGTTTGTTTTTGGTGTTGATTCCCCTGATCGGTGATCTCTGCTCTATCTGCTCATAGAGCTGTTTGTCGGTTGCCATGGCAACGGGTAGTGTGTAATACCGACATGCAGAGAAAAGGCGGAATAGAAGTTATTGGAGCTACTTTTCTTTATTTCTTTATCCATTTGAATTTTATTACTTTATTCTTAAATTTCTATTTTGTGTATTATTTACAGAGTTTATTTGTAGGTTGATAATTGTTGATTTTATTTATTTTTTGTTTTATTATTTTTCTTATGTATTTTCTAAATTTAGACAGGAAGTAATGTGGGTCAGTCCACTTTCTATAAGCTTAGGGGCCTGGAGAAGGACCAGCAGGGATTTGGGTTTGGGGCCGATGTTTTTTACCAGAGCAAGAGAGGTAGCATGAGAACAGAGGAAAGTTTGATCTCTGTAATTGTTTGGTGAAAGAGGAAAATAAATCACCAAGAACAATCAATAAGTTTGGACATTGAACCTTCTTTTACCCGTGTCGAGAAACTCGACCCCAGTGCCTCAGTAGTGGCTTGGTGGAACTTTTATTGGATGCTTGGCTTGGCAAACAGTCATAAGTGGTTCTGTCTAGTTTGGTTCTTCACCTGTTTATCAGTTTTATTGTACCTTTATTGTGGCGCCCTGCAGCCGCTGCAGTTCCTAAAAACAAGCAACAAAAACTGATCTAATCCCCTGTGTTCGCAAAATGTGGAGATATTTATAACAGTCGTCAAACGACGGCTCCTACAGCATTTAAAATAAAACGATTGACCAATATAAATAGAAATTCGCCCCTTCTTGCATCTTGACAGAACTAACAGAAACTAAACTGTTTATAGATTTGTATCATGGAGAATTTATCAAACATCAGTTTTCTAATCTTTATTTTAAGTCGCATTTAGTAGATATATCTAATAACAAATGACGGCGCTACTAATATTAATATGGTAATATTAATATACTAATATAAAGCTCACTTTGAAACAATACAAGTTAAAAACAATATTTTGTGTATATATACTTGCATTATACACACACACATATATATATATATATATATATATATGTATATAAATAAAATCCCTTCTCACCCTCCGCGGTCTCTCTCTCTCTCTCTCTCTCTCTCTCTCTCTCTCTCTCTCTCTCTCTTTCATCCTCTAAGCTCGGGTCCTCTACCAGAGGCCTGGGAGCTTCAGGTTCTCCTCCAGTATCTTGGCTGTGCCTAGAACTGCACATTTCTGGACTGAGATATCTGATGTTGTTCCTGGGATCTGTTTGAGCCACTGCTCCAGTTTGGGGGTGACTGCCCCGAGGGCCCCGATGACCACAGGCACCACTGTGGTCTTCACCTTCCAGGCCTTCTCCAGTTCCTCTCTGAGGCCCTGGTATTTCTCCAGTTTCTCCTTTTTCCTGATGTTGTGGTCACTTGGTATTGCTACATCCACCACAACGGCTTTCCTCTGTTCTTTATCCACCACCACAATGTCCGGTTGGTTCTCCATTACCATCTTGTCTGTCTGGATCTGGAAGTCCCACAGGATCTTAGCTCGGTCATTCTCCACCACCTTTGGGGGTGTTCCCCATTTTGACCTCGGGGCTTCCAGTCCATATTCTGCACAGATGTTCCTGTACACTATGCCCGCCACTTGGTTATGTCGTTCCATGTACGCTTTCCCTGCCAGCATCTTGCACCCTGCTGTTATGTGCTGGACTGTCTCAGAGGCCTCCTTGCACAACCTACACCTTGGGTCTTGTCTGGTGTGGTAGATCTGAGCCTCTATTGCTCTGGTGTTTAGGGCCTGTTCCTGGGCGGCCAGGATGAGGGCCTCTGTGCTGTCCTTGAGTCCAGCTTTCTCCAGCCATTGGTAGGATTTCCTGATATCAGCCACTTCAGTTATTTGTCGGTGGTACATCCCATGTAGGGGCTTGTCCTCCCATGATGGTTCCTCCAGCACCTTGTCCTCTGTTCCCCATTGTCTGAGACATTCACTGAGCACATCGTCCGTTGAGGCTTTGTCCTTGATGTATTTATGGATCTTGGATGTTTCATCCTGGACAGTGGCTCTCACACTCACTAGTCCTCTGCCTCCTTCCTTACGGCTTGTGTACAGTCTCAGGGTGCTGGATTTGGGGTGGAACCCTCCATGCATGGTTAGTAGCTTCCGAGTCTTAACGTCCGTGGTCTTTATCTCTTCCATTGGCCAGCTAATTATTCCGGCAGGGTATCTGATTATTGGTAAGGCATAGCTGTTTATTGCACGGATCTTGTTCTTGCCATTGAGCTGGCTTCTCAGGACTTGCCTTATTTGTTGGAGGTATTTGGCTGTGGCTCCTTTCCTTGTGACCTCATCGAGGTTGCCATTTGCTTGTGGTATTCCCAGGTACTTGTAGCTGTGCTCTATGTCTGCTATTGTTCCTTCTGGGAGTGAGACCCCTTCTCACTCCCAGTGAGAAGGGGTCTCACTGGGAGTGATATATATATATATATATATATATATATATATATATATATATATATATATATATATATATATATATATATACATATATATATATATATATATATATATATGTGTGTATATATATATATATATATATATATATATATATATATATATATATATATATATATATATAACTGTCAGAGCACCAAGGAGGTGCAATGAAAAGATCAGTACCTAAGAAGTACAGCCAGATGCCCATACCTGAAGCACTCGAAACTGCCAAACAAAGGCTCCAAGCCTTGGCCAGCCGCCTAAAGAGATAGAGAATGAAGTCAGGAGGATTAACCGGCTCTTCTCCACCCAACCAGCTAAAGTGTACTCTCAATGGCAGGGTAATAACAACAGAGCAGACCCACCAAGGCTGGAGACTGAACATATGGGGAAGGGAGGCGTCCCACAACAGCAATGCACAGTGGCTAACCTCTCTACGAGAGGACCACAGCAACCTCCCTGAACAAGCCCCGGTAACCATCACTGTGGCAGATGTCCAAGAAAGAGTCTCGGGTATGAAAAACTGGACAGCACCAGGGCCTGACATGATCCATGCCTACTGGCTAAAGAAACTCACTGCCCTCCATGAGCGACTGACAGCTCAACTGAACCAGCTGCTACAGAATGGGACTCACCCTGAATGGTTAACTGAAGGGCGCACAATCCTGATCCAGAAGGATCCCTCAAAGGGTTCAGTCCCATCCAACTATCGGCCAATAACCTGTCTCTCTACAACATGGAAGCTCATGTCAGGCATCATAGCAGCTAAGATAAGCAGGCACATGGATAAATACATGAGCACGGCACAGAAGGGCATCGGCATAAATAGCAGAGGAGCCAAACACCAACTCCTTGTAGACCACACAGTCGCCCGAGTCTGCAAAACCCGACACACCAACCTGTGCACCGCTTGGATTGATTACAAGAAAGCCTATGACTCAATGCCACATACCTGGATCATTGAATGCTTAGAGATGTACAACATCAATAGGACTCTAAGAGCCTTCATTGCAAACTCGACGGGGCTGTGGAAAACCACCCTTGAAGCTAACTGCAAACCACTTGCACAAGTGTCCATCAAATGTGGCATATACCAAGGAGATGCTCTGTCCCCACTGCTGTTCTGCATAGGCCTGAACCCCCTCAGCCAAATCATCAAGACTGGCTACGGATACCGACTCAAGAATGGGGCCACAATCAGTCACCTCCTCTACATGGATGACATCAAGCTGTACGCCAAGAGCGAGCAAAACATCGACTCACTGATCCACACCACCAGGATCTACAGCACTGACATTGGGATGTCATTCGGACTAGAGAAGTGTGGCCGGATGGTCACAAAGAGAGGGAAGGTCATCCGCACAGAAGGGGTCTCACTCCCAGAAGGAACAATAGCAGACATAGAGCACAGTTACAAGTACCTGGGAATACCACAAGCAAATGGCAACCTCGATGAGGTCACAAGGACAGGAGCCACAGCCAAATACCTCCAACGAATAAGGCAAGTCCTGAGAAGCCAGCTCAATGGCAAGAACAAGATCCGTGCAATAAACAGCTATGCCTTACCAGTAATCAGATACCCTGCAGGAATAATTAGCTGGCCAATGGAAGAGATAAAGACCACGGATGTTAAGACTCGGAAGCTACTAACCATGCATGGAGGTTCCACCCCAAATCCAGCACCCTGAGACTGTACACGAGCCGTAAGGAAGGAGGCAGAGGACTAGTGAGTGTGAGAGCCACTGTCCAGGATGAAACATCCAAGATCCATAAATACATCAAGGACAAAGCCTCAACGGACGATGTGCTCAGCGAATGTCTCAGGCAATGGGGAACAGAGGACAAGGTGCTGGAGGAACCATCATGGGAGGACAAGCCCCTACATGGGATGTACCACCGACAAATAACTGAAGTGGCTGATATCAGGAAATCCTACCAATGGCTGGAGAAAGCTGGACTCAAGGACAGCACGGAGGCCCTCATCCTGGCCGCCCAGGAACAGGCCCTAAACACCAGAGCAATAGAAGCTCAGATCTACCACACCAGACAAGATCCAAGGTGTAGGTTGTGCAAGGAGGCCTCTGAGACAGTCCAGCACATAACAGCAGGGTGCAAGATGCTGGCAGGGAAAGCGTACATGGAACGACATAACCAAGTGGTGGGCATAGTGTACAGGAACATCTGTGCAGAATATGGACTGGAAGCCCCGAGGTCAAAGTGGGGAACACCCCCAAAGGTGGTGGAGAATGACCGAGCTAAGATCCTGTGGGACTTCCAGATCCAGACAGACAAGATGGTAATGGAGAACCAACCGGACATTGTGGTGGTGGATAAAGAACAGAGGAAAGCCGTTGTGGTGGATGTAGCAATACCAAGTGACCACAACATCAGGAAAAAGGAGAAACTGGAGAAATACCAGGGCCTCAGAGAGGAACTGGAGAAGGCCTGGAAGGTGAAGACCACAGTGGTGCCTGTGGTCATCGGGGCCCTCGGGGCAGTCACCCCCAAACTGGAGCAGTGGCTCAAACAGATCCCAGGAACAACATCAGACATCTCAGTCC